>NC_077223.1:64729716-65099495 GCF_024763615.1 Phlebotomus papatasi
AAGCTTAAATATTCTCGAGGATCAGTCTTAAGTCTTGTAATCCTCTACACTGAAAGGCGTTTAATGCTTTTTAAGGCGTTACGTGGACCAAAAGGATTACGAAAAACGCCATATATTTTCTCAGGTTTTTTCTTAACGTAACACAAAAAATAAAACATTTAACATTTTTAAAAATCTAGTCTATGGGATTTGAGACCTTTTCGAAAACAAATTACTTTTCAGTGGCCAAGATTTCTTGAAATAGGTTCATTTGCGTAAGCCCCTATAGGGCTCACTTAAATAAACTTACAAACACTTATAAGGAAATTGGATAACCTAAGGTGCCATCCATTTTTCACTTCATGAGAGAGAACCGTCCACGGCGACTGATGCTCACTCACTGAAGACTGATGACATTTACCTAACAATAAAAGCCCCAAAGCAACCTTTCAGCACCCATAAGGATGGTAGAGGTTGGGCTTGTCGAAAAAATAAAGAATTAGGATTGATGGGTCATGGCCGTCGACTGGGTTGACATGTGTCGAATAGGCCATACGCTCTACATTTGGTTATAAAACCATATATTTTCTGTTAGCAGATGAGTTAAACTGGTTCTTCAGCGAAGAATAGTAAAAAATAAATAAAAATAGATTTTTAGGAGAATTCAATACAAAAAATGTTGAGAAAAACCAAAAAAAAAAACATATTTTTAGAGGATAGAGAGGGCGGTGGTGAGGAATGAGAAAAAAAAAAGTCTGGAGATATTGTTTTTTTTATTGGGGGCCATAGAAGACCGAACCGGAAGTTGATATATTTTACCGTTTAAGCTTCAGAACTGTCACAAGTTAAAAATAGACGATTATATGACTGCTCTCTCTTTGAGTTCGGGCAGCAAAATTACCATTTTCGTCGTATTTTACACCACCTTTCGTCTTGTGAAAGAAGTTGTGAACAAGGAAGCATAAAATCCTTCGCTCGAAGAATATTTTAACTCATCTGCTAAAAGTAAACATGGCTTTCTTTACTTCACTTACACTGGTAAAAAAAGGTGGATCATTTTGATCCATTTGCGATCCTTTTGGTGAATCAAATATGATCCATCATTTCAAATGTTTCATTTCGATCCTTTTTTGAAAGATCATTTTGATCCATTGCAAAAGAATCAAATTTTGATACTTTAAATGGTTCACTTTGAGGAGCTTTTCAATGGATCAGTGAATGATACTCTAAAATTGATCAAATGGAACTTTTAAAATGATGACTTTTTAATCTTTTTAATCTTCCTTCAAAACAAATTAAAAGAAAAACATATATATCTGAAATATTTCCAGATATGCGCTTCTAAATGTTCCGAAGCTTGAACGTAGAGCAAAAAACACTTTTTACACAATGAAAATCTAAGGATTTTTTTCACTATTTGATCAATAGAAAGTTCTCTCTTTCCGGGGGTGGAACACCGACAAAATTACTTAGAATTATACAAATCCGTGCAACTGGGGATTATTTTAATTTTCACTTTTTTTACTCACTTTTGGCAAATTTTTCACGTTTTCACAAGTCTATAAACTTAATCGTTTTTTACCTATAACATTATAATTTGTAGTAAAGCGCCACTAAATATCTAAAAGGACACAAATTCCACAACAAGCGCACCCCGTTTATTTATGCGCTCAGCGAGTGTCAGTGACTGTCACTGACGTCACTAAAAGTGGCGTGATTATCCAAGTGATCCATTCAAATGTATCACTTTTGACATATCGTACCAAATTTTCAATCGCTGAAATATCACGGTTAAAATTTTAAAGCTATCAATTTTTTAGTTTAGACACGTTCCCCTTATATGAGCAAATACAGTAAACACATTTTTTACTGTTTTAATGGTTCAATTTAGTAAGAAAATTCATGGAAAATAATCGCAATAGTGATCCAATTGAAATGTTCAATTTGATCCATTTGAATGTATCCCATATTTTCTATATTTTTTGGCGTAATATCCTGAAGATTGAAAATAGTTGACTCAAAAATGTCTCATTCTGCCTTGTTATATTATTCCTTTAAACCTAAAAACTCATTTTCGCTGTTTTCCTTTTATTAGTTGGCAGAAAAATATTCTTGAACATCGATCTTTCTGAAATGATCGATTCGAGGAACCTTTCAATGTATCATTGAATGTGATCCTTTACTTGGATCACTGAAGTGATTCATTAAAGAAGAATCAATTCAATTCAAGTGATTTGATGAAAATGAACCTTTTAGGCCATGATTCTTTTGAAATGATTCCTGGTGATCCATTCATTTTTACCAGTGTAATTTTCAAGTAAAACTTTTCTTTTAAATCTCCGATAATCAGGTCCCTTCGATTTTTTTAATTTTTAAATAACAATCCTAAAAAATATAGTGTAAATTTTCTACTTTAATATATGGCGAACGGCTCAAATTAAATAAATTAAAGTTTTGCCGAAAAAATCTAAAGAAAATACGCTGTTTTTTCTTAGTCTTCTTGACCCACGTAACCCCTTATTGAACGCTCTGCAAGCTTGCGATGATACAAAGAAATTAGACACTTCATTAAACATTTTAGTATGCTCTTCAAAGATCAAATAGCAATTAGGGTCGAAGGAACACCTGTTCGGCAGGGAACGCCTATTGGCAGTTTCGTCAAAATATTGATATTCATTTAATGAATGTATGGAATGTACATATGTAATAAAATGCAAGTATTATGAAGCCTTTTCATTATTGTTTAAAACCTTTTCCTATACGAATAAGTGTTTAAATCTCGTATCCTAGATGGTACAGAATAGGCTGCCAGTGTGAGAATAGGCTGGTAGTTAAAGTGTCAATATGTGTTTTTTTCAACCCTATAACTGGAGTTATTAAAATATAAAAAAAAACTTTTTAATAAATTTAAATGATTAAAAAAGAGAATACCCTCGAATATTTATAACTCCTTTTTGACAATTTCTTTTTGATCCCTATAACTCGAATTAGGAAGAGGTTCTGTCCGGAAATATGAAGCTTTTCTGTGGAAGCTCTAAAGTCCGACTAATTTAATGTCCGTTTATGCCATCGAAGATAGAGTGATATTAGAAAAATGTTATATTTTTAAATAGGGTAATTGTGCCAAATTTCGGCATGGTTGCATACAAGCGCCAAAGTCTCAAGTTTGAAGTTTAATATTTTTTTAATACAAAATGATTTTTTTTATTATTTCTTCTCAAGGAGTGTTGCTTGGAATCTTGTAGCCAGTTTATCGTTTTAATTTTATCTAAAATTATTCTCAATACATTTTAACATGAGCAAAAATGTAGACATAGCTTTAGTGGCCTATTTCGACCACCTTCATTCTCACCAGGTCCTTGCCCTCTTGTCCTTCAGAAATTCTTCCAAAGTCTTTTTCACATCATCCCGTTTGTCGAAGCAACATTTTCTGTTACTTTTTCCATTGTATAATCTCTAGAGTATGCAAAAACTAAAAATTCATGGAAATTCGTGGAACAAAAAGAGGTGGCCGGAATTGCAAACTGGCCGGAATTTGGTACACTTACCCTAACGCAAACAAATATCTAGTTAAAAACTTTCCGTCTTTATTATGAACTGCTCAGCTTTTGGTTTTACTCGTAGCAACTCCTCTTACAAACCAAAAGATTGGCTGCCCTTAAAAGTTATTCAGGCCAGCAATTTGTTTCTAATCAGAGGATTGCGAGAAATACATTGGCAAAATTTGAGTCATATCGGAATTATGTGAATTAGAATGTTTCATAGGTGAGATTAATTAAAGTCTCACCTAGTATCAATGCAAAAAACAAATAACAACCTCATAACTATGCCAAAATGAATTCCATAAGCATAATTATGTTTACTTATTCAATACATGTTGGCAAATACGACTCTAAGAAAGTAAAAAAAAAACAAGTTTATTGTTGTAAAATTATAAATGGGCCATTCTAAGAAAGAAATTACCGTGGGTTGTGTTTGTACACCAAGAACCATTCTGAGAAAAGGTACTCAATGGGTGAAAGTGGGTAATTTACCGAAGAAATTTTGAATGTTCGCAATTGAAATCTCCATGGCCCCTTTCTGGAATAAATTATTAATTTTGCAAGAGTTGACCTATGGGGTTAGCGCGGATGAGCAGTTTCCCATTATGAGAGCATGGCCCTTTGTAATTGACTGTATATATGAGGGTATAGGGGTGTAAGACTATCTGCATACTCCTCCTAGATGTCTGTGAAAAGTGTACTAAAATTGAAATTCAAGTGTTTTATCGAAAATTATACTTCTGGAGGAGGGTGGTTTTTACTGCATCTGCAGAATGTATGACTTCATTTCGGTGCGAATTGTTAGTTGAAGAATTTCAAAACCTCTCATTATAGTCCCTTGTTTGACTTACCTCTATGTGGTATTATAACCTTTTTGAGTGTCTTATATTTGCTTTCTCACTCTCTTTTCTCTTTTGTCTTCTCTCGATTAGATCCAAATATTCCAGAAACTGGTGAGCAGTTCTACAAGTCCAACAATGGTCCGGAAAATTGCTGCTACAAGTACTGCGGTTCGCCTGGTGAAGGTCTCTGTTCACAATGTGATTTACCAACAACCATCCAGCATAAGAATAATGATACATCTAATTTTAATAATAATCTTAACACTACTAATAGTAATCCTAACATATATACGAAAAACAATAATCAAAAGACGCGAATTGCGGATGAAAGAAGTGACATGGCCGTCGATACATCGGATACCTATAATTATGATGAGATACCACAGCAATTGCCCGTCTGCCAGAGTTCCACGAGTGTGGCCACGATACCAAAGAGCTGGTGTCCGCTACCCTACTATAAGTCGCCAAACCCCCGTATGGCCAAAGCCACAACCGATACACGGACCCTCGGATCGGCGGAGGGTACTGTCGCACCGGACGACAGTAATCCAGACCGGACTGCGTCGTCAACCGCCGTCCGGGGGTCACATTCTGTCATCCGGCTAATTGTGGCTGCGCTGCTCCTGACATCCACCTACAACATTCACCTGCCCTGGACGATAGGCATCGTCCTTGGCAGTGTCACCATCATGGTCAACGCTCCCGTTACAACGTGGATCCAGCACATCATACCCCAACTTGCCGGGTTATAGTCAAACGCGACTTGACGAGAACCACCCCGAATAAATGTTTTGAAAACGACACAGTTAAAAAAAAAGAACAACAACACTGTTGTGGTGAATACAAAAGTTAATATAAATGAAAAAAGACAATTTTAAAATAAAGTTACGAAGATGGAGTTTAACACAAGAAACTTATTAACAAAATGAACAATATATTTTAAAGAAAAAAAAGTATATGAATGAAAATATAACCGTGTGACGTGCTTTCAATGAACGAACTAACCGAGAGACACTGATTAGTTGAAAAAAAAAATACAAATCATTTAATAATGAAATAAATCTATAAAAATAAATATTTTAACAAAGAAAAAAACTATAATAATATGAGTGAAAAGTGAGTTTTTAGATAAAATTGATAAAAAAAAAATAAATAAATAAATAAATTTCCATGCCATTCAAAATGTTGGGAAACCCTTTTAAATCATTGACAGATGGAAATACAGTGGTGAAAAAAATTATAGACTCATAAATTTTTGTTTTTAAATCCAAAAGTTCTGTTTAAGTTTTATCAAAGTTTATTGAACCGTTGCTGTTGTTTGTAGAACAGTTTAAAGCTATTTATTTATTTAATTGAAAAAACTTTCATTGACGATCTTTTTCGTGGTAATACATTGAGTGTTATGTCAACTACCAAAACAATGCCTTGACTGGGCTAAAAATAGTCTAATATGTCGTACGTTCTACATAAATAAATTTCTATGAGTTGTATAAACAAGGTGGCCAAACAAACTTAAACTGACTATGTTCAACGCTCCGATAATTTCGCATAATAGTAGTTCCAGGCTCCTGTCAAGTGGCTTGATGTGTTAAAGGCACCTTCTCATACTTACGAAATATCTTAAAAATGAGAGGTTTTGTATTATAAGATCGGGTACTCTTTAAAAACATTTTTCCTCAAAGCACTATCAGCTGAGTCCAAGATCAGTTCACGAGTTAGCTTCGAATAGGCTCCATATAAAACGTCAACATAACAAGGTATTGAGCCACTTGGGCAGTTCATTTTATTGCGAAAGATGAAAACAGATTATTTTATTTAACGAGTAAGATCCACAGAATTATTTTAGGTCACGCCTTCTCATGTCTAATGCCCAACGCACAATACATTTTGTTCGTAAACATGTTTTCAGAATTTCCTATGAGAGTGAGCAAGATAACTAGAAGTACGTTTTATTTACTCTCATTGAAATGTCAAAAATATGTTTACAAAATAATAATTATTGTGCGTTGGGTATAAGAACAAATGTTCGCCTTCGATTGTTCTTAGTTGACAGAGGAAGTATTTCTTTTAGTTTTAACATTAAAAACGTTCCCAATAAGATGAACATGTAGAAAATACAACATTACAACTTTTACAGTTCGGAATAGCTCCCATTATTAAACATTTTCAACAATCTTACTCAATGGTGGTTAGATATGGAGGCTTTGAATGAAAATACACAGAAGTGGGCGTGGTTTCACAGGGGCTGTCCTAATACAGACTGTCCCCTTGTCTCTCCATCCATCTGTGAAAACATATTTAAAGAGCGGGTAAGGAGAACAGACTTTAGAGATGAAAATATTTTAATCCCCCTTTATCGAAGTGGGTTGTCTCTAAAGAGTAATAGTACCATTAGACATCCTTTATATTGGGTACCGGGACTTAAAAACCATTATAGGTGGACTTAACTCATAAAAATAAATTCAACTCTCCTACAAACCATGAATGAAAAACTTGCAATATTTTTGGACTTATAAATAGGTTTCCCTGATCAGTAATACAAAGTACCACCCTTCTTTTTTTAAATAAATAAAGTTATATGCTACATCAGTTATAAACTCTGGCCATCTTTAAATAAATTAAGTCAATAATTGGAAATTGAATTGAAACTAATTAGTTAATTTCATATTTTTTATACACCATAGATGCGGATGACTTTGCACTCCGGGGATGACTTTGCACCCCTGCTGTTCATAAGCTTTTCTTTAATTCTATCACTTAAGGATAGTCTTTGAAGATCGATTATAACATCGAACTGATAAAGCTCATCATTTAGTGCTACGTATAATTAAAAAAAAGTTAAAGAAAAGCAAGTGCAAAATCCCCTGCATCTCCGGTATTTATTAATTGAGATACAAATTGTGTGGATATCCATCAATATGATGATAAAAATATCAGAGCTAATTTTACATGCTCTTATCTGCATTCATACTTTGGTATGAATATAATCTTAGAAATACTTAAATGCGAAATTCAACATAATAGTGCTTCCGTGACATTACCGGCATCATTGCAAAATAACTATTTCTCAATTAATCCTTGAATCTTACAAATTGAATTTAATACTTTAGGTTTAGACACACTAACGACTTAAACCGAGAGACGGCCTTAACCTAAATACAATTAGAATAATGCTTTGACTATATTTCCATGAGTTTCCCATTGACTAAGCCGTTTCTCTGCTTAAACCGAGAGATAATTCAATCAGAAACTGATGGAAATCTAATCTAATCATTATTTAGATTGCGGTAGGTCCCGTATATTTTAGACGCGAATAGTTTGAGACGTGGTGGATTATTCTTTGATTATTTAAACAAATGTAACATAAACACTAATCGAGATATTTAAACAAAGTTTATACTAGTTAGTACAACTAAGTGTTATACAAAAATTCAAGTTAATTCTTCGGGTTTTGGAAATAATGCTTAAAGACAAAACATAAAAAAAGTGACTCAAATATACAGGATCAGCCCTACAATTGCGATAAGCCCTCTCCCGGCTAAAGACGTAAGTGTGTCTAGGGCATAACGTTGAAGTTATTTAAGTTAACGAGTCTCCTTAATCGTCAGATCTCACTTGTATAATTTCTTCACGTTCTTGGGAAAAGTCATGGAATTTCATTATGGAATATTTCATAAAATTTGAAAATTTGACAGTAAGGTATATTATTATTATTATTTTTATTATTTTTATTATTATTATTATTATTATTATTATTATTATTATTATTATTATTATTATTATTATTATTGGATATTGAATCCCATAAAATATTTTAGTCTCATTGTATTCTCGATTGGGTAGAGCTTGAAAACATTCAAAACTCTAGCCACGCCAGTGAACACGATAAAACAATAATAATTTGCTGCTATAAAATATTTTAGTGCTATCACGTTCTTTCATTAGCTTTGATTTTGAAAAGCTGACGTTTCGAAAGCTTTGAAAGCTCTCAAGCTCTAGCTAATCAAATAATTCGAAAAGATCAACTGAACAAATATTTTAGTTCCATTGTGTTACTAGTCAATGCTTAGAATACTCTGAATACTTTCAAGCTTTAGCCAATCAGCGAACGCTATGAGACTAAACATTTATTGATTAAATATTTAATTACATGCGGATAAATTATTAAGATGAGATAGTTTGCGCGAATATTGGAATAATACAATGTTTTCGTTGGTTTCCATCACTTTTGTTGGAAGGAAAAATGTTGTTTCTGAAAATGTATTAATTTCTGTTATTTTTGATTTTTGCTTAACAATTTCTTTTAGTATGTATTTGTGTTAAAAATATTGAAATATTTCGTTTTTGGCCCCTTTTCAAATGCGAAGAAAATAATTTTTAAATCTCTAAAAGAACTCCTAAATTCGAAATTCTGGTATGGTATTATGGTAGACCTGACAACCTCAACCCACATAAAAAAATAATAATGCATGTCTATAAATGTCCTTACGGGAAGGCCTACTTCCTCTATGGAACGTTGTGTGGCATTGTTTTATTATATTATTTTGGTTTTTTTTGCAAACTCAAAGCATAACCTTCCATTTTTTCTTCATTATTTATTTATTTTTCAAAAAATTAAAAAAAAATCGAAAAAAATCGAAGTTTTGTTCTTATTTAAATACAGGGAGGATTTTGGATTATTTTCTCGCTTTACCAAACTTGTCCCGTCTTCTTGTTCTGATTGTTTTCACTGAGAGTAAATGAATCTCTAAAAATTAATAATTATTATATACAAAACTGTTATAATTTATAACAGATTGTTTAAGCTAAATTTCAAAACCTGCCGTTGTTGATAGTTATTGACTAAATATTGCTCTCTATTAATGAAGGGTCCTCTTTCTGTATTAAGTTATATCATTGAGCACAAAACTTGCAATAAGTTAATGTGTCTAAACTTTATTCCACCACTGTATTCCCATTCTGAATTTTTCGTTTCAAATACAGTCATCAATGGTTTTGTTCAGTGTACTTTCTAGTGTAGTGTAAAATGTAAAGGAATAACATTTTCATGATTGAAGGGAACGCTAGAAACTTAACAAAAGAAAAAAATAAAAAATATAAAATTATGATGTACTACAAAAAAAAATATTGTATAAGTAGGACTCTTGTAAATATTTGCGAGAGAATAAATGAAAAAATCTTATTGGTCCGTCAATTTTTACAAAGAAATACTAATGAAAAAGACAACATGATACTTGTTGTTAATATATGTGAAAAATGTATTTAAATTAAAACTTGAAAATGCAACAAGAAAAAAAGATCGTTCGAAAGTTTCCACGAACTAACAAACTTCTCAATTGGACTTTTTTTGGGTTATTGAGCGAAAGTTTTTCGAAAAAAATAGAGCATTATAGAATACTAAAGTGTTGGGATGCACAAAAGGAATTTATTTATTTTTTAATGTATTTCAAAGTGTTTGTGTTAAATTTTTTTTTGTTAAACACATGTCAAATATACTGAGGATTATAGCGACGTATTTTTAGTTAAACGTGAATGGAAGAATTTGGTGGATTAAGATATTAGAAAAAATTGTTAACGTATAACAAAAAAAAAACAAGTCTATGATTAATAAATTTAAAAAAAAGATAATATTAAGGCAATAGGTAAATTATTAATTAAAAATGAATAATTAAAAAAAAAATGATGATGATTAGTGAGAAAATTGATATTGTTATAGATATAAAGGAAAATGAATTGTGTGGAAAAGGTCGATAGGTTTACATTAGATTTCATCCATTGTGACGATGTGCAGAAATATAACACCCTTGCATACCTTATCAGCAAACTTCTATTCTGATTTACTCCAACGTTAATTGCGTTAGTTCATCAACAAGAAATTTATTTATCAAAGAAAAGGTCTAACGTCGTCACAGTGTGACTTTCAACAATGTAGATATAAAAAATTAGGGAGACAAAAGCAAAAAAAAAAGCATAAAAATAATAGAAGAGGAATAAAAAAAGAATCAGTTTTCCATTTTTCATGATTATGACTTCGTATAGAAAAGGTGACAAAGATTGCATCAAATCTCATGTAAAAGAAAATAAAAAGAAACAAACAATAAGTAATGGCGTATGAAACAACTTTAAAATAACTCGTAAGAAAACTTTCTATGTTGTAAACAAAACCTGGACAAAAAAAAATAAAATACAAAAAATAGTAAAGGCGGTAAAAAAAATTATAATAAATAGAAGATGAAGAAAAATGTCAAGCTAGGTTATAATGATGAATCTACCAACGATCTCCCCCTGGAAAAAAGTCTAGAATATAAGAAATTCCTGCAGAAAGATGGAAATATTACAACAGTAAATTGAAAAAAAAAAAAGAGTTTTAAACTGACTTATGCAAGAGATAAAAAAATAAAAAATAAATAAAAAAATGTAAATGAAAAATAGTGAATATTGGAAATAGATTGACTTACTAGTTACTTGAGTAAAAAAAAATGGAAATAATTAAATCACGTGAAAAGATGAAGGGATGGTCGATTAA
Source organism: Phlebotomus papatasi (assembly GCF_024763615.1). Lineage (NCBI taxonomy): Eukaryota > Metazoa > Arthropoda > Insecta > Diptera > Psychodidae > Phlebotomus > Phlebotomus papatasi. Next base: position 64,740,606 of record NC_077223.1, read on the forward strand.
AGCTGTAAAGTATTTAAAATAAAAGAACTATTTTCGTCAGTTAAATGACACTAAACATAAATACAAAGTTCCCTCTAAAAAACATACATTGCAATTCCATTTCACAGGGTAAAACACAGTGACAATTATTAATTTTCACTACTTTCAATAGAAAATGTTTAACACTTTAAAAGATGACAGGAACAACAATCACAAAAAAACAGATAAAACATTTTTCTGCTTTCTAAAAAGACGACATGGGAGAGAAAAAATTCAGCCAAATTAAAAAGAAATAAAAAAAAATAAAAGGAATCTTAACAAATGAAAAAATAGACATTTAGAAAAGTGCAAAATTCAGAAACTCTAGAAAATTTTCAAGCTTCTAATAAAGATAGATGTGCATGAAGAGAGAGAACTAGTCGTGGATTTATAGTATAAACGAGAATAATTTTTATTTAATTTTTCATTTCGCATAACCTACTTTCAAAATTGCGCTAAAAAACACAATCATTTATTTACCATCAATTGATAAAATGCATATGTAAGAACCATCATTGACATATGTAAAAACAGCGTGGAAAAAAAGATCGACATTCAATCATAATAAAAATGAGAAAAGAGATGAATATTTTGCAAATGAAACTGCCAATTACTATTAATAAAAAAAATAAGAATATTAAAGTAGTTATTTTACTATTGAAAGAACATTGTTATGGAATACAAACCCAGAATAATCACTTTTCAATAATTTTTGCAGTAAAACATAACATATTGAAATAATTAAATATCGATCTTATATTTGAGTTTGTATTTTCTAGAGTTTTATATCTTAGATGGGCTTTTGATTTTTCAATGTGCACAATTTAGAAAATATAACCAATAAATCATTTCAACAAATACTACACTGGGAAAGCTGTCTCCGAAATATAAAAAAAGATTTCGAACTAGAGATTCTAATGTTTTTGTTTTTGTTTTTTTTTTTAAATAGAAAGTTGTGGTTACATTTAAGGTAAGCTTTATCTACTATCACTCTTAGAAAAATTTAGTCTCAACAACCTCATATACAGATATGAAAACTATAAAATATAATAAGCAGAGCCCCATCCATATACTTGGGTAGGGAATCTAAATGAAATAGTTGTCCAACATTAGTCACAGTACCTTTTTCATTTAGTTATCATAACTAACCAGTGACCAATATTAGTTGGGATATCGATTTCATTTAATTAACACAAGCAAATATAATTGTATGAAACCATTATAAAATAATTGCCGCAACTTATCCACGTAAATATTGCCTTATGTTCTCAATACTAATAAAATTATTATGAGAATTTTTTTTTAAGATTATGAAAACCATTTTAAATAGATTTAATAATAATCACCCGATCAACTAATTTCATTAGTAAGGATGTCTAAACTTTTCTAAGAGTGTAGATCGGTTTTCTAGAATTTCTTGTGGTTAAAATAATTTTATGTTTAATCCAAGACAGGATATTATTTCTTTTAGTTTCTATTCTATTTTTTAGTATTATAAAAACATTTTTATTTATTAAAATCATAACGTTTTGAGCTTATACTTCATAAAATAATGAAAAATCCTTGAAATGTTATGCATACTCCACCTGACTACGAAAATCAATCAGTTAACGGACTTTAGAATTCCTCATAAATTTAGGTTAGGCCTTGCTTGAATCCTAAGTTATCGAATTACTATAAGAAAACCGACGTTAGGGGAATTTAGTAGAAGGGAATCGGAATTCGTCGGAAAGTGGAGTCACTCTTAGAAAAACGGCAACTCTTTCCAAAGCTTACGGCTCGGTCTCCAAGCCTTCATCATTGGATGAATCAATAAGGAATTTCCAAAGGAAGAAACAAAACTCTGGAAAAAAATTGGTAAATTGCAAAATTTGTTAAAATATTTGTTTTTAGTGTACGGTGAGCAAATTTATATGAGGAATGGGGCACCTTTGAATTGGAGTTCCTTTGAAAATCGATCTTTTCTCCTATTTGTAAAAGAAATTGAGCCATTTGATAATGTAATTGAGCTTCACAAATTGTTTATAAAGCAAAATCTATCACGGTAAAATCTAATTCCATTTAAAAATATGAGAAAAAAGCCCAATTTTTAAGTTGCCCCTTTTCAAAGGTGCCCTACTTCGCCTTATTGTAGAGAGTTATTATTTTCGACATTATTCAATTTGAAATTTGTTAACGTCCTGTCATAATGTTAAAATCCACCATCGATTAAGTAAAAAGTAGCCATATAACATTTTCTTTTTGTAACTGAGTTCTCCCAGTGTAATAATGATAAATGAAATAGAATGGTTTTCATAACAGGGATAGTGAAATGCAAAATAGAAAACCTTTTTCAGAGGACAAAACAGTATAGTGAACCAGAATAAAATATTAAATAAATACCGGAATAACAAAAAGAAATCATAACCAAGATATAAAGATCGTGACAAATTATTTTCCTGCAAATGCATTCATTTGAAAAATTCATCGTAATCCATCAATTTCAGAGACTTTTTTGTTGTTCAAAAATGAAACACTATTAAATTAAACAAACAAATGGATGAGAAGAAGAAAAATTTTATTATAATTAGGATTAAAGAGATGAAGAAAAAAAACTATTGTAATTAAGTATAGAACTGACTATGACGATTTAATGTGCAAAATGGCATGGGGAATTTTTTTTAAAAAAAAATATAAATTTATCGAACGTCTTATCATTGCAAATTCGTATTCCAGGCAGAAGAAATGTTTCCCAAGATTTTTTTAACGAAAAAAAAGTTTTACTTATGGGGAAACTCTTTGGTGGAATATTTTTTTTCTGTGGGAATTGAGAATTTAGGTTGTATTGACAAAAAAAAAGAATTATCTGGTGAAAAAGAATATCAAATTTTTGGTGACTTTCAATAAAATAAAGGAATTTATACATTTTCACAAAATAAATTTTTCAAATGAAAGCTAATATTTTAACATAATATGGGAATCGTCCGTTGAGCCTTAAGATGCAATATTCTATATTTATATTTAAAAAAAAGATATGATGAATTAATGGTGAAAAAAATAACGAGAAACATAATGAAGAGCATTATGATTAAAAAAAAAACATTTTTGAAGAGTGTAAACAACATTAACAGAGAATTGTTATAAACTAAGTAACGATGGTAACTATGAAGAGAAAGAAGTAAATGTTTCTAATTGAAAAAAAATTAAACAAGAGATGTGTATATATAAATAGTTAACATGACTAGATGCCTGAATAAATTAACAAAATGTTTATTTACTTTTAAAGAAAATATTATTGCAATTATTGACAAAGTTAAAATATGGACTTTTAAACAAATTTTTCAATGTAACTTGAAGATGAAACGAGAAACCTTCCCAAAAATTGTTTACCTAAAGAAAAAAAAACTCTTTATCCTTTTTCATAACCTCCCTTTGAGGTTAAAACAAATCCCTGTCACACCAAAAAAAAACTTTTCTAATTTTTTCGACTGAATTTCTCTCAACGCAGCTCCTTCAGATGTTTTTTATCAAAGTAAAACAATTGATGAGATGTAATAATAATGAACCACTTACTAAATCGTTATAGTCAGTGAGTAACGCACATAGTATTTTTAAATAACGAGAAAAAAATTGAAAAATGATAAAAAAAAATTAGTAGTAATGACGAAAATAACGCGACACTATAATTTTTAAATAAAAAAAAGAAAAGACAGAGTACTAACAATAACAGATTTTATGGAAAAAAATGAGGTGACAATTATTTTCAATGTTATCTGTATAAGATGGAAAGGGCCATGTTTATGCCGTGTTCTTAATATCTTCACTTAGTGAAATGATAAAAAAAATAACAGAAAACAAAAAATCTCTCTGAAAAAATAGAATATAAAATAAGAAAAAAAATTAGAAATCAACTGATGAAATCATGTTAAGAGTCTTGAGTTTTCACGAAAACTGATTATACTGAAAAGTTGAGTGCAATGTGGGCCTAAATAAGCAAGGTAGGGGTCCATTGCACCCCAAAAACCTGTAGGAATTTGTTTTTGAAAATTCTGCAGGAAACCTTAAAAAAAGAAAATCTAAACCTACACCTTGCTGAAAGCGAAAGGCCAATAATTGAAAGTAAAGAAACCCATCGAGAAATTCAAAAAATAACCGCACCTGAAGCATTTATTCACGTTAAAGTCTTACCCTGACGTGAAAGAAAGATGAAGTGAGTCCAAGAATTTAATAGAGTAATTTAATTAAAAAAAAAAAGAAGAAAAGTGTGGAGTGAACTAATTAAAATCTCATTTTCACGCAATGAGACATGGGTACTAGAATTATTATGTGTTATATGTTGAATAGTTGCTACGAAAAAAAGAAAAAAAACCAAGAGAAAAATTTTTATTACTTTACTGTGGACATTAGGAACTTGATGGATCAATGGAATCCGACCTATATTCTTTAATATACATCCATTCTTATTTCCCAAAAAAAATGCTAAATGCAAAGAAAAACATAAACAGTTCTCCTCTGAATTCGAGAATAACAGCACTGATATTTCTTCAGATGAAATCTTTGAAAAAAAAAATATTATCCGTGAAATCCGATCTTAAAAAAACAAATACATGGAAAAACAGTCATCACAGAGCACATTAAAAAATAACATTGAATTATTGAATTTTAAATATATATCTAATATATAAAAATAATTATATATTTGAAGTATGCGAATGAATGTTATATGAATAAACAAAAAAATGAAAGAAATAACTGAATAAACACTTATTATTTATTTAATTAGTAACATGAACATAATTATATTGAATATTATTAAAATGAAGTGAAATGATGAAACACTTAACAAATAATAATGAGAAAAAAACAACTAAAATAGAAAGATATTTTAGGGAGTGAAACTGGTGGACAGAATATTAAAAAAAAAAATAACAAAGAAACTGATGCAGAACTACCTAACTTCTAATTGAAAAGAAAATGAAAAAAAAATTGAAAAAACAAGAATAAAAAGAAAATACAACCACAGTCACACAAACGAAAAAAAGAAATGTTGTAACACACAAAAATGGAAAAGAAACCAGTACATAGTATTAATAAAAAAAACACCGTATGGTAATAGAAAAGAAATTAATTATACCTAAGAAAATATGTACGTGTTGGTTCGATTTCAAGAGCATTAAAATGTTAGAAAAAATACAGTTTGTTTTATTTGATAGTTTGGACCTGAATTCTCTGCTTCTCATATCCAAGTTTTTTTTTTATTGTTTTAGGGGTCTTAAAAGTCATCTGGATCTAGACCGAATCAGGATTGGTAAATGTCTTAAGAAACAAATTATTTAAACAAAACGCATTAAGGAAAGGCGCGCTACCTTCGGATGATTCAAGCTTTAAATAACTCTTTTTTCTTCAATATTTTTAAAAGGAATTTGACCCATTGTATTTAATAGCTAGTCCAATGCCTCAAATTTCCTGAAAAAGCAATGGGTCAAAGGAGAATGGTCAAATCCAGACCCGGAATCGCCACGAACGGAACCTATGTCAATGGATAGACATTGGTATAGGTAACAACTTTTGTTCTGGGACCAATGTTCTAAACCATGGAGGAAAGGTTCTAAAGTATAAAAACAATTCCCTATTTGGCAGAATGGTCAAAATTATATGATCGTTGGTTGAACTTTATCCAGGAATGAGAGCAGACGCGTTTTGTAGGTACAGATATAAGATTCAAAAATTGCCGGGACCCAGAACGATAAACGCTGGGAATCCTTGTAAAAAAGCCTCTATCCTTTCGATAAATCACTATTTTGACAACGAATTAAGCATTAACAACTAAAGCAATCTAGACGAAATTCGATATAGGGTCAGTGTATTACTTAAACTTTTTATCCATGCATAACACCCCCTCCGCCCACCCTTCATTCTGATAGCCCCCATACAAAATGAGGGCATTTTTCGTTATAATTCCTTTTTGAGAAGAGGTATTTTCAACAATCCTCACGAAGAATTTTTTTATCGAGCTTGACTGAATGAAAAAATTGAATAATTTGAATAAAACATTGAATTTCCTAGAATTTTAGATGCATTTATAGATATTTTTTTGTATTTCATATTTTTCCTCATTAAGATCTGTTGATACGTAAAAGAAAGAAACATATCCTCATTGTATAATCTAATTGGCATAATTGTTGATTTTTTTGATATTGTAATCAATTTTTTAGAATTGATACTCAATTTATTGTCTTCAGAAGTCGTACTAATATGCAATTCAGTGCATTAAGAACAATTTGTGCGAAGGAATTCTCTCTATATTGGGTCTATCAGACAGGTGGGTGTTGAAGGAGTATGCAATGCATAGTTAAAGAGTCTACTCTAAACTTTATTCCCATGTCGAATTTCAGCTTTCTACCTCCTCTCAGAAAGGAGTCATAAGGTAAAATGCTCTCATTTTATGTGGGGGCTACCAGAACGGAAGGTGGAGGTAGGGGGTGGTACGCATGAATAAAAAGTTTAAGTAATACACTAACCTTATACCGAATTTCATCAAGATCGCTGTAGTCGTTATTGCGTAATTCGTTGTTAAAACAGCGATTTTTTGGAAGGATAAAGGCTTTTTTTACAATAACTCCTAACATATTTCATGCTGGGTCCCGGTAATTTTTGAATCGTATATCAGTACCTACAAAATGCGTTTACTCACGTTTGTGACGATTCCAGGACCTGCGTCCATATAATTTTGACCATTCTCCTTTAACCCTTTAAGGACGATTGGAACACCGGTGTCCCATAAAGAAAATAATTTTTCCTAACTACCTAAAATTATTTTTTTTCTTATGTCTGTACATAATTGTAAAGTATGTTGAAAGAAGGTTGAAGGAATCTAGAATATTTTTTGCAAGTCTCTAGCTATTTGTTATGTAGTAAATATTTAAGCTCAAAAATTGCGAATTTTAAAATTCTCAAATTCATAATTGATTTTATTTATTTTTTATACTTCCAATTTTTTTTAAGCAAAACACTTTTGGCAATAAAAACTACAATACTCATACGTAATATTTTTCATTAAAGCGAAAAATATTATTCATTGGTATTGTCAGAAAAATGACTTAAATTTTTGGGCTATTTTTGTCCCTATCGTTCATAGAAGAACAAAATATACCGAATCAGACTCTGTTGGACTTTCCAAAGTTAGATATAAGACTTATCATTGATTATGTTTGTCAGTTCAATTTTTATTGTTGTTTTTCTGTCCGTAAAATATGTCTCGTCGTTAAAGGGTTAATAAGAACTTATAAAAATAGATATATCCGTCCGAGGCTTGAGTCGTCCGAAAGTAGTGCGTTTTACCCTACGCCTGATACTGATCATACATAAATTTAAATTAGCTTAATAACTCTTTAAGACATTTTTTTTGCAAATTTACAGCTACATATTTGCTATAAAGGAAATATTTAAGCTCAAATTTAAAAAAAATGACAAATTCTCACATTTACGATTAAATTTTAATATATTTTTTAGTATTTTCATTTTTTAAGTAAAAACTTTTTGGGACTAGAAGCTGCAAAAACTATAAGTATTATATTATTTTTCATTAGAAGGAGAAGTACCTATCATTTCTTGTTATTTTCAGAAAAACGTGTTTAAAGGTAAATCAATTCTAATCATCTAAAATCATCATTAAAAAAAACATCTAATATTTAAATTTTCCAAGTTATAGATGTTAGATGTTTTATGAATTTTGTTTATCGGTTTTTTTGGTCAGTGAAAAACTTCTCGTCTTAATGGGTCAGTTCCCGAAAGTCCCAAATCTTAAATAGCGACCAATTTATTTATTTATTTATTTATTTTTAGAATATAATGGATTATTCGCCCTTATACTGACTAATCCAAAATCAAGATTTTCAAAAACAAAAATCTTGATTATTAAAAAAAATACAGAAACTCGAGCATATGGCTAAATCTTAGGTCTAAAGCAGAAGTTCCTCCTAACAACACACTTTTGCCATCTACAAGATATGACAATCCAAAAATAAATTAATAATTTGCACGAAAATGTGACCTATACGATCGATGAATCGAGATTTCTGCGGTTTATTCTACGAGATCGGTTGTCAAGTTGGAAATGAACAAAGATGAATAAATAGGATTAAATTTATTGTTATTATTAGAAATGAATGATTGAAGAACAAGCTTTTGACTTATTGTAATTTTTCCTGATTACTCAGAAAGAAATTGAACATTATAAAAAAGGGATGGCAAAGCGTCACAGGCTTTCCGAAATGCTCGAACTCGTGACTTATAGATGCCGTACCCCAAAAGTTATATAGGGTGTAAGGAACACCTCTTCGGCAGGGTACTCCCATTGACACTTTTGTCAAAATGTTGAAATTTATTTAATGCATCCAATAAAATTTAAGTAATATAACGTTTTTTTCATTAATCTGCGTTTTTAGATAAGGATAAGTGTTCAAATTTCGTATTCCAAATGGTACAGAGTAGGATGTAAATAAGTCCTGACACGAGTTCTTAAAGTGCCAATAGGTATTCCTTTCACCCTACAATAAAAATTATTCACTTCAATACTTAATACATACATAATTCATCATATTTTGAATATTAATTACAAGCATTTGAAATAAAATTAATTATTTTCAAAAACAATTAAAAAAAATTCCTAACTCGTAAAATTATTTTACTGATTTTCTATATGAGAGAATGATGAATAGAATTCCTAAGAAATTCCCCCATCTCCCAGGGGTTCGATGTCACTATTCTTATTCCTTTTTGACACAATTTCACCCCCATTGAATTGTGTAATTATTATGTGGGTGGCATCAGTCGGATTCTTGACCTACATTTTATCATGTCCCATCACTCCTTCACTAACATCCACGCGACTTATGGCCCAATTGAACAGGACTATAATAATGCCGAGAGTCATGCTGGGCGAAATGGTGCGTACAAAGGGTAAAAGGTGAACGAGATGAGAGATTCCCTTTCAGTTGATGTTCATCCTTCACCTCGCCATACCGTTTCAGGTAAACGTAGAATAGCTCTGCAGGTGAATCGGATCAGTTTTCACGTAACATCTCAAGTTTTCTTGACCTTTTCCTAAACCACCACCCTTCAGTCTATGTGAAAATTATTGTTCGAACATTCTATAAGATTTAAACAATGTTTTCAAAGCATTAATGATATTCTAAAACAAATAATATATTTAGCGACTTGATCTAGCTCTTGCAGTTGTGGTCATATTGCAGTTATTTAAGGTTGCCATTGACAAAGCTTAGTGAAAAGTGACTTCTCAATTAATTAGGAAATGCATAGAATGTCGCGACAGACAAACCCAAAGAAAAAAGTGATTTTGACAATGAAATTTGTGTGATTGTCGTGAAAAAATTGGTATTTATACCATGACGCATGTGTGAGAAAAGACGTGGGAAGGAAAACAGATTCTGTGACGAGAAGAGACGGGAAAAGCCTCTGTGTTATGCTATCGAGACAAATATTCTTTTTTCTTCTCACAACGCTCTATCCACTCACACTTTCATCAGACGGAGAGATTTCCCCAATAGCCAGCCACAGCTTTCAACCTAGTCCCAATCAGCATGGACTCGAACCAGTGGAGACTTTCAGTGAGTAGACTTCTGCATTTTCGACCGCAATACACTGAGTTGAAAAGCGTAAAGATTAAAGATTAAAGATTAAAATAATTTTTTATGCTATAGCACTAAGAAGCAAGTCGGGAATTGTTTTAGATATTGTCTGAAGTTTCACCAATCCCATATTTTTCGGTCCGAAATCTGAATTTGAATGATCAGTCTCAAATTTTGTGGGAAGGAAACAAAATTCTCCTGTCATTTTGTGAACCTATCATTTTTTTTTACTGAAAATCTAATCCTATACATATTACGAAGCGATAGCTAGGAGGGCATACATGACTTTCGAAAATACATGCAATTTTACTGCTCGAATTCAAAGAGAGAGCAGTTATATAATCGTCTTTTTTTCAATTTGTCACCGTTCTGGATCTTAAACGATAAGAGATATCGACTTCCAGTCTTCGATGACCCCCAATAAAAAAAAAAACAATATCTCTAGACGTGTTTTTTCCCTTCCATACACCATCCTACCATCCCCATACACCATCCCTACCATCCCCACCAAAACCATGTTTTTTGGTTTTTCTCAAAATTGGCATAAGCTTTTTCAATGATTTTCGGATATGTTTTAGAGGTAGTCTAGGTGAACATTTCGCCCAAACATACCTATGACCGGAAAAGGACTCATTTTTCAACCAATTTGGTTAAATTTAGAATTTTTGGGAAAGTATTGTAATTTCGAATCCGGCTCATTCTAATTTCGAACCCGGCTTAAGCCGAGAGACGGATTAGTCAGAAACTGATGAAAATGTAATCTGTTCATCATTTTGATTATAATTACGTTAGACCGTCTCCCGGTAAAGAACCGATTTTTTTATTTTCAAATGCTTTTCTGATTTATGAATCAACTTAATCTCTAGTAGACCAAAGCGCACCAAAAGATTATGCGAAAAACTTATTCACGGTGAACTCAATGTCGTGAGTTCGAGCATTCCACAAAGCTGTAACGCTTTGCTTTTTTTTTTTTGATAATAATAATGTAATATTCGGGAAATGTGCCGCGTATTTCCAAATTTAAGAGAAACGAACTGAAAAGAGTTTGTACATTAGATTGTACATAGTTTATGAATCTCTGGCAATCAGGTCTTGATTGTCAAAGGCTGAGATAGGGCCAAAAATTTAGGCCCTATCTCATGAAGTCAGATTTTACCTAGGACCACAAAAAATTTCGTCTAATGGAATTTGCTTCACCCTATCCTATCAATTTTAATATGTTCTAGTTGGACTTCAGAACTTTCAATAAACGAAAGTAATCTCTTTAGCTACTTATGGGTCGAATAAAAGTAAGACATAGGGTAAAGTGGTACAAGTTGGACAATTGTACAATTTGGACAGGGGTTTTATCTCCTTAGTACTTCATTTTTATTTTTATATTTTTAATTCTTTAGTTTTATAATTTGGTTCCTTGTGCTTAAAAACATATTTTGTACTGTATTTATCAAGAAAAAAGCCATATCCAACTTGTACCGGCGAATTGTCCAACTTGTAACACTATGCCCAACTTGTAACACTTTACCCTATATCAAAAGCAACTTCAGTAAAACAAGACAACAGATTTTATCTAGTTAATAGATAAATATAAGGATTTTTAATACTAATTTGTAAAATAATTGCAACTATCATCGACTTGGCCTATTTAGAATACTTCCCTTCGTGAGATAGCGACAGAAAGGTTCAAAAATCGTATGTGTAATTCCCTAGACACAGTTACAATTTAAACCGAGACACGGCTAAACGAAATTATATTCAAAATAATGATTTGGCTAAATTCCCATAAGTTTTCCATTAACTAAGCCGTTTCTCGGCTTTAAGCGGAGAGACGGATTAGTCAAAAACTGATGAAAATGTAATCTGTTCATTATTTTGATTATAATTACGTTAGACCGTCTCCCGACTGAAGTCGTAACTGTGTCTAGGGCCTAAGACTTAATTATTTATTAGTTCATTACATTTCATTCAATACATTGGCTATACGATTATAACTAAAAATCCATGAAGAACGTCAATTATCTCTTACAACACATCATTTCCATTTATTCCGAGACACCCCTATACTTTCATGTACTGTGTGCTCAACTTACGTCTATCACCGACTCACCATTATCGACCTCCCCAAGACCCCAACAGCAGAAATCCTGGTTCAGTGATCGTTTAAGTCAACTCAATAGAGTTAAGCTGAAACATTTAACTCAATAAAGGACAGATAGTTTTATGACTTTGATGTATAGTTTTACTTTCCTCATATTACACAATTCATTATCCCAAAAGTCTATCTTTTTGGAACTCACGCATGCAATAACCTTACTATACTCCCCTACACAACTTATGTTCATTTACTGATTTAATCATATCCATGGGTTTATCTTAGACAAAAATGTTATTTATTTATTTCGATGTACTGGGGTTTTGTTGCCATTTTGTACATTGTTCATTTTATAAATTTATTATTCAGATTACAATTTTTTCGTGAAAAATGCCCGGGTCACACCACCCAAGAGCCGAAAGCTCTTACCAATGGCAAAACAAAAATATTTAAATAAAATTAGACAAAAAGGGACAGATAATCCTAACCGGCTTATGTAGGTGAGATTCTTAACGTTAGCTAACTCGGAGTGCATGCAAATTCGATTTGGAGCTGAAGTTGGGAGACGCCATTCAGTTATCTTGAATCAAATTCGTGAAATTATACAAATTTTGTATTTAAACCAAAATATCAAGGATTTGGATGAACTGACAGAAAAGTGATATATGGATGAAATGTAGACCAGATTGTTCTCTATAATTTTCCCATAGAACATGATCTCATCGATTACTCAGAAGCCAAGATAAGCGAGGTTTTTTGTTTCTTAACTCGTTTTTTCATCCAGAGTGCCCCAAGTAGTCATTTGTTGAACTTCAACTATATCAAAGAATTGTTGTATTTTGCGGGACTTTCCATTTAAGCCCCTATTTTAAGTGTCTTGGTGGAGTAGAGGCAGTCAAATTGGCATCTGAGTGATTTCAAAGCGTTATTATTGGAAAAATCAATTTTTTCACACTTAAACGGCAAAATCTGAGTGATAGCGTAGTCTGAGCGGAAAATGATGTATGGACGAAATGTAGAGACAAATGTGCTCTACAATTATGTCGAAGTAATCATCAAAATCGGTTCAGCGACAGTCGAGATAATTGAGGTTATGTGATATTGAAATTGGTTTTTCGACTGTGGCGCCCCTGGTGTTGGTCCCACGAAGTTCAAATATTCTAGAAAGTTGTAGCATTTGGTGAGATCTTTCGTTTAAGCCCTCATTCATCAAAATCGGTCACATAGAACCGGAGATATGATTTTTTGAATTTCGTGAACTTTGACCCCTCATATCTCCGGTTCTGTTTTAACCACAGCGCGCATACGCACCATTTTGGAAACGTCCTAGACTGGACTACAACATACTAAAATTTCATTAACTTGCACAATGCCGTTTTTGAGAAAAGTGACTTTGAATTTCGATGAATTTTGACGCTATCACAGCGCCACCTATGGTGACTTTTTGAACTTCCATCTGAAAGTGCTCATCGAGACGAAACCAAAAAGGTAAAATTTAGGTCGCTATGTTAGTTAGAACCGGAGATAGAGGCCGGTCAATGTTCGAACTTTGACCCCTTATAGCTCGGGTCAGGGGTTATGGATCGACTTAAGGTTTTTTTTGTTTGATAGGTATAATCAACGGCTACAACATACTAAAATTTCAGCCCGATGCACAATGGAATTTTTGAGTTATTTAACTTATAAGATTTAAAAATTTTCTTTTTAATAATAGCGCCCCTAGCGGTGGTTTTATGAACTTGCGATGTTAGAAGGCGAAGTGGCATTTCATGAGAGCTTTCCAAAAAGCCCTCATTTTTTAAATTCTAACAATTAGAACCGGAGTTATGGCCATTTTAAGAAATTTTTTTTGGACCCTTATAGCTCGGGTCAGGGGGGTCGGGGGACCTTAAGTTTGGTATTGATGGAAAGCTCTAAGGCCCAGCTATAACATACTAAAATTTGAGCCCGATCGATGCCATAGGGGCGGAGCTATTGAGAAAACAAAAAAAAGGGGGGTCTTCAAAATGGCGGAAGGAGGGGTGGGGGGTGGGGGGTCTATGCACCAAGTTGCAATTTTCACCCGATATATAACCTTTGCCGAAAACCGCAAGTCGATATCTTTTTTAGTTTAGGAGCTATTAAGCTCCAAAGAGCGGCCGGCCGGCCGGCCGGGAACGTAAAATAGCCACATATATATTCGTGATCAGGAAGTGGCGAAACACATTTTGGCCAAGTTTGAGGTCGATCGGACGACATGAAATTTTGTTAGGATTATAGTAGGTGAGATTGTTAAGAATCTCACCTAATATATTATATCAAAACTTCAAAATTGATCGTAAGCCCATAAAGCCCCAAATAGACTTAGGCTGATCTTCGAGGATATAAACCCGTAAAATTTGGTGCTAAATGATTAGCCCAAACTTTCATACATTGAGAACTTAAGATAATTTATTAGTCACTTTCCGGCAAATTTTACAGGCAACGTATTTTCGAGGACTAGATTGAGCCTGTTCGTGACCTAAATGTAAAGGACCAAATAGGCTCAGTTTGATTCTCGAGAAAATTTAGTCGTTAATATTTAACAATGAATAATGCGGTAATGAAAATTTATTGAGAAAACCTATAATCCTTGATCTTACAATTTCAATATGTGAAGGTTTGGGTGATCCCTTAAAGACAAATTTTGTAGGCTATATACTCAGGGATTATTCTGAGTCTATTTGGCGCTTAAAGTAGCTGAAGTTTATTTGAGGCAACATCAGAGTTTTTTGTAATGCAGAATCCGTACAAATTCGATAGTTAGTTCAATTTTGAAGATAAAGGATCACATCAAGCAAATGGTCTTGACGGTAAGCGTGGACTATAGGTTCAAAATGATTTGTTATTCCAAATTTAAGAAGTAGGTAGTTTTTTTAGGATTACCTGTAAAGACCCCCAGCGATCTTACCTCAGTTTAACTACCACTGTTACCTTTCTATTTAATAACCTAAAATATTCAGGTAATACGTACCGAAAGTTACACTTCGGTTAAGTTTGATCATTTATAACACTCGGTTAAAGAAAACAAAGACTCATTCTTGAAAAAGTCTTGGCACCAATTGTAATGTACTTAAATTTTATTATGAGATATTTAGCATCAAATTTCAGTAATTTATTTTTCCGTTCTAGTGTTTTAATGTTGGTTACTTGAAGTTATGATTCCCTCAAGAGTTAAGATTTATTTCGTCTAGCTTAAAGGGCTTTGTGATTCATTTTATTTCTCTCGAATTGCAGCTGTTGACGAAGTACGAAAAGTCCGCAGTGCATTCCATTATATGCAAAACACCAGCGAGAAATTCATTATCCAGAGCAAGGAGCATCCTGCTAGGAACAATACAAGATCAGCGTGGAGACCCAAGTTTGCTACTCCACGTGAACCTTCTGCTTTTGCTCAAGATTCCCTGAAATTCACCTGTACGGAGAAATATTCACCTGAATGTCGCAACAAGACGAGGCTCTTTAGAGGAAAGATTGTCGATATTTTGGAAAAGTCTGCAAAAGAGAATCCTGAAGAGGGTCCAAATATCTACAATGTGTCCTACAAATCTCGTAGGACCCTGAAGTCACCCCTCTGTGGCATTCTGAAGGCTGGTCTGAGGACACTCAGGCGGAAGGATTTTATGAAACAACCAGGGCGATTCACGTTGTTTGATTTAGTGCCAAAGAGAAAACTCTTTGACAAGCAGAGCATCAAGAGTTGCGCTGTCGTCTCTAGTGCTGGATCCTTGGCTAATTCCAAATTGGGCAGGTTTATCGGTGAGTCTCAACAATGCTTGAAAGACTTTTCTCTTTTTCTCCTTACAGACGACACTTTTTTCTGCGAGAGCTCTCAAACTATGGAAATTTTAGCAAGGCTGTCCATTGTCTTTCTCCTGCAATGCAAAACTCTCGAAAAAGAATATTTCTGCATTGATGCGAAATGAATCATTTCCGCAAAAGTCACTCAAGAGGAAGATCTCTCACCAAATGTCTGCCCTGAAATATTTCCAACTAAATACTCCATGATTTTTTTTTAATTCAAAAGCGTCATTCGTCAAAGACACCTAATTTAAATGAAATTCTATCCCATGTCTTTGCCATGACCGAATAAAAAAAACTATGAGATATTCTCAATTGATTGTTAATTGCTTATTTTAACCTTTGCAGATCTTCATGATTTGGTGATGCGCTTTAATCATGCACCAACTGAAGGATTCGAAGTCGATGTTGGCACCAAGACAACAATTAGACTCATAAATTCTCAGGTAAAGTCAGGTGGAACTTTAGAATGCTGCATCTTATCGTTCTGCTTCATCCTTGACGTGAAACTACTTATTATGGACAGTGCGAAAAGTGTCTCTCACAGACACCTCCAATTGCTCATGCAATTGTGTAAATGTTCTCAATGAATTGTCACTACTGAAAACAACATTATTCAATCTTCTTTTTCTTCTCATACCGCCCCAACTTCACTAAAAAACGAGCTTCAGACAGAATTCTCTTTTTGCCCAACGCTCCTTAAAACTACCTCGTTGGAATTTAATTTAGAAAAAAACGTCCAAGTCTCAATGTTTCTGGGTTCTTTTTCTCAATCGGATTTTCATGTGAAATAAGAGTAAAAGTTAATGGATTATTTATTGCACTTTTGCACACAGAGAGTGTTTTTCTTCGACAATGAAAAATTTTTCCATGGAAATCTGCGAGCAGATAGACATTACAGTGCTTTCCTGCACACAGAAAAATATTACTCGAAGAAAGTACGCTTTACGGTGTTTCATAATTACACCTAACATAAAAGAATTCGTTTGCTTCTCCTGCTCAAATTTAACTAAATTAGTGAAATTTTAAAAATATACCGCATTATATTATAACACTTTTATTTAATTTTGATCTAAACATGATTTTGAAATCAGTCATCTTGCTAGCTTAATAAATAAAAAGAAAAACGTGTCACAAATAAAATTAAGAGATTTTTAATAATTGTAAGACTGAAACCATTTTTACAGCCCGTACTCAAAGAAAGAATAGAATATATAATCCGCTTTTATTTACCTTTATCACCGGTTTGGAGCTCAAACCGTAAAAGATATCAACTTCCTTTGGTGACCCCCTATAAAAATAATATTACCTCCAGACGTTTTTTTCTTATAGGTTATAAGCACATTTCGTACTTTTTATAGTAATCTAATTTAATCATTTTAACAACGTAATTAAACAAAATACTATTGAAAACATCGCAAATATAAAAATGTAGTAATAGTATTCTATAGCTAGATACTCATTATTGGAAAAATTTAATTAATTTGAGATTAACTAAATTTATTTTAATAAAATAATAATTACTTATAGATTTTTTTTTTAATATTTTGGCATAAGAAGAGGTCCGGCTATTTTGAGCTGTGGGACTCTATTGTAATACGAATTGTAGCATATTAGGTGAGATTCTTAACAATCTCACCTACTATAATCCTAACAAAATCTCATGTCCTCCGATTGGCCCCAAACTTTGCCAGAATGTGTTTTGACACTTCCTGATCACGAATATATGGATGGCTAAAAACCGTTCCCGTCCGTCCGTCCGTCCGTCCGTCCGTCCGTCCGTCCGGCCGTTCTTTGGAGCTTAATAGCTCCTAAAATAAAAGAGATATCGACTTGCGGTTTTCGGCAAAGGTTATATATCGTATGAAAATTGCAACTTGGTGCATTGACCCTCCACCCCCCACCCCTCCTTCCGCCATTTTGAATACCCCCCTTTTTTGTTTACTTAATGGTTCCGCCCCTATGGCATCGATCGGGCTCAAATTTTAGAATGTTATAGCTGGGCCTTAGGGCTTTCCATCAATACCAAACTTAAGGTCCCCCGACCCCCCTGACCCGAGCTATAAGGGTCCAAAAAAAATTCTTAAAATGGCCATAACCCCTGTTCTAATTGTCAAAATTTAAAAAATGAGGGCTTTTTGGAAAGCTCTCATGAAATGTCACTTCTCCTTCTAACATCGCAAGTTCATAAAACCACCGCTAGGGGCACTATTATTAAAAAGAAAATTTTTAAATCTTATAAGTTAAATAAATCAAAAATTCCTCATGCAATCGGGCTGAAATTTTAGTATGTTGTAGCCGTTGATTATACCTATCAAACAAAAAAAACCTTAAGTCGATCCATAACCCCTTACCCGAGCTATAAGGGGTCAAAGTTCGAACACTGACCGGCCTCTATCTCCGGTTCTAATTAACATAGCGGCCTAAATTTTACCTTTTTGGTTTCGTCTCGATGAGCACTTTCAGATGGAAGTTCAAAAAGTCACCACAGGTGGCGCTGTGATAACGTCAAAATTCATCGAAATTCAAAGACATTTTTCTCAAAAACGGGATTGTGCAAGTTAATGAAATTTTAGTATGTTGTAGTCCAGTCTAGGACGTTTCCAAAATGGTGCAAATGTGCGCTGTGGTTAAAACAGAACCGGAGATATGAGGGGTCAAAGTTCACAAAATTCAAAAAATCATATCTCCGGTTCTATGTGACCGATTTTGATAAATGAGGGCTTAAACGAAAGATCTCACCAAATGCTACAACTTTCTAGAATATTTAAACTTCGTGGGACCAACACCAGGGGCGCCACAGTCGAAAAACCAATTTCAATATCACATAACCTCAATTATCTCGACTGTCGCTGAACCGATTTTGATGATTACTTCTACATAATTGTAGAGCATATTTGTCTCTACATTTCGTCCATACATCATTTTCCACTCAGACTACGCTATCACTCCGATTTTGCCGTTTAAGTGTGAAAAAATTGATTTTTCCCATAACAACGCTTTGAAATCACTCAGATGCCAATTTGACTGCCTCTACTCCACCAAGACACTTAAAATAGGGTTTTAAATGGAAAGTCCCACAAAAGACAACTATTCTTTGATATAGTTGAAGTTCAACAAATGACTACTTGGGGCACTCTGGATGAAAAAACGAGTTAAGAAACAAAAAACCTCGCTTATCTTGACTTCTGAGTAATCGATGAGATCATGTTCTATGGGAAAATTATAGAGAACATTCTGGTCTAGATTTCACCCATATATTACTTTTGTGCCAGTTCATCCAAATCCTTGATATTTTGGTTTAAATACAAAATTTGTATAATTTCACGAATTTGATTCAAGATAACTGAATGGCGACTCATAACTTCAGCTCTAAATCGAATTTGCATGCACTCCGAGTTAGCTCACGTTAAGAATCTCACCTACATAAGCCGGTTAGGATTATCTGTCCCTTTCTAAAGTAAATTGGGCTTTAAATTACTGTAAAGCGGTCTCCAGACTACGGGTTTAGCCCAGTTCCGGAAGGTCTCAAAATCCAAAATGCAACCAATTTTATAGGTTTTTCAGAATCTAACTGCTCATTAATCCTTAATTCAATCCTAAATCAAATTTTTCCACAAAATATCAATTGATAAGAAATTGTAGAAGTTAAACCATGTGGCTAAGCCTTAGGTCTGAAGCCCGTATAAGTGCGGGTAACTTTGACACCTCCTCCTATTCGTAAAGTTTTCTTTAATTCTAATGTTTAAGAACGCTTTTCAACGATCAGACTTAGTAGATTGGATCGGTAAAGACCATCCTTAAGTTCTAGAAGCAAAGAAAAATTTACGA
Organism: Phlebotomus papatasi; assembly: GCF_024763615.1. Classification (NCBI taxonomy): domain Eukaryota; kingdom Metazoa; phylum Arthropoda; class Insecta; order Diptera; family Psychodidae; genus Phlebotomus; species Phlebotomus papatasi. The sequence goes on from NC_077223.1 coordinate 64,759,992, forward strand.
ACAGAAGGTTACTAAAGTCGCCCGCAGGGGACAATTTGCGGTAATGAAAGTTAACTAAATAAAAGTAAAGAATGTGATTTTATTCTATTTAAGTTGTAGAAAAATATAATAAATTTACACAAACTTATAACATCATATCTCCGAATGTTTAGTAGAGTCTTTTATAATAATATTTTTCAATTTGAATGTCTATAAAGTTCCCGAATTTTTTATCATTCCGGGCCAAAATACCAACCAAATAAAGAATTATACACACAGACTTAAATGATACTAGTTAAATCTTACTTAGAGAATTTGAGATACCACTTAAAAATACAATGTTACTTATGGGTATACCTTGGTACTTCTTTCCCTTCCGTTGACTATTAAGTTTTCTTTTCCATTAATATTCTTGAATTTCCTGAAATCACACATTTCTACTCAATGTATCATTCAAAGCTGTTGGAGAAATGTCTCAGAAAGGGACAGATAATCCTAACCGGCTTATGTAGGTGAGATTCTTAACGTGAGCTAACTCGGAGTGCATGCAAATTCGATTTAGAGCTGAAGTTGGGAGACGCCATTCAGTTATCTTGAATCAAATTCGTGAAATTATACAAATTTTGTATTTAAACCAAAATATCAAGGATTTGGATGAACTGACAGAAAAGTGTTATATGGGTGAAATGTAGACCAGAATGTTCTCTATAATTTTGCCGTAGAACTTGAACTCATCGATTACTCAGAAGCCAAGATAATCGAGGTTTTTTGTTTCTTAACTCGTTTTTTCATCCAGAGTTCCCCAAGTAGTCATTTGTTGAACTTCAACTATTTCAAAGAATTGTTGTATTTTGTGGGACTTTCCATTTAAAACCCTATTTTAAGTGTCTTGGTGGAGTAGAGGCAGTCAAATTGGCATCTGAGTGATTTCAAAGCGTTTTTATGGGAAAAATCAATTTTTTCACACTTAAACGGCAAAATCGGAGTGATAGCGTAGTCTGAGCGGAAAATGATATATGGACGAAATGTAGAGACAAATGTGTTCTAGCGCGCATACGCACCATTTTGGAAACGTCCTAGACTGGACTACAACATACTAAAATTTCATTAACTTGCACAATGCCGTTTTTGAGAAAAGTGACTTTGAATTTCGATGAATTTTGACGCTATCACAGCGCCACCTGTGGTGACTTTTTGAACTTCCATCTGAAAGTGCTCATCGAGACGAAACCAAAAAGGTAAAATTTAGGTCGCTATGTTAATTAGAACCGGAGATAGAGGCCGGTCAATGTTCGAACTTTGACCCCTTATAGCTCGGGTCAGGGGTTATGGATCGACTTAAGGTTTTTTTTGTTTGATAGGTATAATCAACGGCTACAACATACTAAATTTTCAGCCCGATGCACAATGGAATTTTTGAGTTATTTAACTTTTAAGATTTAAAAATTTTCTTTTTAAAAAAAGCGCCCCTAGCGGTGGTTTTATGAACTTGCGATGTTAGAAGGGGAAGTGGCATTTCACGAGAGCTTTCCAAAAAGCCCTCACTTTTTAAATTCTGACAATTAGAACCGGAGTTATGGCCATTTTAAGAAATTTTTTTTGGACCCTTATAGCTCGGGTCAGGGGGGTCGCGGGACCTTAAGTTTGGTATTGATGGAAAGCTCTAAGGCCCAGCTATAACATACTAAAATTTGAGTCCGCTGAATGCCATAGGGGCGGAGCTATTGAGAAAACAAAAAAAGGGGGGTCTTCAAAATGGCGGAAGGAGGGGTGGGGGGTGGGGGGTCTATGCACCAAGTTGCAATTTTCACCCGATATATAACCTTTGCCGAAAACCGCAAGTCGATATCTTTTTTAGTTTAGGAGCTATTAAGCTCCAAAGAGCGGCCGGCCGGCCGGCCGGCCGGGAACGTAACTTAGCCACATATATATTCGGAATCAGGAAGTGGCGAAACACATTTTGGCCAAATTTGAGGTCGATCGGACGACATGAAATTTTGTTAGGATTATAGTAGGTGAGATTTTGTTAAGAATCTCACCTAATAGCACAGATTTTTTGTTCCAGGTGGTGAGTAAGGCAGAATTCCAGTTTCTCACATCGTCAATCTTTAGGAACATCACAATTGCCGCGTGGGATCCATGCCGATACAATTCGTCGCTGGAGGAGTGGCTTGAGGCGCCGGATTTTGATCTATTCACCAACTTTCAGCTCTATTCCATGGACAATGGCTCTCGCGGGAATTTCTACATCATCGATCCGAGATCCATTTGGCGCCTGTGGGAGAGTCTTCAGGATTACTCCCACACGCCAATCCGACGCAATCCGCCTTCGTCTGGCTTCCTGGGTATCTCCTTGCTAATCCCAATCTGCTCCTACATCGATGTTATTGAGTACATCCCATCCGTGAGACTCAATGGACGATGCCACTACTACGATACCGAAATGAATCCTGCCTGTTCCTTCGGTGAGTGGCACCCCCTGGCAGCTGAGAAGCTCATGGCTCTGGACATGAACTCAGCAGATGATTTTGCAATATTCCAATCCGGCATTCTACGGATTCGTTCTTCCCAGCGCACAACCTGCAAGTAAAATTTTCCACGAAATTAACTGTGACTTTTTCGCATTTCCCAATAAATCGCATTTGCAATTGAACTGTTTTTGATCCACATTCTTCTAGTGTTGTTGCTTTCATCTCCATGTTGATGCATTTCACAGAAGATTCAGAGAAATTTTAACAATTTCATTACTGTTTAATAAAACAGCTACATGAGACAATGACCAATGAGAAGTTCAACAATCTTATGAAAGATCTGTCAATCAATTTTGTATGAATAATCATTCACATCTGTCGAACTAACAGTGTCTAATTCGTTCTGTTGATAAATTCTTTTCAATTGTTTCTTGCAAATCTTGCAAATTTTCTTGCAAAATTTTCGTCTGAAGGAAATGTATTGCTCAAAATATGACTAAAACACCCTCTGTTTGCCAAATAATAAAAATAATATATAAATTATGTTGCAAAATAGCTGATGCGTAAATTGATAAATTTGTCAATCCTTTTTTTAGTTTGTTTTTTTCAAATTTTGTTTACAAAAACTGAATAAATTTAGAAGATGACTTACCATGGAACCTATCATGATTCTATCTTTAATTACACGTAGACAATAACTTTTAATTAAAAAATACCTCAATCATAACAGAACAGTAATATTTCATTAAATAAACTATCGGAATTAAATTCAAAATTAAAAAAAGATTAAACATATTAAATTTATTCTTATATTGAAATTAAAAAAAAAAGAGCAAAATCTAAAATGCATGCACATAACAATGAAATACCTTCCGTTTCTCTTTAATTTAATTATTCAAATGTTAAAAAATCATTAATATCGTGAAACGATTGTTTTTTGTATATTACACTTTAACCCTTTAAGGACGAGTGTGGCATCGGTGTCCAAAAACCAAAAACAATTATTTGACTATATAAAGTTATTTTGTCCCTTTAATAGTTAAAAAAATATATATTTTCGTTTTTGGAACACTGGTGTCCCACTCGTCCTTAAAGAGTTAAATTTATTATTTCATGAATCAGGAAGACAAAAACACAAAACAACCAAAAAAATTCCAATTTAAATCAAAATTCAACTTAACTAATAACACTTAAGCAAAAATTCACAATTTTTGAGTTTACAAAAGTGTAAAATTGCTGTGCAAAATAAAATCCGTTTTTAGATTTTTTTACAATGTAAACACGTTTGAGCTTTTGATAAAGAAATGTGTAAGGGGAAGTGGGGCACCTTTGAAAGTGGGGTACCTTTGAAATTGAGATTTTTCTCCTATGTTTAAGTGGAACTGAGCCATATCAAAATGTGATTTAGCTTCTCAATATGTTTGTGCAGCTAAATTATATCACGATAAGGCCAAATTTTAATTAAAAATAGGTGAAAAATTCCAATTTCAAATGTGTCCCACTTTCAAAGGTGCCCCACTTCCCCCTAACCCTTCTTTTTAATCTAATTGCACAAAATACCAAGTATATTGGCATATGGGGCTATATTACGCTGGGGATACATTAAAAACGCTATTTTTCGCATATTCATAAAGAAAGTTAAAACCTAAGCATAATGTAATTTAAATCCACAACTATTTTATATGAGTTCCAGTCAAAATCTTAAAATTAATTATTCCCAAAGTAATAAGGATTTAAAATCTTAAAAGAAATCTTAGCTTGAAATCGCTCTCCTGTAAATTAACCTATCGCGACTTATTCATTTTATATTCTGAGCTGTCGATAAGTCGTATTTTAGAAGTGCGTTTTAAATTATTAATCAAATACTTTGATCTTGCAATGTTAAAGTTATTAAAGAAAAAAAGAAAATATATAAAATTTATTAGAAGTACACTCTTAGAAAAGTTTAGACGTGATTACTAATGAAAATTAGTTGTTCGGGCGATTATTATCAAATCTATTTAAAATGGTTCTTATATTCTTAAAACATTAAACTCATAATAAATTTATTAGTATTGAGAACATAAGGCAATATTTACGTGGATAAGTTGCGGCAATTATTTCATAATGCTTTCATACAATTATATTTGCTTGTGTTAATTAAATGAAATCATTATCCCAACTAATATTGGTCACTAATTCCTTTTAGTTCTCACAACCAATGTAAATAGATGGGCCTATATTTTCATAAAGTTATGACTACTTTTCCAATAGTAAAGAGTGGTTTTTATTTTAGTAATGCGTTGAAGCTCTTTCGAATTTTAAGCAACTAATAAGAAATATGCATCACAATGAATGCTATATAGTAACCACAACTAACACAGCTTTGTGGACGTAGGGAATGGCCTCACCATTGAGCCAAAGAGGATGGGAATTGGGACGTAATCTTCCACTCGCAATCAGCAATGCCTGAGACTTCGTCGGGTTGAGGAGGAGAGTATTATTGGGCAAGTAATAATACTCTCCTCCTCAACCCGACGAAGTCTCAGGCATTGCTGATTGCGAGTGGAAGATTACGTCCCAATTCCCATCCTCTTTGGCTCAATGGTGAGGCCATTCCCTACGTCCACAAAGCTAGAAATCTTGGAATCATTTTCAATGATTCATTGGCTTGGGACGACCACGTTTCCTATATAAGTAAAAGAATTAACTTTTCCTTATTTACTCTTCGAAGACATCAGTTCTTCACTCCTCAGGGCATTCGACTGCTTCTTGTTCGTGCCCTTCTCGTTCCTCTCTTCTCCTACGGTGCTGAACTATTTTTCTCTTGTGACGCTGCATCAATGCGTCGCCTCGTAATCACTTTTAATAATTGTATACGCTATATATTTAATCTTCGTCCTTATGATCATGTATCTCCTTATTATACTCAAGTTCTTGGAACCACTTTGCCTCTTTTCCTACAATCACGTGCTGTGGACTTTCTTTGCCGTCTTCTTAAAAGTCGTCAGCCTGGTTATCTGACGGAGTTCCTAGTGCCGGGTCCTTCTGTTAGGTCTTCGTGCCTCGCCGTGCCGAGATCGGGGAGCCGCATTCTTCACAATTCCCTCTTTGTTGAGGGAGTTATTCTCTGGAATGAACTTCCTAGAGAAGAGAAACGGCGGCTTATCCAAACCTTTTTGGCGCCGTAGTCTTGCTTTCTTATTTTGATTTTTTTCTCGTTTTCTGGTCAGGAAGATTTTTTTTTCTCTTTAATGATGCAGATGGCTTATACAACCTGAGAAGGAGTTTTCCACCGTTTTACTCTGGAGTAGGTTGGTCACCAACACTCAGACGCCGGTGGGCGCAATAGAATACTTCCTGACCACATTCATTTATTTATTTATTTGTTCTATTTATATGTATCTCTGGAATTTTTTTTTGTGTATTAAGCTTTCAAGAGTGCAAGCTCAAAAGCAATATATTAAATAAATCTAAATCTAAATATGATATAGTTATTACAGCCAATAAGATGGGTTCAACCCCATTTATTTAGTAATTGGAACTAATATGTTATAGTACCCATTACTATTTTGATTTAGTTGTGATAACTAAATGAAAAGGATACTTTAACTAACTGTGGTCAACTATTTCATTTAGTTACCCAAACCAAATATATAGTTGGGTCTATATTTACTATATTTTATAGTTCTAATAACTGCATATGAGCTTGTACGAACTAATTTTTTCTAAGAGTGTACCTTCAAATGGTTCCTTGCTGACAATTTAGCTTGTGAGAAGAACTAGTTCCTGTTTCATATTATTCTTCTTATTGCTGACTAAACTCTATTAATCACTGCAATAATTTTTTATCAAAAATTTGAATTCACAGCCTGTGACTGGACTTGAAATGCATTTTTGTATTTTGAAAGAAAACTTCGATAAAACATACAAACTGACGCATTGTTTAGATTTGTTTATTTAATTTCTTTGAAGATCTCCGAAGTAATTATTTTAATTGAAAATGTATTTATCGAACAAAGTTCGTGACTTTTTGGTCATGTTGGTCAGTCACAAATTGGCCGTCGATGACTGCAAAAGAACAAACTCACATTGGGGTTAAAGAGAAAGAAAAGACAGGTATGACTCACGCATTTCCCCTCCGACTTTTGTCTGACTCCAATGAATTTTTTCAGCAGAAATTTCAAGAGTTTCCCAGATGTTTGACTCTAAAATAGAAGAGCTTCTGGGAAATGTGAGGAAGATACCTCTGGAAAATTATTCTAATGCTCGAATATAATATTCGCTAATTGTTAGTCTCTTGGAGCACTTTTACTGAATGTCACAGTTTGTGTGAGGCTCTTTGAAAAACTTCACATTGAACACGACTATAAGTTTGTAACGTCACCTCGGTATAAAAATATGTTTCGCTTGATTTCTGCTTTTCAGTCGCGATCGCGAAGTCGTATTGACTACATCACTTCTCTCGTGCCTAAGAACAAGGAGTTTAGTTTTTTTTATTTAAAAGTATTTCTTTTTTTAATAATTTTCATCAAAAAGAAATCTTCAAGTAGTCTTATCCACAGAGCGATAACTGTTGTGATAATAGACCAGGATTATCGTGAAATTTGTAATTTATTAAGTACGTAAAAATCTGTGAACACTGCCAGGATTTTTTCTGCCTGAAAAACAGAAAGATTTTCGCAAGAAATCACGGAAAAAAGGAATCGTATGTCAATTAATAAGAGAGAAGAAGAAAGAAGCAAAAAGATCTAATTGCTATCAATTTGTTCTCTCGCAAAGACCAACTTTATCACCAGCGTCTTTTTATCAGGGCAGAAAACACCAAAGAAGTGTAATACTTGCGGTTGCGGGCGTATGTGATAAGATATCGCGCGAAACAACAGAGATTGGTGTGTCCAAATGGTTTTAAGGTGATTGCGAAAAAAACATAAGAGAAATTCTTCTGCCACACAATTCTTTTTTCACTTCTGTGGAGCATATAAAATTAGATAGAAAAAAAAATAGAAGAACAGTGTGTGGTGAAATGAGAACTTAAAAAATCTCTATTTCCAGTGATAAGCGGAGTCAAGAGTGCCTCCGAATTGCCACAAAAATCTTCTGTAGCCAAGCAAGAACTAACCAAGCAAAATAGTGAGAGAGGGAACTAAAAGTGATGTAGAATCAATAATATAGTTGAAGGAAAAATTATCCTGCCCAAGGCCAAAATATCCCTCCAATAATCTCTCCCTCTGCCGTGGACACCAATTTTTATTTTTAAAAAAAAATTGAATGAGAAACACTTCGAATTTAGCTGATAAGAGCAACAAAAGTGGTGATACCTCTAAACTACAAGTATTTCGACTCTTAACTTTTAAGGTAAGTCGCTGCAGCAGATTTTTCCATTGACATTGTGTCTCTTACTTTTATGTATGGCTTACCATGAACTGTCCAATTAAACTATCAATTTGTGCACTCAGATAAAAGCGTGACGAGACTTTTAGTGTCTGATTTTGTGATTTTGAGGAAATCAATGTAAAAAGTTTTCGTAATATGTACACAGTGGTACACAGACAGTAACTAATTGGAATATTGTGAAAATCAATAGAGGAAAATAATTTCAAATAATAAATTTGCTATAAAAACTCATTTAACCCATTAAAATCAACCTTTAAATTGTTTTTAAAGATTTTTTTAATCCCTGCCCTAAGACAATGTATTTGATTTCACAAGAAAACCTGTTAGAAACTTTAATTCAGGTTATACATTAAACTAGGAAATGTTCTTACAAATTTCGTTCTAAACCCAATCTAATGGAGTACGCACAAAACTTTTTAGTTAACATTTTTTTTCAAAATCGTAGATCCAAGTAGGCAAGAAAACCTAGATTTCACTGTCAATAATGATATAATTATATTTACAAATTGTAAAAATTTAGAACATGCCTGTACTAAACAGATGCGCAACAGTACCTCACAACTTTTCTCCCGAAATTCTGAAACACTAAAGAGAATAATGACGAATTATTGAAAAAATGAACAAAGAATATAAACAGACCACTTCCGACACTTTTCTGAAATTCCTACGTTTTCTTTTATTAAAAATCTTCAATATTTTGTGTATCATCACTTGCAGCAAAAATTTATTGAAATTTAAATTCACATCCCTTTCTATTCTAAATGTTTTGTATCGAACGCAGTCAAAATCCCCAAAGCCAAAATCCCGAGAGACAAAATCCCGAAAGCCAAAATCCCGAACGCCAAAATCCCGAAAGGGCCAAAAACCCTGAAAACAAAAATCCCAAATGTTCAAAATCCCGAATTTTCAAAATCCTGAAAGGCATGAAATTATATGGAGGATAATGTGCAGAATAATTTCCCAAGACACAGAAAATTTCCCTTTGCCTCCAGCACCGTGGATGGAATCGTGAGAGTAGATATGACACCTTTAAGAATTCGAGTTTTTTGGCCCATTCGCTATTTCGGCTTTCGGGGTTTTGGCTTTCGGGATTTTGGCTTTCGGCATTTTGGCTTTCGTGATTTTGACCGGGACCCGTTTCGTACATGCCTTTGTCACTATTTTACACTTTTTTCTTTTGAATATCATAAAAAATCAATTTAGTTCACTCCAATTTTGAGTGCTAAAAAGTGAAATCGACCTGCAAAACGTTTGAGAAATAAAAAGACATGAATTGATTTCATGAAATTTTGCTATATTTTAGAGAGAATAAAATTTATTTATGCATTGTTTTTGAAAGTTTATCTTTTTTCAAAAACCAGAACTTAATAAATGATAAATGAATGTTTATTGTAATGGTACAAGCATACTTTTTAAATCAGGAAAATTTCCAAAAGTCAAAATTCACAACTCTTTCTTTTACAAATAATCTGCATACGTCTGTCCTACTCGTTCTCAAAGAAAGAGATAAATTTATGCAAATCTTTTGAAAGAGAAAGGAAGGCGAATTTTGACTTTATGAAATTTTCTTGATCTAAAATCTGTGCCGAAGCCATAAAGATTATAAGCTTTAAGTCAAATTTTTCAATTTATCAACAAAACTATCTCAAAATAATGGGATACGCATATAATAATTTTTATCTGGCAAAAATGTTTACATATGGATATAAATAGGAATAATAAAAAAAAATATAAAATGAGAATTAAAAATCGTTTGCAAAAAATTAGTACATGTACTAAACAAAAATGTTGGTTTTGTTGTCATAATTTTGTTGAGAAAAATGCACTTAAAGTAATATTAATGTTGTGGGAAGAAAGCTTAAGACTCGTGCTAAATATATTTAATCATAATTAAATTTTGTTTTTACAAATACTTCCAAAGGTATAAAAACAATTGAGCAGTTGAAAATTAAATTTTGTCGGTAAATCCAATTTTAACTGTATATTGCTCATTGGTTTTTACGCCTTTAGAAGTATGAGTAAAAAATTAATTATTCTACAGACAACTCGTTCTCAAAGGGTTAAGTATGACAATAAATAAGTTAATAAATTTTTATATTTCTCTATTCAAAGAATATTTTACTATTTTAACCTTTTTAACCATTAAACATTAACGATTTCCTTTCCAATTATCAATTTAGAACATTTAATTGTTACTGACCAAAATGTTGGAGCTCAAAACAATTAAACAATTAATTATTCAGTCAAAATTATAATAAAACCCAAACATTGCGAAATAGGAAAAAAACTATTACTTTTGTGTGTAATGTGCGATTTCTAATGGGTTTGGAAGTTAAATTCGTGATGTAAACAATCTCAACGTTTATTAAAAAATAAATATGATTTCTAATCGAATAAACTCACCTTCATCCCAGGCATTTAATTAATTCTATGCTTTTGCTCAGCAGCAGCCTATCATTTTCTCTGAGTGTATTCTACACGCTTCTGGGTGGAAATGATGCTAAAAGCTCAGCGATTATTTGAATTGTGACTCGTATAATCAGTAAATAAATTCTGGGAAAAATTGTGATTCAGATCGGGAAGAATCAGGCGTAAAATCAATGAAAAGAAAATCGATATGCAATCAATGGGAAATCTTGCACTATATTTTTCGTCTTAAAATAATAACAAGATCAATTTCCACTAATATGTTATTTGCGTCAAGTGTTAATATTCTTAAAGTGTGTACATAAGACAAAGTCGTATGAATATTTATAGTAGTTCTTTGTCTGATGGAGACGCAAATACGAGATAGTGTTGTGGGGGTTTTTGATATCGAGAAGAACTGAGCACTTCCTTGGTCACAGACATTTTCTTCAGAGTATTTTCTCGATGATGAGGCTCTTGGAGTCAGGCTCAAGTGCAAATTGATGTGACAAAAGTGCAAGTTGCGGTTTTCTTTGTCACAATTCTGAGGGACATTCCTTTCTGTTTTCTTTTGGCGGGAATTTGCGGAAAAGCATCTTGCCTCATTATCTCATGAATTTTCCACAGTATATATCTGCCAAGCAAATCTTCCAGACTTTTTTGTGGAAATTCCAGTCCCAAAATAAACATTCAAATTCCATCTAGTCTCGATCGTCATGGGGCTGAGAAAACCTGCTCAAAATATGCAAAAATCAGAGATGATTGGGAGATCCATTTCGATATACTCAGTACATAATGTACACAGCCGAAAAACACCTTGATACAATAATATAAAACTCACCTTCACATACATAAAACAGCCAATAGTACATAATGTAATACCTGTTCAGTGGCACACCTATGACTCAACGCTTATTCACAATCTCCCCAGCATAATTCCATCTCAGAATGTCCACCTTATATTGATAAATTTTGTACAATTGCACCGATTTGTCCAGCTAATTTTCCCTGTTCTCACCTGGATTTTCCCCACCACTGAACCACTCCAATTAATACACTTCATGCATATGATTTAAATACCTACATGTCTCTATGGCCGCAGAACAAACACTATAGAATTTCCCAGATTAAATTGCGCGGGAAATCGATTGGCGCACAAACCAAGGGACTTTTTATTGCATCAACACACACAATTTTTACCACTGGATAATCTCTCGTGCAAATAACCGCACAAAAAAGGCACCAGATTTGTATGATCTCGTGCCAGAACATGCAGGAAAACCTCAAATCAAGTGATTCAGATCTCGCGTGGATGCGGTGAAACATCAACAATCGTACCTCTCTTAATGACTATGGGATTTGAGAAAAACGGTTGACTGATTTTCCGAGGAAGTACTCAAATTGTTTGAAAATGTGTGTCAGTTGTAAAAAAAATGCCAAAAGAATTGAATTTATGTCTCTGCGAAAATGAAGAAATATCTTTAAGTGATTTTTCAACACTCTGAGAAATTGCGTTTTCACTGTCACAGAAATTCAAAAATTTCCTGAATGGATGCCAATTCTCAAAAACAGATGATTAGACGGTCAAAAATTAAACCAGTGTCTGTTGGTTTTGTATGGGAGAAATGTATTGAACCCATTTGACCCAATTTCATTGGCATTTCCATTGACGAGAGAATATTGACATCACTTATTTTCCTTTCATTTGAGGAAGTTGGGAAAAGTTGTCAAATATATAGAACTCAATGAATATACTCAGAGAAAATAGTTTGAAAAACATTGGGATAATGATTTAAAACTGAAATAAACAATTGTTTTTTTATAGGAGAAACTGGGGCAGTAGTAAACATGAGGTAGTTGTAAACACATATTTTTTTGTCTACATGGACTATTACTTGGACTTGCATCGATCATTTCTTTTGTGAACAAGGATCCCTATAGTATCTATGAATTCATAAAGGTCTCGTTCTCTGAAGTCTAGTAACTAACTAAAAAATCGCAGTGTTTACATCTACCCCATGTTTAGCGAAAAGCTCGGTACCTTTGGACGGCCCAAGCACCGAACAACTCAATCTTTTACCTATGTTCTTAATAAATTTGATCCACGGCATTTTTCAGGAAATTTGAAGCTTCGGACTAGCTATTTAAATATAATATTAAAATGGACCAAATTCATTAAAAACTTATTAAAAGAAAAAAATTGTTCAAAGCTTGAGTTATCCGAATAATAGAGCGCTTTCCCCCACCTACTGTCCCAATTCCCCTATAGAAATTTATATAAATACTATGCACAACTTATGGGTTGAATTAACACCTCAATATCACATGACATCATAAATTTATATATTCTTATTTTTTATCTAATGTACTTTTTGCTTTTTTCAAATTCTTTTCAGTGAATTTTATCAATTTATAGGGTAAGTGTGCCAAATTTCGGCATAGTTGCATGCAAGCGTCAAAGTCTCAAGTTTGAAATGTAATATTTTAAATTCAAATTGATTTTTTTTATTCTTTCTTCTGAAAGAGTGTTGCTTGGAACCTTGTAAAGAGTTTACCGTCTTTATTTACTCTAAAATAATTCTTAATACATTTTAAAATGAATAAAAATATAAACATAGCTTTGGTGCCCTATTTCGGCCACCTTCATTTTCATAGTTCCTTGCCCCTCGGGAATTCTTCCAATATCTTTTTCACGTCGTCTCGTTTGTTGAAGCTACATTTTTTGTTCTTCTTTTGCATTGTATAATCTCTAGAGTACGTAAAATCTAAAAGCTCATGGAAATTCGAGTAACAAAAAAGGTGGCCGAAATTGCAAGCTGGTCGGAATTTGGCACACTTACCCTATTTCATTACAATTTTTTTTAATTAATTTCAATTTTTTTTTGTAAATTGTTGACTATAGGGTAACTGTGTTAAATTTCGGCGTAGTTGCGTGCAATCGACAATTACTCTGTTACTTCTTTTTTTATGAAGTGTTACTTGTAGCCTTGTAGATGGTTTATAGTCTCTGTTTTCTCTAAAAATCATTCTTAATTCATTAAAAAAAAAAAAAGAAAAATATAGACATAGCTTTCGGTAATATTTCGATCACCTTGTTTTTCATAGTTCCTTCACTGAGAGAAATCCGAAAAAGTTAAAATAACATCCCGGAAATGTTAATTTTACCCTGCAGTATTGATACAAAATCGGTGTAAATATTGCCCTTTTTAGGTGTATTAGGGGTTAAAGGCACTCTTTCATGTTAATTTTACCCTTAATAAGGTGTAAAATTAACATTAAAAAATGTTGATATATTTTTCCACCTAAAAAGTGTTAAAGTTATGAAGAAAAAAAGTGAATTGCACCCCCGTTTTTTTCTCAGTATATTTTCCTCATGTCATAAAGTCATGTAAATTTGAGGAAGAAAAGAAGTGGCCGAAATTGCAACTGGCCAAAAAGGGGTACAATTACCCTACTTTAGATTACCATCTTTAAAAAATAAATAGAGTATAATAACCTAATTCGAAACCTGTTTTAAATGGAAATTTTTCACAACTTCCAATGGAGATACAGAATATTTTTCATACGCCGTATTAAATTTTTACTCAAATGTTACATTTTAAATTAGGTTTATTTATTTATTGTACAATAATTGCCCCTGTCGGAGTGCAACAATTTGGGACTACAAAAAAATATAAGTTGATTGATTGATAAGTTTCAATGAAATACAAATCCCATTTGTAACTGATTCTGAATTAGGCTTTTCTACCCTAGTACAAGATATCCATTTTTACCTTCGGAATATGCTCCGCCCATTCTATATTACTTACCTTAATAAACTGTAGTAAATTTGAATTAAAATTTTTAAATATTCTCAAAATGTAGTTGGAGTAAAACTTGAATATGTCCAAACTAAACCACTTAAATTCTTCAATTCTATTTTCCTCGATCGAAAAATATTCCTAAAGTCCTAGTCCATGAATAAATAAACCACACACTTCAACTTTGAGGAGTATACCTCTATACGTAAAATTCTTAAATCGATCTTTAAAGACTGATTCATATTCTTTGATTACGATCTGTAATTTTAAAATGAAAAATTACCATAAGCCTTTACTCTGAAATAAGCTTTTAACCTTTTTATTTTTTGTAAAGTATCTTTATTTTTAAAATATTAATCTTGTTTTTTCAAATGTCCTTATTATCAAAAAGTTAAATATTTTAGTCTAAAGATAACAACTAAAAAAACATAGCTCTAATAAAAGAATTAACCTTTTCAGGGTTTTTCGAATTTTATAACTAGTCTAGATATGGGCCCTAGACTCTAAAAGAATTTGTGTGCGTATTGAAGCAAATTGCCTAGGTTTATGGGGTTCATGTAGGAGATACTGTCAAATAATATAGACATAAAATTTCTCTAGTGTGTACTGTACAGGCCGCAAGTTCTAATAGCCTTTAATCAGGAATAGGAATTTTTTAACTTTGATAATGAATATTTAAAATGAGAGCTTCTGCAATCGGCCTATTTTTTGACGTGACTTGTTGTACGAAATTTTACGAAAATGCGTACTCATATAGATGGTTTCCATATTAAAATATTATAAAGATTGGATCAAAAAATTTTAAAGTATATTCCTAGTTAATATAAAAAAAACCAAAATATAGTAAATTAATCTCAAAGGGCGTGGCCTAAAATTATTGATTTGTGGAGCGTATGTAGGAAGTCGAGCTACTACATAAAATCACTTTAAAACCAAAAATTACAACAAAAGAGATTTCTAATTGAATAGTTAAATAATAAAAGATGCTTTTCAATTAAGCAATTAAAAAACACAAAGAATATCACAATGAAATACTCAAAATAAACCCAAATTAAATCATTGATTTTGGTTTGTTTTTAAATTTATCTGTATGAAAACATTGCATTGTTTATAAAGCTCTTAATGGTTTCAGAGGAGAGTTTTTGAATAACTACACCTGTAACTTGGGGAATTTTCTATGTGTCAATTTGCACGACAAATGGAGAAGGTTAACGCTATACGATATCTAATCGAAAAGGAAATCCAGAGCAAAAGTGTTCAATACCTTAAGTAAATATGAATTGACTCAAAGTGTCGGAGGAAAGGTGTGTGTGGTAGGAGTCAATCGTTTTTCGCGATAACAATTTTATCAGTTTGTGTCATACATTCCGAGGAAAAATACTGTGTACTATCACTCATGATTTTACTCACCTGTCTTCCTAAGTTGCACTTGTATAGCAAGTGATCCCCACAGGTATTTGAGCTTTTGTTGGGGGAGTTAGGTAGCCTCCATAGTGAACCACATTCAGTGTCCATATGTGTGAACGTATTCAATAGAAATAAATTAAATTATATAATTTGGAGTCATTGACAACAAATGAAGCGTGAAAATGTATTTAGTTCCAATAATTATGTAATTGACCCGACTCTTTTTATTCTCCTTGTCCGTGTTAGATTCTTTTTCTGCTTCTTTGGGTGAATTTTGCAAAAATTGAAACATTTTGTCACAGAATCGGATGAAAAAGTAACGTTTTTTTCTATTATAAACCCTAATAGACGAAAAGGAAAAGAGAAAAAAGAAACAATTTCATCAGGAGTGTGTCACTAGTTGATATCACCATTCATTCACTAACCCAATCGCGCGGAAAGTTGTTTTAGTAGTGCAGAAAAATCATAACACTATTGTATTATGCGACCACACTTGATTTCTTTCTATTCTCACCTAATTTGCAGAAAACTGAACTAAGAAGTCGCCTATATAATTGCAATATAAATGCTTTTTTTCAAATATCCCATGTCCTACATTTGAAAGTGAAAATTAACATTGATTTTGTGCCTCTTTTTTATTATTTCAGCAATGAATGCAGATTGTGTGGTGAAACATTTACTACAAAATCCATTTAGGATGCGACATATATCTATAAGTGGTGCCAGTCGCTTTGTTTTGACTGTAGCCTTGACGATTGCAGCAATTCACGCAGCACCTGTCTCTAAAACGTCTCAAGCAGAGGTAAGTCCCACCACCCTCAACTTTCTTTTGTGTTGCCCCCAAAATGAGCAAAAGGGGTGAAATATATTAAGAGGTTCAGCATTTTAAGTAAAAACATACCTGACTTATTAAACTGCCAATGTTTGGCAAATAATAAAGAGTTTAGTACATGCATGTACTAAATTTGATTTTGTAGAATATGAAAAGAAGATACATTAAACATATGGCCCTATTACACTAAAAATACTTTGAAACAATTATAAAAGTCGGAGTAAAAAATAGTACATGCTTGTACTAAACTTCATAGCTTCGATTCGAATTTCAAAAGTATGCATGCCAAATTTCTATAATTGTTGCACTATAAACATCTACAAATCGTTCAACCGACGAAATATTGAAAATAAAATAAACATTCGGAGTTTAGTACATGATTGTACTAAACTCGAAGGTGTAAAAATGTTTGAGATGATATTGTCTAACTTCTGAAACTTTTACATAAAAAATAAGTAGAATAAAGAATTTAGCACACAAGTACCTATTTCGATGGATTTTACTGACATTTTAAAAGAAATGAAATTATTACAGTGAAAATATTTCGAAGTATCAACGAAATTTAGCACGTGCGTTTTTTTACTCGAGGCTTAATACAAAACAAAATTTCAATCATTTTTATGAAGATCAAACAGTTGGAGGGGCTGAATAGTTTAGCACATGTATGTACTAAATTAATTTAAGAGAGATTTTTTGCATTTTTTTTCGCAAAGCACTTAAAGCAGTCATGTACTTAAATATGTTTATGAGAAATATTTCCCTTTTTCATTTTTGATTGGAATAGAACCATAATGTTTTTTTAAACAAAATTGTCAACTAAAAAGCCACATTTTTGTAATTATTTCCTGCAAAATTTGCAGTGAGCCTCCAAAACTTGAAATTTACAAAAGATAGTTTTACACTGACTTAGTTAATAAATCTTTTTGCAAGTTTGCAATTCAATATGCATTTTACAACTGTTTATTTTATTTTTGTAGAATAAATGTCTCTACACACTAGTAGCAATAGTAACTTTAAAAAAATGCTTTTTCAAAGAGTATTTACCCTATCATTGTCAACAGGAACGTCAATATTTTATTTTTAAATTGCATTTTTTGACAAAAAGTGCTTTCAGTGTGTAGACGCCATAATGTAATACATTATATATAGCTACTGAATTTATGAGCAATATGTTTTCAATATTTTATACATATTGCAAGAGTTTAATTAAACTATTGACTTAAGACTTATTTATTAACATTGCATTACCCATAATATTTAGAAATTTCCACCAATTAATTTTTGAATGTTTTAGTACAGACCTGTGCTAAATTTTCTAACTTAACATGAAATAGTAGGTGAGATTGTTAAGAATCTCACCTAATATTGTCGTGCCTTTGCAATATTTCTCGCAACTTTTATTATGTTTGTATATTTTAATAATGCTTTATAAAGTATTCAATTATGAATTAGTACACCCCTCTTTAACATACCACTTGAAATTATCATCTAAACACAGTCTAACATAAAATGTACACATATCGATTTATGCCACACCCTGTACATGCAACCATTCCCACAAACTAGTAGATTAATTAGGAAAGAAAGAAGAATGGAGAAAAAGATGTGCGAGGAGGTTATAATTAAAACAATTGAGCCGTTTCCCCGTTTTATTGAAAAAGATATTTCATAGTAATTTTTGCTCGACTAAATGTCTCTTTCTCATTCATCAAATTTACTGAAAATTCTGTGTCAGGAAGTTTATCCAATGCGAGAAACAGACATAAATTCGCGAGAATCATGCGACATTAATCGAATATACAATTAAGTTGCTTTGGATATAAACATCCAAGCACAAATCATCATTATCACCTTTGACCATCAGATAGGCAGGCTTCATTCACGATGTGAATTCTAATGCTTTTTTTGCACGTTTTATTAGGATTTTTACTTGAAAATTTTCCACTGCCGCAGAAAAATTTATACAAAATATTTAGTTAAATTAAAACACACCAAAAATATTTTTGAGAAACCTCTGATAGAGTTTTTGCAGAGGGTTGAAAAATGAGGTGGGTCAAAAAAGGCGGGAAACAATAATGTTGTGTCACCCACTGACCTTTCCGGGCCATAGGGCAAAAGCGTCTCTTCTCAAAAGTAGCTTTTGCACTTATTGTTGGTCTATTTTCAATTTACCCATATTTAGTCACTTAGAATAATTAAAAAGGTCTCTACGCAGAAAAATGTGGCAAATATTCTATGAATTTCAATATTATATCTTTGATAAGCATCGAAATGAATAATTGACAATTTTTTTTCACAATAGAAACTCCTTATAAAGTTCTTGAAACACTTGTGGTTGCGTTTTGCAATGATTTCCTTGAATATATTTTCAGCCGCACAAAATCACACAAATCAATCACAAAATTGCCCAAACTTTTACTCCATTGTCAGTGAACAGGAAAGAATATTGCGAACTGAATTGGTTTTCCAAGAAGTGTTCAAGCCACTTTAGTTCAATGGGTATTTCTTGCTATAAAATTCCTTGTTGGATGAGACAAAAATGGCATAACATGACTCAAGCTAAATATAATTTTAATCCAATGCATGCAGAAATTTTCGAAACAAATAATCTTATATTTTCCATCACTCCCATGTCTGATTCATAAATATTCACTGTAATTTATTTGCATACATTGTGCCCCAGTGCGGCTCTTAAAGTAACACTTTCCATTGATTTTTCCTCCAAGACACTGGTAGAAATTCTGCACCCCCTTTCACGCTCAACAAATCACCAAGAAAGGGTTTTCCTTTGCCCATAAACAAAGAAGAAAAAGTTCAACAACTATTGGAAGTTTTATCGAATTTTTGTTGCTTGGGGAAAAACTTGACTTCTCTGTCTGTCAGATAATTTTTTTTTTTACACACAGAGATGACTTCAATTAAGCAATTAGCTGATGTAAAAATGCCGTCACTAAACAGATTCTATATACACTATAAAAGATGTCTATTTGCACTTGTCCTGTAAAATCTTTTATCGTCTGGTTGGCGATATTGCAATTTGTTGGGTTGTTGTTCATGATCATGGCTGAAATTTGCCCCAAAATATGTGAAAAGTCATGTTCATTCTTCCCATTTAACTAGTATATTTCAAGGGCAATTTTTATAAATTATGGCATACATTATAGCACAATATCCCATAAAGGTCTTATTGCAAACAAGAATTTTAGGACCGCCAGCCCTAAATTATGTTAATTTCAGCACAAACAAATTTGATAAATATCCTTGTCTCACCTCTAAAGTCGAAAAATTTTGGTGACCTAAAACGGATTTGAACCTAAGATAATCACATCACGCTGTATACGTTCTAACCTACATTAGGGTAAAGTGATATAAGTTGGACGTAGTGTTGCAAGTTGGACAATTCGGCGGTACAAGTTGGACATGGCTTTTTTCTTGATAAATACTGTACAAAATTTGTTTTTAAGCACAAGGAACCAAATTATAAAACTAAAGCATTAAAAATATATAAATAAAAATGAAGTACTAAATTTATCAAGAAAAAAATCCCTGTCCAACTTGTACCATTGTCCATCTTGTACTACTTTACCCTACTTAGCCCAAAAGCTGCCCTATATTCGTAAGGTTATTATTCACATTATTCCATTCATCAAAATTTTAAGTCAAATTTATAGCATTATCCCAGAATTTATGGCATTGATATCATATAAGTTTGACACCTGACATTACAACTAAAAACTGTGAAGTACTTTCTTAAATTTACATTTAACATTCTAGACCAAAAAAATCAAGAAGGCATTCATTCATTTTACAAGATTATTTTCATTTGGAAATTAACAGATAACAACAATTTATCTGCCTAAAAATCATTTTTATTTATAATTTTTATCATTATTTTTCTGTTTTCTTTTATTATTGTTTTTTGTTTTTGATTTTATTTAAAATTAACATGCCAATTGTTTTTTTAGATACGCTTTAAGTTATCTAAAAAATAGGAAAAGTGGTCACATTTTAAACGTTCCAGATTTCGATTATTGTAATTTTGTCGGATTCGTCAGAAAAAAAAACTCATAAATAAAACACATCATTTCTTGTTTGATAGCACACTTACCTTTCCCTATTAATTAATATAGAATAGTATTTTTCTTTTGCGAAAAAAGAGAAAAAATTAAATATACAAAAACTGTAGATTTTCGAAACTGACCACTTTCCCTTATACAAAATTTGCTAACTAACTTAGGGAAGAGCACCCCGGATCGAAATTTTAAGAGACATGCTCGATATTTAGTTAAAAATTAAGCCTCAAAATCCTATTTGATATTTTTATGCAAGCTAATCGGTAGATTAGTGATCCATTAACTATAGGGGAAAGCGCTTTACCTTCGGACGATTTAAGCTTCGCGCAATTCATTTTTTTTCAAAGTGTTATAAATGAATTTGGCCTATTATAATATTATATTTTAATAGCTAATCCAATGCCTCAAATTAGCAGAAAATGCTATGGGTGAAATCCATAAGAAACATAAAGAAAAAAATGAATTGTCCGAAGCTTGAGTCGTCCGAAGGTAGCGCGCTTTCTCCTATCTGCGCATTTTAATTTTAATTTTTTTACGATAAATTAATAAGAAATAGGCGTAATTGCAACTATGTACCTTGCAACTAGGATCATCACGAATTTAATCAGATGTTTCTCGGAAAATTAGTTTTATAAATTAAATATGAGTTAATGCATTGAATTCTTGTGAGAGTTTAATGGTAGAAAGTAGCTAATAATTTTTAAAAATTTATTTGAATTGGTGCACCAAAGGGTAATAACCTGATGATGACAATCCGAGGAACACTGCCGATCGCTGGTACTCTTCCCTTACAAACAATTCAATAATAAATAAAGATCCATATACAACCAATTCAAAAAGACCTTTTGAAAATTATTTTGCGAGTTTATTTGTACTGAGTCCTAATTTTAAGTCCAACCTAAAATAAGTAAAAATGATAATATTGCCTTTCAAACTTTTCTTTGAATTATAAATGTTAGGTATTAATGTAAAATTCACGAGTTTATTTTAAAATCTTAGATGGAAATGACATTTGATTTTAGTACGCTTGTATTTTGCTCACTTGCAAGGAATCTTAAAATAAAACTACTTTTGTTATAAATCCTTTGTTCTCTTCGTAAAATAGTGTGAAACTCTTGATCTGATAACAAACACCCAAATGCCAAACAAAGGTCCTTGTTTGACATATCAAGGAAATGTTAACAAAAAGTCATAACATTTGCACACCTTAAATTCTTTATGAAGTAATGTGTCGCAATATTATGCTGGAATTCTGGGGAAAGAGAAAAAATTCTCAAGGAATAAAGGAATATTCTTTTCCACGTGCATAATAATAATTAAGCTCAATTCTCATTCAATGTCCTAGGTCGTTGTTCGTTAAAGAGTTCGACAGTCTCCTTGCATGCTTTATGAGATTCTTTTTCTCTGCCCACACCATCTTCACCAATCGCCTTGGAGGACACAATGAGAACTCATGAACTCGCCACGAGGAATGGTGTTGCGTGCTCTGAGAATACAGAAAGTTCTCAATTTAAATGCCACAGAAATGGTAGAAAAAAAAGTATATGTACAGCAATTAAAGTGGGGTCTGATTTGTCCTAGATATGCATTAATCATTAAGCACCAACCCCCATCTAAAAGGGCATTTGGGCGCCTTTCTGAAGTAAATATATTTGCTGGGAAGCACAGTGAGGTCAATAGCTTTTCCAACAATTGGAGAGTTTGTATTATATTTGGAATTGGAGGCACTTTTGTCGCACTGTCATATGTTCTAGTTCGTTTTGGGGAGCTAATTTTGGCGCTAAACGATGGAAAATGTTACGCTTTTCTTCCTTTTCTTTGTCACTTCTTCTCCTGCACTCACATTGCTGTCAAGGAAAACCATGGAAATTTGCCTTCCCAAACAATAATAAGTTTACCCAAAAGACCGAAAAGACTCATCCTCAGACAATCATAATTCAGGGAAAAGTAATTCGTGAGTAATTGACTAAGTTGGAAAGTCGATTGAGGTCTTTTACTCCATTATCTCATATCAATATGTCGCGTTAATTTTATGAGTTATAAGGGGCTTCCTTTGCTCTAAAAAAAGAAACACGAAAGAAAATATCACTTATCACGTCTTGTTTTGAAACATTCGATCAATTTGTCAATGAAAGTGATTATGAAGTTGCATAAAATTTATTAATAGATAAGTTTTTCCTCTCAATACTGCCCTTCTAGCAGAATGAAAAGCAGATTTATTAACTTTTCGTCACATTGTCCAATAAAACACATTCATTCTCACCAGTAGAACAATGATTTCTTTGTCAAGGTGCAATTATGAGTACTAAAAATGTTCATGAAGTGAATAATAATTTTCTCCCTTTCGTGTTTGTTAATTTTTTTTGCTGTTTATTATTAAGTATTCTACAAATGTCAAAAAATATCCTTGATCAGTAAATCACCGTACTGGAAAAATTGAAGTGTGATAATGATTTCCTATTTAAAAGCATCATGATTTGTCATCAAAAACGAGTTGAACTTAGGAAAGGGGATAATAAATTCTGGGAAGAAACGTTTACATCTTTTATTACTATTTGTTTTTACTCCCTTTATTTGCATTTGAATATTACTCTTAAGGCTTCACCTTGACCAAGTATGACTATTTAGTTTTTTATGACACTTCATAAGCCTCTTATTTGAATAGTTTCTGTCTAGAACAAAAAAAACTGACGACGAAAGAGAGTATGTCTCATCGGTTATGGTTTTAATTAAATTTTTACTACAGCATTTCTGTGAATGAAATCCATAGTTTCTTGTATAATGAATATGAAACTGAAAAAAATTAAGATTCGCTTACAGTGACTAATAGGCGTCGCACAAAATCTTTCCGCCAAATTAAATCTCTTCAGGCGCTTATTAATAGGGGAATGTCTAAATTATGATATATAAAAAAGCTTTTGTAATATTTAATTTAAAAAAAGTAAATGATTTATAAATACGAATATAAAACTTATAATTTAAAACACAATGGACGTAACGATTATTAAGTTTGAAGAGTGATCTTATCATTTAGCCCTGTAACATAGGGGATAAAATAATTTACTTCGTATTTTGTAAATACGTTATATTTAATTGCATTCAATTCATAAATATCTTCTTTTTGCAATATCAGTTACTTTATATAAACAAAATTAATTAATATTAAAAACGGTATATGTATGGAAATGCTTTCAAGCTTCGCACACACTCTGGCTTCGAGCACTTCATATTTTCCCCTATTCATTTAGTGAATTTGACCTATTTTTTCAGGAAATGTGTGACTTAATACTAGCTATTAAAATATATTTCCATAGGGCAGTATCACTAAAAGAATATGGAATAAATACGAAGTGTTCGAAGCCAGATTGTGTGCGAAGCCTGAAATCATACCCCTAGTTCACTGCTATACAAAAAAAATTAATTATACTTCTTACCAAGAAAATTCCGTTAGTTTTCATTGTTAGATTAAACTACTTAAATTAATCAAATTTTATAAAACCGATTAAAATTCCTAAATATTAAAAAATACTACAATTTTAGGTTAAAAGTCAATATTCTATAAAGGCTAAAGTGCTTAAAAATTAATGCGTTAGGTGATACTAGGGCATAAATTGTCAAAATGGATATTGAATATTTTTCTTAAGCTTTTAGAAAACTTTATCTATTTCTCAAAATTATTCTCAAGAGATATTCTCAAAATTACTGTAGAAAATTTTATCAAATGAAGCGTAATTTGTGACATAGTGCTTCCGAAAATTTGAAAAATACAATCAAATTGACATATTTTATAGGAAATTATTCTTACATCTTTATTAAAGACTTTTTTTCTTTCATGTATAGATTATCTATGGTAAAAATTTAAAGTCTTCATCTTTTTCATTTTCAAGAATATTGAATTTTGAAATTTTCGATTTAGCTAATTTTGGCCTAAGTGTTCCCTACATTGTACTCCCTCTGTTTCAAAGAGTCGTATTTTTTCATACAAAATGTACTAGCAAATGTCAACAACGGCAAAACTTTAGACTCGTTTTATTTTTTTTGATTAAAATCACTGGAATTACTTTTTTTAAATTAATTTACAAATGATCCCACAAATTCTTGCAGTACTCGTACACTGGTAAAAAAAGGTGGATCATTTTGATTCATTCGCGATCCTTTTGGTGAATCAAATATGATCCATCATTTCAAATGTTTCATTTCGATCCTTTTTTGAAAGATCATTTTGATCCATTGCAAAAGAATCAAATTTTGATACTTTGAATGGTTCACTTTGAGGAGCTTTTCAATGGATCAGTGAGAGATACTCTAAAATAGATCAAATGGAACTTTTAAAATGATGACTTTTTAATCTTTTTTAAATGTAATTCATTTGCCCTTCAAAACAAATTAAAAGAAAAACATATATATCGCATATAGCGCATATCTGAAATATTTCCAGATATGCGCTTCTAAATGTTCCGAAGCTTGAACGTAGAGCAAAAAACACGTTTTACACAATGAAAATCTAAGGATTTTTTTCACTATTTCATCAACAGAAAGTTCTCTCTTTCCGGGGGTGGAACACCGACAAAATTACTTGGAATTGTACAAAATGGGATTATTTTAATTTTCACTTTTTTTACTCACTTTTGGCAAATTTTTCACGTTTTCACAAGTCTCCAAACTTAATCCTTTTTTACCTATAACATTATAATTTGTAGAAAAGCGCCACTAAATATCTAAAAGGACACAAATTCCACGACAAGCGCACCCCGTTTATTTATGCGCTCAGCGAGTGTCAGTGACTGTCACTGACGTCACTAAAAGTGGCGTGATTATCCAAGTGATCCATTCAAATGTATCACTTTTGACATATCGTACCAAATTTTCAATCGCTGAAATATCACGGTTAAAATTTTAAAGCTATCAATTTATTAGTTTAGACAGGTTCCCCTTATATGAGCAAATACAGTAAACACATTTTTTACTGTTTTAATGGTTTTATTTAGTAAGAAAATTCATGGAAAATAATCGCAATAGTGATCCAATTGAAATGTTCAATTTGATCCATTTGAATGTATCCCATATTTTCTATATTTTTGGCGTAATATTCTGAAGATTGAAAATAGTTGTCTCAAAAATGTCTCATTCTGCCTTGTTATATTATTCCTTTAAACCTAAAAAAACATTTTCGCTATTTTCCTTTTATTAGTTGGCAGAAAAATATTCTTGAACATCGATCTTTCTGAAATGATCGATTCGAGGAACCTTTCAATGTATCATTGAATGTGATCCTTTACTTGGATCACTGAAGTGATTCATTAAAGAAGAATCAATTCAATTCATGTGATTTGATGAAAATGAACCTTTTAGGCCATGATTCTTTTGAAATGATCCCTGGTGATCCATTCATTTTTACCAGTGTAAAGTTTCGTTTGTTGTACTTGCAATTAAATTACGAATATTGCAAATAAATTTTATTAACTAAATTATCAACGTCTGCAGTAGATTAGTTAAAATAGTCAGTAAAGTCGCGTCGTGCGTCGGTTGGATCAACAAATGTGCTAACTACATTTCCTTTGCGTCTTGTTGTATACACATCGCTGCAAGTCGATTACAACGAATGAAGACATGTAGCAAATGAAGTTAGCACAGTTGCTGAACCAAACGATTAAAGATCAACTTGCAAACGCTAAAAGAAATGAATTTAGAGCAGACCTGAACTAAAATAAAAGCCAAAGTGAATTTAGTGGTGCCTGTTGGCATTCTTCGAAATGCCGCGAATATTCACGTAGAGAAAATGAGAGATTTTTAATATAAAAATTGTTTAATTCCTTAGAGTTAAGACATTTTTACAAGAAAATCCTTGTAATAATTTAGTTGAATACAGTTATTTGTGTTAATTGTGAATAATTGTCGATATTACAACAAAAACATTGGGATCAAATTTTGAGCTGGAAGACTCATATTCTTTTAAGCTGTCCCAAAATTCAGAATAGGTTTGAGAAAAACCATTTTGTACAATACTATTTTGGTTAATAAGGAATGCAAAAGTACGTATTACAAGAAAGGACACGAACTGCTAATAAGGATAAAATAGAAAAAAAATATTTTGTCGCACTTCAAAGATTTTTTGCAACCGCAGCGCCGCCAGACGTGTGTCAAGTGAGTTATTTGTGTCTCTATCTCTCTCTCACAGTTCAATTTCGCGCGATTTAAGAACTTTCTATTTTTATTTTTGAAAAATTGTTTATATCTTTCGATTGTAATACATTGTTTTCTGTTTTATATCTTAAATAGGTGTGATTATACAGGAATCACATCTAAAAAATACGATTGATTTAATAAATTAACATCAAAGGTTGATTCACAATTTTTCATAAAACACATATCAAATATTAGAGTAAACTTTAAAACGAATTTAGCTGAAAAAACAATATACTTCCTGTGGCAAAATTGAGATTAATAAAATTCACTTATGACACATTCAGCGGTTGAAAGTTTTGGGAAATGTCAAATGGGTTCCTCCCACAATTAAAAAAATCACCTTTAATTGAATCACCATGGTTAATACTGTCTTCCGATTTGTCGCCCAATTCCTGCGTATTGTGAATAATCTCAAAATTCCCCCGGAGAAACGCATTCGTTTGCATCTACCTTAGAAATTATCTGCCCCTGCGACGTGGGTGATGTTGAGAAAGAGAATGATGCGTGTGTCATTTTCACATCGCACACCCGGTATTTTTCACCTGTAAATTTTTTCATGCACATCCCATAGCCAATATGCAAGATAGAATTGTGATTGTTAAGCCGGTGTCGACGAAAACGGTAATGACCGTGACAATGTCTACAGCAAATGCCCCAATGACAGGCGTTAAAAAAATACTTATATGCGAACTCATATAATGATGTGGAATTGGCAGGTAGTATAATACAGGTGTATTGAAATTGGCTACGGAAGTTCATCTCATTCCGATGATTTCATAATCGCGATACGACCTTCCGTGATTTTTCACTAGATATTTAACTCGGCAAACACGCGTTTTTTCTCTGCCACACTTTCTGTTTCCATTGAGATAAAATAACATCACTATGGTCTTTTCAGCGAAACAAATGTGGAATTTCTTGAGAATCGTTTAATATACTGCAGCCAGTAAATATCTCAATTGAAGCTTTCATATTTTTTGTATATTTCACGGTAATGTGGGTATACGACATGTAGAATTTTAAGTAAAAAGTTACACGAAGCATTCCTTTTTCTTTTAATCTTATAATGCAATTCAGAAAAGAAAAGCATGTTTTTATACGTAAATTAGCAGATTGGACAGTAAATAATTAAATTTCCGTTTCATTATGGTAAGTAAAAAATAAATTGTTCATAAAATCCTTTGAATCAAACAAAAAATTCCAAAATGGTTCATTACTTCTTCATTTCCCCTTCGTCAAGAATATTTCAATGCAGTTTTGTTTTGGACATATAGGACCAATTTATGATTTCCGATTTTATGGCTCCGGCACACCTTTTAGATCGGTCAAATTTCATGAAATCAAAATTCGCGTCCCTTTCTTTTTCATAAGATCTGCATAAGTCTATCACACTCTTTCGAACTCAACATTAGATTGAACTAAATGTAATTTGGTGTGATATTCAAAAGAAAAAGAAGAGTGCGAAAGACTAGAATAGTCATTATACAAAACTTTTAAAAAAGAAAAGATGTGCATTTTGATTTTATGAAATTTTTCTGGTCTAAAAGGTGTGCCGGAACCATTAGGGGGAAGTGGGGCACCTTTGAAAGTGTGGTACCTTTGAAATTGGGATTTTTCACCTATTTTAAAATAAAATTGAGCCTTATCATGATATAATTTAGCTGCACGAACAGATTGAGAAACTAATTTACATTATGATATAGCTCAGTTTCACTTAAACATAGGAGAAAAATCCCAATTTCAAAGGTGCCCCACTTCCCCCTACTGGCCAAATTTAATAACACTGTGCAACAAAATGAAAACTTTTTCCGTGTGATTTCAAATGACCGGTATTTTCGGATTCCTTGGTGTCTCCTGAGTTATAACTCCGAAGAAAGTTATGATCTAGCCCGTCTAGTTTCTGAGCTAGATTAAGATGAAAATCTTTAAGAAATTGGTTAGAAATATTTTATGAAATTTGTTTTATCTCAAAAATGGTACATCCTGGGATGTTGGCGTCAAAGGATGACTCAAGGATGTGTAGAGGAGGACTCAAGGAAAATTTTCCTGGAACAAACCATATCCCTATCTCCTCATTTTCCCTGAAGTATTTCAGATTTTCCTCATAAATCCCTAAATATCCTTAAATCCATTAATAATAATATCTTAGTAAAGTAAGGTTTTGTCATTCAAAATTTAAAAAAAGGAACTTATTTGTAACTTTTGCAAAAAAGCTAAACAGCATGATTAGCAATTTTGTACTAAATTTTAACAGTCATATTTCAATTTGTGCAGAATTTAGTTGACTGTAAATCATTAACAAAAATATAGAAATGTGAACAAAAATATCACGCGAGTAAAGCAGCTGCTAGTCAGTTACTAAAAATAGTGACCACGAACGTGGAATCCTTTCAATAAATCTACACTTATGGCCATAATATAAGAAAATATTTCTCTATATTCAAACAATAAAATAATTATACAGTAATTATCAACTTTTAAATTTCTTTACCATTGGTAAAAAAGTTAGGGCCCTTGAATTATTTCTAAAATCATTTTACTTCCTTTGATATTGGATAATTGTTATAGGAGTTACAAGAATATATTTTAAGTATTTTAAATGTAGAATGTGAACTTATAAGAGACAAAATATAGTTCTACATCCGTTTTTTTCTCAGTATATTTTCACTTAATAATCTTTTTAATCAATTTAAACAAACGTAAATTACCTGTTTCAAGAGAATCTTTTCATTCAATTTTAGAATTTGAAATATTTCCAATATTTCGTAAACGAGTAAATTTCAAGCTCTTCCTCTAAGACACTTTCTCAACATCTTCATTCATGCAGAAAATAATATAAATTAAAATTATTAAATAAATGAGAAACCAAAGATTATTCTACATTTTTAGATGTAAAAAGGATACCAAATTCGAGTTGATGTAATTTAAAACGGACACTGTCAAGTTGTATATGCTCAGATGCTCAGTTGAATGCCCACACTGTGCAAGTGCAAAAGTGAATGTACATATGTTTAGTATGATGAATCACCTATTAAACAGTATATTTAGTGGTTTGGCTTGTGGACAAAATTGCTTCTCAAGCCATACACATTTTAATGGATCACGCTGACTCACTTCCATCACAAAGTACTGTAGAATGGTTTATACCGAAATATTCTTCTTTTGATGTCTCCAGAGTCTCTAGTGGCCACATTAAAATCAATTTACTGGTGCAATTTATTCTATCTAAACTAATAGATTGAGTGCGCAAATTACATGAGATTAATTGCAAATTCCCGGTAACAATAACACGGTAGTGTACATATCGCGCAGTGGAGACGCCGGGTGATTGATGCGCCAGCAGGAAAAAAGACAAAGATCATCCGACAATTTTCAGAGTAAATGAACAATTCAATGCATTTAGTTGTTATTATTAAATTATTATGTGCGTGGAAATGACATGAACTTGTCACATAGGTAATTGATTGGCACTTATCAATGTGAATTGTTGTTATTTGCTAGCAATAAAATGCGACTGTTTTTAATGGGAAAAAAAGAGCATTTAGTGGACTGAGACAGAAATAACAATTCACAGGAAAAGAAAAATGACAAAGAAACACCAAACACATGGAGAATTTTAATTCAAATGCGCAGAGGAGAAGAGTCTTGGATGATAAACAACATCTCGATCATTTTTCCTCAATAAGATTCTTGTCTGCGGACTAACACCCTGCGACAAGTAAAGATAATTCAAATGGCAATATCATCACCGAATATTGAGAGGATAAACTTGACCCGTGAACCCTCGCGCTTTGAGCTTCTTTTTCCCCTCATCATCAACAGTGGTAAATAGTTGAACAATGAATAATGCAAGAAGTGTGGCTGTGAATGTTAATCAATGTTTAATCTCTGTCTGTCCAAAAGAGTCAGAATATTTTTATTTTTTTGTGGGATCATCGGCCCCTAAGTAAACCCCTCAATCGCCACTGTGCAACTTTTTGTTAGTGTTCCTCGTGAAATCTTCCTCTCAACTGCATCAACAACACTATTCATGGAATGTCTCATTGAATACGGTCAAAAACCTAATATTCTCATTGAAAATTCTGAAGCTGCCACAGAAGATGACCAGCGTGAGATTGTACAGAGCAAATACCATTTATTTGCACCGCATCTCATTGCACAAATAAACCTTCCAAAGTTTTCAGCATACCTAAAATCTGCAATTAAACAAATCACATGCCAATTACCGTAGATAAATAAATAACAACTTGACCACCCTTTGGCGTTTAATTCTCAACACGTAATCACGCTTCCTTCATTAGTGTCGGGCCGTGTCGTAAGTGCCTGTCTAAAGTGCCATGTTTTGTCTCAATTAATAATTTATCGATGAAAAATGCATAGCATTTTCTGCCTAAGTCGCAGAAAAGCCATCTCCGGACGTATTCCAGCCTGGATGTACATTTGTTGTCTGATAAATACCCATATATCTACAATATTTACAATTTATATTTTATAAAAATTCACCAGATTTAAATAAAGAATAATAAGTTTCCATAGTGAAGAGTAAACTGACAATAAACAGTAGCGAACGGAAAAATAGAGTCACATAATATTTTTGGTTTGAAGTTGATTTATTAAAGCCTTTATACATTGTAAGCAATTTTCGTTTATTTATTTATTTATTTATTTTTTTGAATGAAATTGTCTGCAGCGCTCTAGGTGGAAACGCCAAAATTATGCCAAATTAAATTCAATTTTTGACGAAAATGAACTACCTATACATGACCATTTTTTAATTGTTGTGGGAACAGAAGTATTCTGTCCAAAGCGATATAAACCACGCCCCTCATGAGATCTGTTTAGATCACAAAAATATTTTTATCATGAGAATTTACGCTTTTTCAATTCAATTCAAATTAAGTTCATTATTTAACTCATTTTTGTTGCATTACGTAACTGAATTTTAGCAGAGACAATCTCATTCTTGATCTCATTAAAAAAAAAATATTTAAAAAATACGAATTTCGGGTCATTTATGCCAAAAAAATTTGTATAATAAACAATAATGATACCAAAATTTTCGATTTCAAATTACATATACTTTTGAGTCCAAAACTTCAAACTTCTTACGGGATATGTCATTAAATTTAATGACCAGAAATCGGAAAAATACACAGAAGTGGGCGTGGCTTCTAAAGCTCTGCCACGTTTGCAGTAGGAAGGCGGTGAATTTCTTGTATATTTCATAGATATTTTCTTGGATATTTCAGTACCCTACTGTTAAACATTGATTATTTTAAAAACTTATTTGAGTCAGGCGATAACCAGATGAAGACCTATCGGGGCCGATCAATCGATCAAAGGCTCCGATTGGCGCCGATCAGCCGATTTTCAACTAACAGATCACTCGCTAACTACACTTATTTACCCACTGGAAGCTATTTTTGGTGATCGTTTGAATGCTTTATAAATTGATTAAAATTTGCTGTGAACCGGTAAATGGTAAATGACGTAAAAGTTAGGATGTAAAATCATGAGCTCAAGCATTT
Organism: Phlebotomus papatasi; assembly: GCF_024763615.1. Taxonomy (NCBI): domain Eukaryota; kingdom Metazoa; phylum Arthropoda; class Insecta; order Diptera; family Psychodidae; genus Phlebotomus; species Phlebotomus papatasi. The sequence continues at coordinate 64,792,050 of NC_077223.1, forward strand.
CAATTCAATTTATTCTATTTCTTGTTTTGCGTAATTATATTCCGAAAAGGTTACTCAAGGATACCCAAAACTGTGTTTCTAGAAGTGATATTTTCACTTTAGAATTTCTTAAGATCGTATTCTTTATTTTCCTTATTATTTTTGTTGTCCGATTGTTTGTTGATAACCTAGAAGCTAAATGGTAAGGGATATCGGTTTTGAGTCTTCTAATACCCCAATCCACCTCTACTATTCGGTATTATCGAGAGACGTGTACGTTTTCTATATTTATGTGTTTTTTATTGAAAAGAGATAAGAACAGAAACAATATTACCTCAAGGTTTTGACGTTTTAGTAATGCTATCTCACAAATTTAACATTATTTTTTCTTTTATTTTCCTTATCTTTAATATTTAATCTTTTAAGTATGAAAATGTCAAGAATTCGGGGTCAGAAAAATACTTTTTCTGACTTTTTAAAGAAAAACATAGCCTTAGAAAGCCGTAGGGGTAACCCTGTTTGAGACAAAAGTAGACCAATCGTACCAAGACGATGTTCTAATATAAAGTTTATCAGTTTATTAGTGTAAAACTGAAGTTATCGCTATTAGAAATTTAAAAAAAAAATCACAATCTAGCTGCAAACATTTTGAAATAAATTTAACCCATTGCATTGTGTCTGAAATTTTATCATCCACTGTATCAATCACACACTTTTGTGGTCAAGACGCGTGCGTCTGTGACTACCAATTGTACATTTTCTGATATAGAGGGGAAAAATACGCCACTGAAAGTGAAAATGAATGAATTTGCAGTAATTTCAGTGTGAAAAACGTGACAGTCATTCCAACCACCTTGCATCAAACCTATATTTTGCCTTCCCAGTGGCATCTAATGCTTAAATACGGCTTAAATCTTATAGCAATTTTAGAAAAAATGTATGGAAATTTTTAGCTGGTTTTTCTTAATTGCAGGAAATTACTCTCAAATGAACTTTAATCCCAATGCGCAGTGAAAAATGTTTGAAATTTAACTAATTTAATTTATGACTTAAATATGTTGGTTCCATAAAGTGATATGAGGGGCCAAAGTAGTAGAGCAAATGCTAAAAATAGCTCCTAGATTAAATATTTGATGTGTGACTTGCAATCTGGAAATTTCAGAACAACATCCAGATTTTATTTTTTTTATATAGACATAAAAATAAACACCTGAGGGAAAAGGTACAGTAAGAAAAGATTTAAAAAATGATGAAAAATAAGGAAGTTAACTGTAGATACTCAATCTTCTTCCATTAAAATCACTCAATTCTCGTTCATAATTCATCACGCAGAATTGTGAATAGACAATAGAGAGGTTAAAAATGCAAAAATTATTATTTATATTGGAAATAATACAAAACATATAAATTAAGTGAACTTTTTGCAAAGCTTCAAGTTCGATGTGGATAAAAAAATGCGCGCCGTGAAGAACCTTGAAATCTTCCATACCGCGAGAAAAATTGCAGTGCAACTTTTGCAGTTGAATACATTCATTAAAGCATGCAAACATGCTCATCACTGTCTCTCGTGGATATCTTAATACATTCAGTCTTTTGAATTTTTCTTTTAATTTATGTTAAACGAGATCGGAAGAACAATCTTCAGTTATACGGAAAAAAAATCATCGATAGATAATCTCAAAGATTGCCCGGTGATTTATCTAGTGCAGCAAGAATAATGCATAATTCCTATTTTTTGCGGGATTTTTCCAAGACAGACAGTCAATCACGAGAAGATGATACATTCCACACAAATTGTTTATCATACTAAGAAATTCGTCATGTAAATTTATATGAGGAGTTGGGAACAATTTTTGATAAGACTATTTCTTCACTTTGCAGATTTATTTGTCACAATTTGGATACCTGCCTGCCTCTGCCAGAAATCCATCAAGTGGTGGATTGTTGGATGAAGACACATGGACGAAGGCAATCCAAGACTTCCAAGGTTTCGCCGGACTCAATGTCACAGGTGAGCTTCTTATGAAATATCAGAAATCTCATCAAAACTTTATGAAGTAACAAAACAACATCCTTGAAATCATAATGACATTTTACCAACAGAATAACTTTTCTTTGCAAACTCAAATTAACAAAGTTGTGAAAAAGAATCACTAGAAAAAGTCGAAAAGGCACATGAATAGTAGTATTCACCAGAATTTATCTAATCTAAATTATTTTCATTATTTTCTGTAATAAGTGTTACGCACTCTCTTGTTTTTCCCTGACTGCTCGATATTGCAACTCACTCAATTCAACCAATTCAACATTAAAATAAAATTGATATATTAAGGACAGAGAATAAATTTTACTTCGTTTTATTTTTAAATTGATTTTATAAAAATTTTCCGAAAATGAGAAAAATGAATGCAACACGACTTGAGGCATAAATGATTTAGAAAATATAATAATTTAAGAATAAGTCGAACCACTCGATTTTGTATTCGTTTTTTGGATACTTCTTTATACCCTCTACCTTCTCTGTGAATATTGCATTTGAAATAAAATTATTTTCATAGTTATAGAGATTTCAAATCACAAAAATCCTATGCTCTGCATGTAAAATCTCAGCCTCAAATCGGGTTTCTGTAAAATTTGCCGACTGAGAGTTATTCGTTTCTTGTTCTGAGCAATCGATTTTGCTAAATAAGCCGAAGAAACGTGCTCTTACTAAAATTACAGTTACTAAAATGATTTGCATATTACTTTTAAAATATATTGTAATTCTGCAATTATTTATTTCTTTTCAAATTTTACAAAATTTAAAATTTAATAGTTTTTTTTTATTATTAACAGTGAGAGAAAATTTAAAAAAAACTGAAGCTCTTTAAAATTTTTAATTTTTCTTAATTTTAGAAAAATACAAATTTTATTAGGAAGTAAGTTTTGAGTCTTGTAAATTCTTCAAATAATTTGTAAGCCCAGGTGGGGCTCACCTAAATGATAAAACGACTTCTAAAGGTGAAAATGAAGAACTTATTGGACCAGTCTTATTTCAACATCCTCGGAGTGAACTGTCCAAGGGGTCCAAGGCGTTTGATGCTCACTTATTAATGTACTGGTGTTAATTGCCATGAACAACAAGAGTCAGCCTTCAGCACCCGTCTAGGGAACTAAGGGTTGGGCGTATAAAAGAAAAAAAGGATATGGATAAATATAGACTTGACCGTTGACTGGGTTACCACGTGTCAAATAGGGCATATGCTCTTCAAATAGATTTTAAGATCACATTCCCATTTCAATTCACTTTCTAGACTAATTTTGCGAAATATTTATAGAAAATTTTAAATTTCTTATATTCAATTTTTGCTAATATTTTTTATTACCGATCCATGGAAATGCCTTAAATATAAATTCTTGTTCAAAACTGTTTTGAGAGATTTTGAAAACTACTTATTTCAAATAATTCAATCAAATCCAAGAAAACTACCAAAATTTTCAATAATAAAGATTTCTAAAACATTTTTTAAAACATTAAAAACATTCTAAAACATTCTAAAGTATTTTTAAAATTTTCGTAGGTTTTCTCGTCCATGAAAAATAAAAATGTGATGAAAACGTTCTTGTTTAAGTTGACTTTAAACTATATCCATTTTTTCTGTTGTACAAATTCCAAAATTTTTCATTTTCCATTTTTGGAAAATAATCTTTGTTAGCTTATTGCCAAGAAACAGTTTTGTTTTTTTTTTTAATTTAAATAGGGGACCTCAGTGGATCAGTAGATAGAATAGTGTCTCTCAATGTGAGGTTTCGGATTAGAGACTAGGCACCTTTAGATTTTTCAATTGTAGTATTAGTCTTGAATTCGTCCAGTAAATGAATGGAAAAGTAATGCCAATGCATTGACAATGAACCACCTAAAAAGAGAGGTTGGTATATGTAATAAGTTTTGACATGCAGATGCAGAGTTCAATCGAATACTACACATTCACTGCTCAGATCTATAAATCTAGGCTGGTCTAGTCTAAAAGAAAGCTCAAATAGAATTCTAGTCCAGGATGTTTGTATTATAAAGCGAGTTTACCAGTTAATCCATTACATAGGGGAAAGCGCGCTATCTTCGATATATGTTTCGCACAAATCATTTTTTTCAATGTGTTATAAAAGAATTTGGTCCATTATAATACTGCATATTAAGAGGTAATTCATGGCCTCAAATCTTGAGAAAAAAACTATGAATAAAATCCATAAGAAAAAATTGAATTATCCAAAGCTTGAGTTGTCCGAAGGTAGTGCGCTTTCCCCTACCCATTAAATGCGTCAGTTTAAAATAAAACACATTCTAAAAAACAATTCGAAATATTTCTCATAAGAAATTCATCATTTAGAAGAATAATATTTATCTGACAATCCTTTAATCCCTTAATTTTTCCACAGGCGAATTAGATGCCGAGACGATGGAGCTAATGACATTGCCAAGGTGTGGTGTTAAAGACAAAGTGGGATTTGGCACGGACTCCAGGTCAAAGCGCTATGCCCTCCAAGGTAGTCGATGGAAAGTCAAAGCACTTACCTATCGAATTTCCAAGTATCCGAAGCGACTCAACAAGCCAGATGTCGACAAAGAAATTGCAAAGGCTTTTTCAGTGTGGAGTGAATATACTGATCTCACATTTACACCAAAACGCACAAATCCGGTGCACATTGAAATAAGGTGAGTGGTGTGCAGGATCCTTTAGTTGGTGATTCAGGGTGAAATTCATTTGTGCTGTGTCAATAAATGATGCCAGGGATGACGATAAAAATTCCTATCTTTTCTGCATTTTAATGACATTTTTTTCACCATTCCAATCCATGGTGATCAGAAGATTATCACAGATGATAATTATGAATATTACCTCGTTATTATTTTGCATCCTCTTTCAATTCATGCACAGGAATGTTTTTCATTAATTTGTGATACTATGACTGATCTTAGTCATCATTTTCACTGTAATTATCCGTCTAGAAAAGATTTCATTGTTCCAAAATCAAATGATTTATGATGAATAAATACCACTCACGAGTAAAACTTCACGTATAAATCATCCTTTCGCATGAAAACATCGACTTCTTGGGAAAATAATTAGGGAAATTGCCACAAAAATGTATAAAGGGTAGTATTTGTCTGTCTTTTTTTCGCGTGAAAATCTCTTTCTTACATTAAATTTGTGTTCCATGTGACGCTATTTTAATGACTTCCACCATAAATATGGTTTGTTCCGAATACCACGAGCTTATCAAAAGTTTTTATCAGTTTGCCAAATAATTGAACCTACCGACTTTTTCCAGCGATTAAATTCGAGATATAATTGGTAATTGTTGTATTTGTCAGCTAAATCTGAATCGAATACCGTAAAAACATTGAAAAACGATTTTAGTTCTTGCATATTCCTTTTTTTTATTTGAGCCTGTAAAAATCACAAAGGGAGAACAATGATATGAACGCAAAATTTATATTGTAAAACTTTAGTACCGATGAGTCACGTAATATAGAATAGTTATGAAATGTCTTTTAAAAGTAAAATATTCTTTTGGAGTTATGAATATTCTTAAACCGATAATTTCTTTAGCGAAATTCCAGACTGAAGGTGTAGGTCGGTTTAGGTATATGACACCGACTTCAGACCTACGAAGGTTTAGTCATATCGGTTTAACTCTAAATTCTAATATGTCAAGATTTTATTAAAAAATTTTGATTGAAGATCGGATAATCAAAGATAATAATCCATTAGATTCTAAAAACAAAACAAGAAAATTGCTTGGTATTTTGGATTTTTAAACCTTCGGGAACTGACCTAATGCTAAGACCGCTAAAGTACCAAATGGATCTCGAAAATCTTTTACAATTCATTTCAATATTTCAAAATTTTAGAGGATTACAAAATAAAATATTACAAGTTTTCGTTGATGTCGATTTGAAGCTTATAATGTTAATATACCTCAATTTTTGTCAATAGATTTGAAGAGAATGAGCATGGAGACGGGGATCCTTTCGACGGTCCTGGCGGTACCTTGGCTCATGCATACTTCCCCGTATACGGTGGCGACGCTCATTTCGACGATGCCGAATATTGGACAATTGGCAGCACACGAGGAACGAATCTATTCCAAGTAGCAGCTCATGAATTTGGACATTCCCTTGGTCTGAGTCATTCCGATGTCCGATCCGCCCTTATGGCTCCCTTCTATAGAGGCTACGATCCCCACTTCAGACTCGATTCCGACGACGTACAGGGCATTCAAGCTCTCTACGGACGCAAGACATCCAACTCAGGCACTACAACACCCACACGAACAACACCGAGGACCTCAATTCCACGAGTAAATAACGAACTATGCAAGGATGCCAAAATTGATGCGATCTTCAATTCAGCTGATGGTATGACCTACGCCTTCAAGGGTAACATGTACTACAGATTGACAGAAAGTGCTGTGGCTGAGGGTTACCCTAAACCTATCTCAGAGGGATGGCCAGGACTGCCAGGAAACATTGATGCGGCGTTTACGTACAAGAACGGCAAAACGTACTTCTTCCAGGGCAGCAAATACTGGCGATACAATGGACGAAACATTGACGGAGACTACCCGAAACTCATTAGTGAAGGATTCACAGGCATTCCCGATAACATCGATGCAGCCCTTGTATGGGGTGGTAACGGTAAGATCTACTTCTACAAGGGCACACGCTTCTGGCGGTTCGATCCTCTCAAGAGGCCACCAGTTAAGTCAACCTACCCCAAACCGATCTCAAACTGGGAGGGCGTACCCAACAATATCGACGCTGCCCTACAATACACAAACGGTTACACATACTTCTTCAAAGACAACAAATACTACAGGTTCAACGACAGAACGTTCTCGGTGAGTTAAGATTTGATATACTTAACTTAAAAATAAGTTAAAACCTAAATAACTTCCTAAAGTCAAGAGAATTGTTTTTATTTTTGGGGCACCAGTGACCTACTGGTCCTTAAAAGGTTAATCGATATCAAAAGAAGGCTTTATAAAGATAAAGTGTTATCAATTGAAAATCAATTACACTAGTGCTATACAAACACTTTATAAAGTTTAAATCGGCCTTATCTTACTGTCAAGTCTTTCTAGAAATAAAATGAAGCATCTTATGCAGACTGACTCACATCACATTCCTAAACAGTTTTTTTTTTGGATTTTAAGTAAATCTCGAGCATAAATCTTCACAGTATTACTCATGTGGAATCCTCCTCTCACTTTCTGAAATGAATTCACGATGATCTTTCCCCGAGTTCTTTCTGAATTTCCAAGAATATCAATAAATTGTACATTAATTCAAATTTTCCCCAAATATGAAACAATCACTGTTTTACTAAATTTGTGATATTCCCCATGAGGTCACCACGTGAAAAGTAGGGCATGAGCAGCGATAAAGCTGCTTGATAAGGCCCAATGACCAAATTTGCCGAAAATGATAAGGGGAGACCCTTACTCAATCAAATACCTCTTGCCTTTCAGGTTGACGCGGCTGATCCTCCCTTCCCACGACCATTGGCCCACTGGTGGTTCGGCTGCAAGAATGTCCCAGCGTCCTTCGGCTCATTAGGTAATGTTATTGCGGATCCTGAGCACAGTTACAGTTCCCATGACGATATCGATGGCGATTTCCTTATGGATGCCGGAGGTGAGTGGAACCGACAAAAGCGCGAGGAGCACCTCATGATAGAAGTGCTCCGGCGGGATGGTCTCGTCAGTGGAAAAGAATTTTGCTCAAGAGACAATTTGAATTTTTTTTCTCAACTAATCATGTGCTCGATTCTGGAAAATTTTCACCTATGTTCTTGTCAAATTGGTTGTGTGGATACTTTTATTTAAAAAAAAAATATTCTTGTGTATATGAGAAATATCTCATTCGTTTGCTCTCTGAATCTCTCTTGAGTCTCGCATAGTCTGTGTAGGTGTTGGGAAATCTAATCCTTTTGTAAATTTTGAGTTTGCAAATTGTTGACGAGAATGTAAACTAAACAGAATGACTGGAATTTTTACTGTTATGATCCAGGTTGTGATATAAGAGACATTTGTGGATCAACGGGTGTCTAATTTAAATTTAAATTGACGTTGATAGTTTAAAGACTAACATGACATCTGTCAAATGTAAATGTTCTTGTCAATAGTTTCTTTTTATTTTGATTTATTGTATTTTTGTTATCTAATGTTTTTCCTATTAATACTAATAGAAGTAGAATATAATAAACCAGCAGTAGAATATTTACTTGATATGTATAAGGGAAAGTGCCCATGCTTCGAACGATCCCAAGCTTCGTACTGATTAAATTTTTTCTATATTTCTCAATAAGTGTGACGCATCGCGTTCATATTTTAAAAACCAGAGGAAAATGCCCAATTTTTAAAATATGTTGCAGAGTGACATTTTATTCAGAAACATAAAAAAAAATTAGGCAGTAATAAGCTTGTGATCCTACGAAACATGGACACTGTCCCCTATGTGAATTCCAACCTTACACTGATTTTCTATTTTTAAGGACCTAAAGTATAATAAATTTCCACTTTAAACAAAAAATAATACACTATAAATAACTAACATTTAAATATTTAATATGCCATTTAAGATCCTTAATAACTCTTCCTAACAACCTATCAACTAAACATCTGTCAAAGTGACAGTGTACAAAAAAATTCAAATTTAAATCCGAAAGTCGACGAATTCGTTGCAGAATCAGTCGGTTTCACTAACCTTAGAAAACTTAATATTAATTTTTAATTTTCTAATAACTTTCTTAATTTTCCTGCACCAACTCACCTTCTTTTCTGACTATTAATTCTTTCTTGAAATTTTGCACAATGATTTTGTTTTAAATTTTTTTTGATTCAACACTGAATTTTTGATCCTAACCAAATGCACCACAATGCACGTGAAATGATGTCCAAATTTGCACTTTATCCGAAATAATTGCACAATTTTACACATTATTTGGATTATGAGCCTCTTGCAAAAAAAAATCAAATTGCATGCAAGAATCCTTGTCGTTTGAATTATAAGCAAGAAAAGCACGATATTGCCTGAAGCACAGTGTGTGAGAGAATTAATTTTCTAACCCAAGAAGTTTTAAAATATAATTTACGATAAGGAGTCCCATTTGATTTATACAACACATTACTTAGCATGAATCCATTTTGCAGGCTTTAGTCTTCGAAGTTAACCCCGTTCTTTGTGTGTTAAAAAAATGTCCTCAATTTTATCCAATTAAAATTGTCATCGAAGATTTTGCGGCCAGCCCTTCAAATGTACGTTTTATGATTTATTTTTCACTTTATTTTGTAAATATTTTTTATTTGTTGGAGGTATTTCTTTTTTTTTTTGTTTGGGACATTCACAGGATTTTGGTTTATGTTTAAGAGTTTTTTTTTTATTTTCTGGGTCAAAGGAATGCTTGAAAAATTGTGTGCAATTATTTCAAAATTTGTGGTGCGGCATTTTCCAAAAAATTTTATTACACGATTTCTTCACACAAAAAAAGACAGAATTGTATTCAGAAAGTTGTAAATATTATTTATGCTGTGTGAATTTCAAGAGCACTGAATCACGAGTTGAATATTTATGTTTTGTTTTTTTTTTCTTTGCGAAAAAACAACAATTTTGGCAGTTGGGAGCAAAAAATCTGCATGAATCAAACAGTCGAATAGGGGGGAACAACTCATGAAATAACTATTATATAATATTAAATAATTTCTTTTATTCAAAATTCTCCAATTAAAAATTTGAACTTATTTATTCAGAATTGATAAAATTTATTTATTCATTTGCAATATCATCAATTTTTTAAGAGTTGTTTACCCCTCGCTCAAATTGCAACAAAGTGCAATGCTGAATGAGTCAGCCGATTGATAAGGAATCTGTCTCTTTATTCAGGAACTGATGAGCGTCCGGCACATGACGAACATGGGGACAGTTCTGCATTTAGTCATCATCCTTTTGCGCCACTCCTGATCGTCACCTGTACTCTCTTCGCCCTGAGACACTGGTTTGGCCACTAAAGAAGAGTTTCTCACTGAGGATCTGACCCCCCAAATTGGTCTGGGGTCACCCTATTATTTGTTTCCATAAGAAGAAAGCTCAATTAAATGCTATAAACAAATTTCTCAACACGTTATCATATCATTAATGAAATGCGCCAAATTTGTAGAAAGAGATAAAAACAATTTAAAATATTTTTTACAAATAAACAAGAGATAAAAAAAAGCAGTGCCTTCCTGTAAATAACAGTTGAGAGAGAGAGAGATAGATACCAAGTGAAAGTGACTTTATATACCAATAAATATAAAATTATATTTAATTTTAAGGACCTTAGATAGAAAAGAACTAGTGAATGAATTTATCGTTGGAAGAGTTCATTGATCTTAAAATATATGTTTTGTCACTCTGTTGTTCGTATTAATTACAAAAAAAATTTATTGTGGAAAAATCTAACGATAATTTAATAAGTAAAAGAACTCAATAAACATTTCATGAATGATGAATGAGAGAGTGATTGAATTCAGTTAAAAATGTAGTATTTTTTTAAAATAAAATCCATTTTATGCGATTTTAATTAAAATCTTATGTGTTTTATTGTTTTCCTCCTTGATTTTGAGGTGTAATTAAACTATTTTTAAACAGGTAATGTATCATTTAAGAACTTGTCCCAAAAAACGTGAAACTTAGGTGATAACCTTTTCGGAAGACATCTCTCTACCTGTTCATAATCCGTGAAAAGCATTCCATCTTTTGAGCTTTTCAGAAGATTTTAAACACATTCAATTTTTAGTGCAAAAAACGCCAGTTTTCCGGTTTTTTGAAGAGCTCGAATTAGTGGTTTTGATGCTGTGCACTTAAAATTAGTTGAACATTGTTTTCTCAATAAAATAATTTTAAAAGAAGGCTTAAATTCAAAAAGATTTATGCGTACGGGATCGAACGTTCTGCGGTTTCTTTCATTTCGTCATATTTTATGTTTACCGGTTTAAAATCGCTTTAAAATGCTTGATAGATCACTCCAAAATTAAGAGGCTTTATTTAGTGTCAAGGACGTAGCTAGGATTTTAGAAAGAGGTGTGACTATATTTGACGATTATCTCCAAAAGAAACTGTTTTTCGATCGCAAAAAAGAGCTCGAAAATATGCTCAATTTTGATTAATTTGAACTTATTTAAAAATCAATAAAATTCTTAATAGAACCTTTAGGAAAAACTAAATTCACTTATGAATTCTTTTTAAGGGAAACATTTTTTTTAATTAGATTTTCTCGCCGATTTTGAAGGATTTAGCCAAAGGGGTACAAAAACGTTCTGGGATCTGAGTAACTTTTTATTAGAGGAAATTCCATTTGAAGCTTTCGAGTATAATGTCCCAAAACCATATTCTCAGATCATAAAGCTTTCAGACTCTATCGACATAAAACTTATTTTAATCCAATTTTGATGATTTTAAGTGGTTTAAATAGCGCAAACACAGTCTTCAAATAGTTTTTAAAAAGCCAAGAATATTAGCTTTTCATTTTGTTTTAAGGAATTCCGATCAAAATCATCTTCAGTTCCTTTTTGAAACTTTCTTAGGAAGATTTCAACAAGCTTTTTAATTAAAATTCACCATAAAACGTCTTTTATGATGTCAAATTATTTGCAAAGACGAAAATACCTTCAACAGAAAAAATCTCCAAAATGTCTAAAACATTTTTTTGGGCGGAAATTCCGATGAAGGATAGAAATATTCCTTTTTTATGTGTTTAAAATTAAAAATTTAATTTAAATTCAATTTTAGACAGATTTTATAAACTGAAAACTTGTTAAGAAGAGTTTTATTTGAAGAAAATGCTGAGAATTTCATCAAAATTGGAATAGAAAATGCTCTTTACGCCCCCAAAAGCTTCTTCCAAGACAATATTGTTCAGCTACCATTTAAAAAATCGATCAAAAATGTCCTCAACAAAATTCTCTTACTCAAAAGCCTATTTTGAATATTTTAAAAATTAGATTTTCCACAAATTTTTCGATATATTTCATTAATTCTCTTATCGATTTTTATTAAAAATTAAACAAGAAATTAAATGATTTTGAACCTTTTGGAAAGCTCACAAAATCCAACAAAAGGCATATTAAAACAGTGAAAGAACCTTGGGTTAAAATGTCCTTAGTACTAAACCTACAGATCATTTTTGGTCGTTTTTGGGTCAAATGACAAATCGCGGTAGGGTAGGATACTCAACAAATTTGTCTTGGAGAAGAGCAAAAAATTAAAATTTAATTTTTGAAAAATATATTATATGGATATTTTAAGAAATTCATAAAGTTTGATAGTGACATTGTACCGTTTAACTATTTGTTAATTTTAAACCGGTCAATTTGACCGGGTCTTGGTAGGTTTAGTGTTAAGGTGGGCTAATATAGGCTTCAGACCTATGGCTTAGCCATATGGCTTAACTTCTCTAATATCTTATCAGTCAAGATTTTTGGAAAGTTTTAACTTAGGGTTGAATTATTAAAGGCAAATGACCTATTACATTTTGAAAACTCAATAAAATCGGTTGCTGTTTAAGGTTTTGAGACCCTCGAGAACTAAACTAAACCTGTCTAGTGTGAATACGGTCTAAGTCTCAAAGTTCTGGGTTTATTTTTGATTTTATAATACTTTTTTTCTTAATTTTTTGAATATCTTGCAGGAGAGACAACTGCATATTCCTGCCTCTCTCTCGCTATAGGACATTGTTTAGTGTTTAATTAAAATCTAATACTAGATTCAAACTTTAAAACCTGCAATATTAAAATGACCGTATGGACAAAATTAAGTGTCTTATGAGCTAAAAACATGTATAAAATAAGATATATTCAGGGGGTCCTCTCGGGGTAAGAGCCCTGTAAGCATTGCTTCTTTACTACCCCCTATATCCACTACTAGGTCCTAGACAGAGCTTAAGGGAAAAAGGTGGGTCCTCGAAGAGGTTTACACCGTTTACACACTTTCTTTAACGTAATGATAATCTGTAATTCTGTTAACGAAAGGGCTAATACCGCTATATTTAACACAAATTGTCATGGTGTCTACACACTAGCAGTAATTATCGTCAAAAATTACCTTTTTTTAAAAAAAAAATTCTAACGTTTCTGCCCGGAAGATTAGAGAAAATTTTCTTTAAAAAGGCATTTTTTAAAGAAATTGCTCCCAGTGTTTAGAGGCCTTTACTGATATAAGAGGAAAAATTTAAGAGCAATAATTTGAAACTTATTACTATTACGTATTTTATCGAATTTGAAAAAGAGAAAAACAGTTTAAACATCCTTATAGAATAATAATTTATAGCGCAAAATACCGGCCACACAAAGATCCGAAATTAATATTTTTTAACAGAGAAAAATCGAATTATAAAAATATATTGCTTTTTATTGGATTTGGGTTTAAATAAATACACTTCTTAAATACGTACACTACTACAGCTATGCTTTTCTCAGATTTTGCGTCACAATTCCGCGTATTTAGAAGAACATTCAATGGTAAGTACAGTTTATAAGTTGCTAAATTTCTTATGAAGTCACATTACTCATCTTTATTGACTTTAATCTTCCGTAATAACATGGATAATAGATGAGTTCTTCAACATCAAGACCATGAAAGTATATTCATTATCAAAACAATGTTTTCATCATTTTACGTCTTCCTAAATTAGCATTCCTTTTGCAAATTAGTTTGCCAAACTTATCTATTTCTTATAAGAAATCTGTTACTTTACAAATTCTGGCGGAAATCTCTCCTGAACCGAGTTCAGCACATGTAGTAAAAGATGGCAGTATGTCTGCTGAAGTTTTACTATCATTCGCCGTAAGAGGCGCTGGGAGTTTTCCAATCTGTCACTCCCATAAAGTTAATCGCCAGAAAAACAAGAAAGTTTTTCATGAATATCTCGCCATAAAATCCATCGGAAAATGTTTTGATTGTTACTTTATACTAAATAGGTGTTTCGGTTGCGTGTGCAGTTGTTATCTGGCGGTTTTATCGCGTGAATTTCATTTTATTTCACCGTACAATTTCGACCTATATATCTTACGTGTAATCGGAAGGGAGTGTTTTATTTTACTTGGATTTAGTAACCGAATTTCGTCAGGATGCACCTAAATGCCGATATTTCAAGTGCTCTTCAGCAGATTGAAGCAATCAAGAAGGTGGTGGACGAGTCTGATGACCCAAAACTGCAGCAAGCCACGAGTGATGAACTCAAACTCATCTTGGACATTCTGACGGATCCTGTCTTCCGGAACATTGTCCAAGTGCAGGATTCCCTGGCAGAGCTCAATACACAAATCGCCAAGCATCCCTCCATTCTTGCTGGAGATTTTGACATTACTGCATCTGGAGATCTTGTTCTCACTGTTCCAGCCACTCCTGAGTTGTATGCTGAGTATCCGGATGAGCAACGGGTTCCTAGTGCTCAGCTATCTCCTCGTGATTCTGTTAGTCCGTCCACTGTCGCCCACAACTTCAACAGCCTTTCTGGACCCATCGGAAGTGTTTCCGATCAGATTCTCTCAATGGAATCGCATCAGGTGATTACCCATCTACGTCGCTTAAGCTTCTCCGGATGAGTGATCTTTTAACTGTAGGGGGGAATACTAATTGATCTCACAGTGAGAGTCAATGGCTTTCACCTGCAATGGGTTTCCAACTCTTCTTAAAAATTACTAATTACTTTTTATCGAGGGAAGGAAAGAGAAATGTTGGTGACTCCTCCTGACGCGCCGGCTACCAAGCCCGGTGGGTGAATTTCCCTATTTCCCTTTTGAAATCCTGTGATATCACTTTCCCATGGGAAATAAGAGAAATCGGGCTAATGTTTGTTAATTTAATCAACGACCACTCCAAGTATCAGAAGGACAGCGACATGGAGGGTACCCAGCATATCCAGATAGCAAAATCTAGCGAAGGGGGGATTGGCAAATAGTTCATGTGTCTCACTGAAAATACAGCAACGAACGGTACAAACGTTCAACCTCACTATCAATTGGATTTACAGGTCACCAGGTCGTAAGAGTAATTGGATATCCCGGGAAGCTTTTCAGCGACCGCAGAATATATTGATTAATCACTGAACAGAAAGGATGAACACGCGTGAAATCCAGAGGGAGGTTGTGATTGAAAGGGGGAATGGGTGGCAGGTTGATATCTCGTTCCAGATTTTCTTTAAAACAAGAAAAATATCTTAAAGAAGTTTGGAAAAATATAGGTCAACTTTGCAATTCTAAAATGCAAAATATAACCAAATTTGCAAGGTTGCATATGAGTGGATTTCATATGATGTAAATGTATATACAGTCGAGTGTGCTAATCCGGGCGCTTCGCTATGTGGATCGTTATGACTACGCTAACTAGATAAAATCCACTTAAAATAATATTTTGATTTTTATATCTGTAATATAGTCACTACAGTAACGTAATACAACTATTCAAGTTTGAGAAAAAGCAAAAATAATATTTTTATCCATTAAAATAAGTGAGTGTAATAGACTCATTTCAATCTTGTGCCAACTGGGTTCTTCACTAAAAATTTTCTAGCAGTAATATTTTCGCTAATGACAGCTGGTTGATTGAAAACATTTATTGTTTTTTCCTTGTGAAAAAAGTATTTTAAACCCAAAGGTTTAATTAAAAGTGAATTAGCGAAAAGGCGACCCAGTTAGTGCATGTTGACTTATTTCAGTATTATCCTTATTTTTTAAATTCTCCTTAATATTTTTGATATTTTTTTTTTTATATTATCTTTCTGAATGAAACAGTGAATAATTCTATGGATTTAGAAGAAGTAAAAAAGAATTTCATCAGTCCAAAAACAAGCGTGTAAGAAGCACTCTTCGGAAAATGATCCAGTTACCCCACCTTACTAAATAGAAATATTGTTAATTTGAAAATATTTTGTAAATTTTTAAGCTTTCGATTTCAAACTCATATAAGAGCGTTGTTTACAAAAGTAAAATTGTTTTTTTACATTTTACATTAATTAAAAAAAATGTATCCATTTTATTTGGTGTGATAAAGAAAGGGGAGTTGGTGCAAGACACAGTATGTGGGATTAATATTGGTAATGGGAGACGAAGAGACACATGTAACCACTAATTTCAACCAAGTCAAAGCAAATATTTTATGGATAAAAAATCGAACATCAATTACTGGCTTTATGGACTTCATATGACATGAAAATAAACAACAACCTTCAGAACACATTACATAATACAGAAATTGCCTTGAGAATTTATCTTTAATAATAATAATAATAATAATAATTTATTTATTCACAAAAATAGGGTCAACCCTTTTACAATTGTGAAAGAAAAAAAAGAAAAAAAAATGAGATAAAGAAATTATTAAAAAGAGAAGAAGTTAATAAATTCAGAAGTTTAAATTTAAGTACAAATAAAAAGATAAAAAAAAGTAAAGAAAAAAAGTAAAGAAAAATTCCCAAGCTTCTCAGGCTTCAACTTGAAAAAAATTTCGAATGGCAGCTGCAGAAGAGCGCTTGTCATTCGGGACACTATTAAAAAAAGTGACGCCCTTAACGAACAGAGTCCTGTAAAGACATTCACCGTTCACTTTAGGCACCAACATATCTGTTTTAAATGCTATCTAATGCAACCGGGTAGGGATCCCTCATCAAAAACTATAGAAAGTGAAAAATTGCCTCCGGACCACCATTAATAGCAACCGATTCTCAGGACTTTATGAGCTCAGAAACAGATATTCTGATAGACTTAAGCGTCCGTGGTGTAACACATAAGATTAATATTAAGAAAAGACAGAAAGAGAGGCGTACAGTATGCCAAATTTTAAATGGAAAAATGCGTATCAGTAAAATATTACTGTTCATATTAATTGTTTTCTCAACCATCTAAACCTAAAGGGCAATTCGAGAAATTTTCCATGCATACCAACTCTCTTTCGGACAGTTTTCGAGTAGTTTCCATGTCTGCCAACTTCATGCGTCAATGTTCGCAGTTGTCAATTGCGAGTGGGAGGCAATCTCAAACATTTACAGTAGAGTCTCTCAAATGTGAATTTCTGATATTGGACCAATGGTTGAGTTCCAGAATGTCTATATGTCATTTATACCTTTCAAGCTCCCAAGCGTTCGAATTCAGAAGACTCTTATTATTTTTATCGTTCTAATACAGAAAAAAATAATATTAATCTTATATGTGCCACCACGATCAGGTATTATAGGGTATCATAGAAAAGTTCATTAGCAAAAAAATGTCTTGCATTTAATAAAGGGTGGCAAAGCTTCCCAGGCTTTGCGAATTTCTCAAATTCGAGACATGCTATACCTAAAAAAAAACTTTTGCATCATTTACCATTTATCGTTTCTTATCCGTTTTGAACCGATTCATGAATCACTCAAAAGATCCCCCAAAATAGTTTTAAGAGTAACAGGAGTGATTTTTGAACAAAAATCACTTATCTGTTTATAATCGGTTCATTACCGCTTCACAACCAAATTATGAACTGATTTATAAATCACTCAAAATATTGCCCAAAATACACCGGAATAGAGAAGAGCCTACATGTTTGAGACACGGGTGGTTTGAGACGCGGTAGATTATACTTTGATTATTTAAATAAACGTAACAAAAACATTACAGAGTTAAAGTCTACTAGTTAATATACTAAGCGCTTTACAAAATTTCAAGATAATTTTCTGAGTTTTGGAAGAATTTCCTTAAAGTCGAAACATAAAAAAGTGTTTCGAAAATGCCGGCTGATCCCTAATACAATTAAATTTCGGATAAAATTAGTTATCGCTTATAAATCGGATTATTACCGTTTCACAATACCTATGGTCTAAAGCCCGTAGGGGCACTTAACGATCTTCTAAAGACTATCTTTAAGAGCTACAATAATTAGAAAAAAAACGCTTAAAAAAACAAGGATATAAAGTCTCCCGGAGTGCAAAATCGCAAAAAAAAACTTCTCACTATACTATTGACAATGCTTCAAGAATAAAATTTTGTGAGGGCTCCACTAGTGAAATATCGCGTCCACAAGTGCACAATCTCCTCAAATAAATTTACACTTATGGACACCCATAATTTAATATTTTTATACCAAAATATCCACAAAATCAAATAATAAAAGGAAAACCAGTACCTAATGAAAGCAATGAAAGAGTATCAGAAGCATTACATTACATTCGATAAAATATATGAAATTTTAGCATTAAAATTTGCAAGTACATTAGCAAATATTGGATGATTGCATAAGTTCGTGGGACTGCCTAAGATAAATCTCAACTGATATTTTCTTTTAGAAATATAATTTGTATAATTACGGATATAGTCTCCATATTAATCTTAACACTTGTCCTCAAAAGATATAACCTTATCAATCTAATTTTTTAAGAAAGAACCTGTTTTTTTTTCTTGAAGAAAGTTCGCAAGGTCGGTTTAAACAGCTTCCAAGGAGTGGTTTTTTAGGGCATCAAACTATTATGTAGAGATTGAAGAAAATGATAATCTGAAGGGCCAATTTCTGAAGAATATTCTTGGTTCCGAAAAATTTCCTATTGTAACTCCTGTAATTTTGGCAGCATCTGCTATTCCATGCATGATTTAGTGTTGTTATTTTGGAAAATTATGCCCTTTCTTTTGGCCGAAATTGGAAGTTTCTATTACATAGGCCTATTGAATTTAATGAAATAGTCACGCACGATGCTTATATCGACCACTCAGAATATAATACGACTAACTCGCGAATGGCCAACTTTACAGGAGAGTGATTTAAAGCTGAGATTTTACATGCTGATCATAGGATTTTTAAGTATCGGAACCGATATAACTTTGGGAATAATTAACTTTTCGGTATAATATTCACAGGGAAGGTAGAGGGTGTCACGGAGTACCCGAAAAGCGAAAAAAACGAATTTTGCAAAAAATCGAGTTAGTCGCATTATATTCTGAGTGGTCGATATATTGTGATTGTTTCATCGCGTTGGAGTAGCTCAAAGTGATTAATTTCCCTGAAATCTTTTCAAATTTACACCAACTCTTTCAATAATTACAAATCTGCTTTTACAGCAAGTTTAGCTGTTTTTCCGTGGACCTTTTCCACTGTATGTTGTTGTATTAGATCCATTTCTCATCGCCTATCACCAATCGATTCAGAAAAGTTTCTTCATCGCAACATATCAGGAGAGAAATGGCTACATTCCCTACAATCATACGGTTCCCCTTATTCCTTTCAGTCAAAAATTGTGACACTCATCTATTGATCTTTTAAACGTATCAAAGCTTTACGAAAACGCGAAATAAAATCGAATTATTATTGTCCAATATCTTAACAATCTGTTCAATTGTTGAAAAGATTAATTTTCCTACACTTCAGAAAAAATTGAGAGATTGCTCAAACAAAAATTTTATTTACTCATTTTTCTTAAAACGTAGTTTTCTCTACAAAGTTTTAGTAATTAAATTAGAAGAGCAACATATAAATTTACCAACTTCCAGTAAGATTCTTATGACCAACTACTTCTATCGAAATCATAAAGAAAGTAAAGTATTCCTTTGAATGAAAAAAAAACACTTTAAAACAAACTAGGAAAAAACTGAATTGATATTCGCAAACGTGAGTTGTGAATCATTCAGAGTTCATCTTCTCTAAAAAAGAACGAATCATTGAACACTTCAATGCTAAAATGTTTATTTTGTTTACTCTATTTGTGAATGAATGTAGCATATGGTTTTTATAACTAGCGATAATTCTTCTGCTATTTAATAAAATTTGTGGTATGGTTAATTGCTTTGTATTAAAGAAAGATGTGTATTCTAATATTTACATGGTCTGTCTCCAGAAGACACACGTCTGTTGAGTTCAGGCATTTCCTGTAAATGCATTTAAACATTTCACCTTCTATGATTCACCTCTGTCTGTCTTCTTTTGCCAATTCCACGAATTGTTTAATTGGAAATACATTAGTCAGCGGAGGTTTTGAGAGAGAAAAAAGCCTGCGGTTTAGAAAGAAAAATAGAAATGGGAAATGGTTCAATAGTGCTCTTGAAGAGTTCAAGAGGCCTAACGCTGAAATTTAAATTTACAGTTTTCATCTCTGACGAAGAAGAGTCATCAGGGAGATGGAACATTGCCGCGTGGGATGACCAGCGATGAGGAGCGTCCTCAATCAGCAGTGAGTGAAGCGTCCACGAAGCATACCAACGAGGTGATTCCATCGGAATGGGCACAGATCCAGGCAATTGAGTTGATCAATGACGGAACGGGTCTAGGATTCGGAATAATCGGAGCCAGGACATCCGGAGTGATTGTTAAGACGATCCTTGCGGGCGGAGTTGCCGACAGGGATCAGCGTCTTCGCAGTGGAGATCATATTCTACAAATTGGCGATGTAAATCTCCACGATATGGTGTCTGAGCAAGTGGCTTCGGTTCTCAGGCAATCTGGGACTCACGTGCGTCTCGTTGTGGCGCGCCCTGTAGATCCCATGACAGCCACACAGGATGTGGAAGGCACAGCAATTGTTCCATCGCGACTCCTTACAGATCCAGCCGAATTGGAGCGATATCTCATTGCCGCTGGTTATCCGGAGATTTTCGGAGATACCTCTACTCCATCCACGCCAACGTCCTCCTCGCAAGCAGGTGGCGAACAGAGATTCAAATATGGCGGAGATATCAGTATGCGACCTCGATTGTCGCCTCCACTTGGGGATCTTGAGTTGCCGGAAACTGAGAGGTTTACCGTGGAACTGACCAAGGATAGCAATGGCTTAGGTATCACAATTGCAGGCTATGTTTGCGAAAAGGAGGAACTGTCTGGAATCTTCGTGAAGAGCGTCTCTCCGGGAAGTGCAGCAGATATCAGTGGGAAGATTCAGGTGAATGATCGGATCATCGAAGTGGATGGACAGAGTCTCCAAGGCTTCTCCAATCATGAAGCAGTGGATGTGCTCAAGAAAAGTGGAACTGTCGTGAGTTTGTGTCTCGAACGCTATCTAAGGGGACCAAAGTACGAACAGCTTCAGCAAGCCATTGCTGCCAATGAACTCAAACCCTCAACTCCAGCCACTCCACCCCATGTGCAATATCCAGGACGTCCTCTGAGTGCTTCATCATCACACTATCGTGATGATCTGGAACGTAGTGAGAAGAAACATTCAATCGGATCGGTTCCGGATCTTCTGGAGAAGCCTGATATTGTGACAAAGAAGAAGCATTCGATGGATAGCTCAGTGTTAGCAGGGAGGAAGTTGGCACATGCTCGGGACTCGTTGGAATCTAAAAGTGATCAGTTAAATAAGGATATCCCACAGGAGTCGAGCGTGTCCACATGCGAAGATGTTGGTGAGGATGAAGAAGAACTCATTGTGCACCCAAGGAAGATGAGTATCATTGAGACAGCCAATATTGCGACCATCAACAAACACAAATATCACGTTGAACCTGTGCTAACGGAAGAAATCGAAGCTTCTATCCGCAAAAAGTGGCATGCGATCGTTGGGAATGACGTGATCATCGTTGTGGCACAGATTCGCAAGTTCACTCCTGTGAGTGGTCTGGGAATCTCCCTTGAGGGCACCGTTGACGTCGAGGGAGGTCGAGAAGTTCGTCCACATCACTACATCAGGTGAGTTCTTTACTTCTTTTTATAGAATTTCCCACTAACCAGATATCTTTTGAAGATCCATTCTTCCGGAAGGACCTGTGGGTCAAAATGGTTTACTCCAGTCAGCAGACGAACTCCTAGAGGTGAATGGTCAGAGGCTCTTAGGCATGAATCACTTGGAAGTTGTATCAATTCTTAAGGAATTGCCACAGGATGTCAGAATGGTGTGCGCCAGGGATAAGAATCAAATGGTGCCATTTACAGAGGAAAATATTTGCAATGCTCTCGGATTGGGGTTCCAGAGTTCGCCCAATTTGGAGAATCTAACTCCAGCATCGGAGCGTTTGGTAAAGGCTAAATCCGATGGAAGCCTTGCTACATCGGCATCCAGTCAGACGGAGGAGAATTTCATCAAGATCAAATCCAGGTAAGATGAAGATAAATATGTGACTCTTGTTAAATTTTTCTAAAGCATTTGACAGCATTCCTTCTAATGTCATACGTGTAAGCATCTACAACTTCTTTAAATTTTCTTTGTTGACTGTATTCTTGAATCGTTCTCAGAGGATTGGAGTTGAAATCAATTTATCGAAGCACGTCCTTTTGAATCTCATGATATGATTCACGATTCACTCCTAAGTCCCCTAATCTTCTTTCTTTTATATAATAATTATGATTATAATCTTGCGATAACCTTCAATTCCATTCTCACTTAGACAGACTACACTTACTCTCCAGAGCACCTACATTTTTTCTCGTAAAAGAGATTTCAAATCAATTAGACACTCATATCACTATATTAGTACTTATATCACTATTATTACTCATATCACTTACTTACACTCTAGCGATATAACGCCCTCATGCGTTCTGAGATAGCCATAATAGTACCACACAGTGTTATACCCTAGACACTCTTACAACTTAAGCCGAGAGACGACTTAGTGGAAAATGATGGAAATGAAGTCTAACCATTATTTTAAATATAATTAGGCTAAACCGTCTCTCGGCTAATCCTCAGGTCTGTTAAGGTCCTTATTGTTGGTACCGTAAGTGCCGTCGTCTTAGAAGAGTCTTCGTCAGGTCGGGCTTTCTCCCTTCAACTCCTCTAGCTTCTACAATCCTACTGTAGCACGATTTTAAAAATAAAATCATAATACGAAACAACTTGTTAATACAGTGGGAAGCTTAGTCAAAAAAGAAGTAGACTTCTGCTGTTATCCTATCTTTTTTGTATCAATTATCGCACCTGTAAAAAGTTCTTCAGTGCGGTGCCAGTTAAAATCCCGAATGCCAAAATCCGGAATATGCCAAAATACTTCCAATTTATCATCTGAGAACAGAAAATTGTAATGGTTAGTCGGTTGAGTTTGATTGAGATTTTAAATTGAAAGAAATGTTAGACAATCGCTTTTTTCAAAGTTACAAAACCATAACCATTCATTCATTCATTTTCAACCGCTTATCCCTATTGGGGTCGCGGGCCCATGACATCCAAATTAGCAGCCCACGCTTGTCGATCCTCCGCCACTTCAGGAAGATGTTCGGGTTCGATCCCGAGGCGTTCCAAGGCAAGATTCTGAATTTGATTCAGCCACCTTGTCCTAGGTCTACCTCGAGGCCGAGGTCTCCTCACAATGGCTTGCATAGCTTTTCTGGGGAATCAAAACCATAACCGCACTTCAAATTATATGAAAGAAAACGTACGAATCATCAGAAAAAGAACTTTTAGTACTTAGTGATAGCTCAATGTTTACGAATCAGCTCAAAAATCCGGTTTGTCATACTCCTGATTAGATTCTGGATGGTGCTTTCCAGAATGTTAAGCCAAACATCAGGTAACGCAACTTTAAGTTCTTCCACGTCTTGATATTGGCGATTTTCATTGTAAACACTTCGCACAAGTATTCCCCAGATGTTTTCAATGGAGTTAAGGTCAGGAGAAATGGCGGGCCAGGGTAGAATGTGAATACCCTGAGCTGAAATCCAGTCCTTCGTCTACTGACTTACATGAATACTGGCGTTATCTTGCTGAAATGTGTATATTTCTCGTTCAAGTATGACAGCAAACTTTTTCGGAGGACTAATAGTCTCGACTCTTCATTCGATGCGAGGTATAGCGTAATTCCAGGGTTCCTCTCGCACAAAATGTTCCCCAAATCATGAGTGATCCTCCTCCAAACTTCATTTTAGAAAAATACTGCCGTTCTTTCCTTAAATCTCGCCAGTAATACCTGAATCAGTCAGGTCCATCAAGATTAAACTTCTTTTCATCTGAGAAGATGATCTGTAAAAGTACAAAGTGATCACAATGAAAAAAGACAGTGATAAAACATATGCATTACTTTAGTCCAATCTGTCCTTAAATTCTCTCGAGCGAAAACTAAGCGTCTCTCCATGTGATACGGTTTTAGTCGCGGTCTTGGAGCCATTTTAGCTCTCACGGTGTCCGGCGAACGTTGCATGATTCTTTGCACGGTTCTAACCGATACATTGAGGTCCAATGATTCCTTAATTGACCTGCAGGTGCGGGATGAATGCGAAGCCATATGCCACATATTCCTCTCAGAACGCTGGAAAAGCTTCCTTTTTCTTCCATGATCACGGTTAGAATCATATTCATAGCTCGCAGGATCCTTCAAATAATTCCAGACAACGCGATCACTGCGATCAAATTAAGCGGAAAATTCCACGAAATGGCTTCTTTTCACTGTTCACTAAGTCAATTTGGCCTTTTTATGATCCGATAAGATTTTTTCACGCGCCATCTTAACGTTTTTGACACATAAGTAAACGCTAATAAAAATGACAGTGACATTTTAAAGAATAGATCTAAGATTTTTTACAAATAGAGGGCGTGCGATTATGGTTTTGTCACTTTGAAAAAGGCGATTTTCTTAAATTTCTTTCAATTTAAAATCTCAATCAAACTCAACCGACCAACCATTACAATTTTCTTTTCTCAGTTAATGAAAATTGGGTGCGGCTATGGTTTTGTCGCACATTTTAGATCAAGCTACGGATACTCATAGTTCCTAAAGGTTACTCAAAACAGTAATCGCAAACTCTTTGTTAAATTCCCCTAAAACACAATAACAAATCGTTTCAGACTTGAATCACTAGCATCTTACAGGCCTATACTCATTTCTTTCATTCCATCAGGATTCCAACCAATCATATAATTGGTAATTTTTGCAGATCCCTTGAACCTCTAACTGGCCTTGCAATGTGGAGTTCTGAACCACAAATAATTGAACTGGTGAAAGGTGAACGTGGTCTGGGCTTCTCCATCCTCGACTACCAGGATCCCCTGGATTCCAATGATACCCTGATCGTCATAAGATCTCTTGTTCCTGGTGGAGTAGCTCAGCTCGATGGGCGACTCATTCCAGGTGATAGGTTGCTCTTTGTCAATGATATCAATCTGGAGAATGCATCTCTAGATCAGGCCGTACAGGCGCTCAAGGGAGCTCCCAAGGGGATTGTCCGGATAGGTGTGGCCAAGCCTCTGCCCATGACAGACACGTCAACGATGCAGTTGGGCGAGAGGGTGCCAGTAGAGGTGCCCCATGATTCAAGTGGTAAACACGATCCGAAGATGGAATGGCATCACAAATAATATTGGGTTATACCCAAGACCGATTTTGAGGAATTTCTCACACTCTATAGACGTCTCATGAAATTGGCGGATTTCTTTCAATATACATCATCAATGGCGCGCAAGTGATTGCTCTACCGAAAAAAATAAATAAAATGACGCAAAATGCATTGGGATTATGGGGAGGAGAAGGGTGAATGGGCATGGGGATGATTGGAGATGATTGATAAATGAGGACACATCCCCAAAAGAACCAAAAAAAAAAGACACAATCATAATAATGTTTATAGTAAAGCCCGTCCTTTTCAATTTCCCTAGACCATATTCCTAATTTTCATCCTCATTGGTCATCCTTTCAGTCAAACAGGTAAGTGAAATTTGACTATTTTCATCCACCTTTATCATCACCCGACACATTCCACAGAGACATTCCTAAGTTTCTTATCTTTTAAGTGAGGAAAAAACTTGTTAAGGTCCTCAAAAAATCGGTTGTAGGGTTGTGCAGCAAGGAGAAAAGTCGATGTGAGATAAAAGAAAAATTATCCGAATTGGACGTGAAATTTTAAAATTCTTCTCTAGCAAAATATTTAAGTAATTTGAAAAGTAAATTCCGCAATAAAAAAATGTAAGATTAATAAAAAAAAGTCTCCTTCTAAAATCGTTCCACGAGAGGAATGTAATTTTTGAATTGTAGGTGTTAAGGAATTGGAATCGCAATGAATTGTCACGATTTTAAATGGACTTTACGTAATATGATGAAGAAGTTATAATAATGACAAATTTTAGCTCAAAAGAAAAACCTATCATTGCTCTCAATAAAAAAATACTATTTAAAAAAAAATAAAATGAAGAAAATAGGGAAATAATCCTAAGGAAAAACTAGCTGATCATTTAGAAAAATAAAGCCGCAAGAGGAATTTAAATGTCAATGAAAACCAAACCACTTAATAGAAATGAAGCATTCGCAAGAAGAAAATTGTAAAATCGCTTTTCGCTGCAGGAAAATACCACACAGTATCACAACATAGTGTATTAAGAATACAAAAAAAAAACAACTCCCCAAACTCCACTATTGCTGATGAGAAGTAGTGCAATTTGCCAAAAGGAGAAATCATGCAAAATTAGTAAGAAAATATTGTTACTTTTTTCAGTACTTATTATTCCAGTATTAAGAATATTGCTGTATTCCTCTTTATTGAATTTTAATCATTTGTTAGATAATTTTTTTCCTTTTATTGTTCTTTATTGAAAAGTTAAAGAGACATCTTCGATACAAGGGAATAAATTAGGAAAAAAAGACAATTTTAGATAGTGTTTAAGGTATAAAAGAAAGATATAGAGGTGAGAAGAACTTTAGTTATTAATGATTTTATGGAAAGTTTTCTCCCTCAATGACAATTTAGTAAAAAGACATAATTATATTGCGAATGATATTTTACGTATACACCCCCTCTCTTATTTTCAGTGACTTAATTGAGAATAAAAATCTGTTGGCCACACATACGCCAAAGTTGTTTTTTTTTTCTTTTGGTCGTCGTTCAGGAGCCAATACAGTTCATCAAAGATGTTTTGGACCAAGAAACAATTGTATTTCAGTTTTTCAGGAAGCAACAGTCATTATAATTACATTTAAAAGAATAATTTTACTGCTCGAACTCAAAGAGAGAGCAGTTATATATATTTTTTCAACGGAGTTTAAACGGTAAAAGATATCAAGTTCCAGTTTTCGATGACCCCCAATAAAAAAAGACGTTTTTTTTCTTTTTCCCCCACCCCCTCCGCCCTACCAAACCATGCTTTTGTTTTTAGTTTTTATTCGAAATCGGGTCCTACAAGTTCTTTTATTTTTGGATATGTATTAGAGGTGGTCCAGACGAACATTTCCTCCAAACATACCTATGACCTAGAAAAATCGCCATCTTGAATTTTTGAAAGTCAAAGTTTAAGTGGTCTTGAAATCAGTAATGTCACTAATGAATTGGTTAAATTTCCGAGAATTTTTTTTCATTCTCGTGTTTACATGTTTTGTTAGTCCGTATTCTTGTGACTCATGCCAAAATATTCTAGAATGATTATTTCTTTACTAATTTTCGATTTCGAAGTGCTTTTGTAATTTATTAATCAGCTTGATCTCCAATAGATCTGGAAACACCAAAAGATCATGCAAAAACCTAATGATCGGAGAGCTCTATCTCGTGAGTTCGAACATTCCGCAAAACTGGGACGCTTTGCCATCCTTTTTTTTATTAGATGTTCATCTACAGTGGTGGCAAAAATAATACGACCACCCTTGATAAGGCTACTTTTTTTGACTTTTGTAATTTTTTATTCCAATACGTTGAAATAATTTTCATGTAGAAATGTTCGTAGATATCCATACGTCGAATAAGTGTTGTTTTGGCCATTAGAGATCTCCATTTTGACATATAATGCCCAGTGCACAATAAAATTTATTTTGTAAACATGTTTTTGACATTTCAATGAGAGTGAGTGAGATATAGATCTAGTTATCTCGCTCACACTTATAGAAAATTTTGAAAACATGTTTACAAACAAAAGTTATTGTGCGCTGGGCATAATACATGAATAGTGATAGTCTGCTCGGGCAATAAAATAGGACCACTTTTATTTATAGTAATAAACTCAAATTTATTTCAGGCATTTAAAAAGTGACAAAATTTTAGTATAATGTCAATAATTATTTAGTGTCTTGGCAATTAATTTTCCAAATATGGTTAAAGGAAACTATGAGAAATTGGAGGTTATGTTGAACTTTCTCGTTAGAGGCTCTATTATATTTTTGAGGCTACGAAGGCATATGGAATGATCGTGAATATCATAGCTGACTACATACATTAAATTACGATAATTAATTATCCATAACACAATTTAGTGCTTACGTGAACATAAGACTCGGAATTTTGTTTGCCACTGGTTCCACGGGCCAATAGTATTAAGAAAAAATCCCAGATAAACTTATGGTAGCTAAGATTCTTTACAGGTGACCTCGAAATGCGTGCAACTCGGAATGCGTGAAAATTCGATTGTGAGTTGAATTCCCGGGGGTAAAGAATCGCGTCGAGTAAACTGTTTTTGTCGGTAGAAATGAATAAAATTGGCTCGACGCGATTCTTTACCCCCAAAATTCAACTCACAATCGAATTTTCACGCATTCCGAGTTGCACGCATTTCGAGGTCATCTGTAAAGAATCTCAGCTACCATAAGCTTATCTGGGCTTATCACTGGTCATTTTCTATTTTAAATAGTCTGAGTGAGAAGACCAACAAAAGAAAAAAAGCTCATTGAAATCGGTTAATAAACATTAGAGATAAAGTCCGGTCCATGTCCATATAGATATAGTAAGGGTCGGGTTACAGTGGGTTGGAGTAGAGACGGATGGGACCCATCATTAGAAAGATCTTGCTCTCAGATATAATATATGCTAAAATTACATCGAAATCCCTTCATAAACACAGAAAATACAATACGGTCAAGACATTTTTGGTTATAGCTCGGGTCAGGGTACATTGAGGGAGGAGTGCGACCCTGCGTTAGAAAGGTCTCGACCTCAGCTACAACATATTAAAATTTAAAGAAAAAGTATTGTCTAGTTTTCGAAATATTTGAGATCTATTAATCGAAAATCGATTTTTCGATTAATCGGACCTTCGATTAAATCAGATGAAATTGGGGTGTCACAAGGGTTGTAGTACTCAACGAGGGCTTTCCTTCTTTTTGTACTTTAATTAGGCAAATGCCTGTTTTTCCCACAATAGGGCTACGGATTATTTATTGTGATTGAGTGTTTGAAGGTGCCATGGTACTAAGCATCAGCCGGAGTTGTGACTCTGATGTCCAAGACTCGTACCACATTTTCGGTGGTCTACCTCTTAGTCTCGTCTAGTGCTTTCCAAAACACTAAAATTTTTCGAACTCCGATAAATTAGAACTGGAGATATCGCCTATTGAAAATTCAATTTTTGACCGCTTCTAGCTCGGGCCAGGGGTGTCCGGGGACCTTAAGTTCAGTATTGATCGAAAGCTCTTAGGCCCAGCTATAATATACTAAAATTTGAGATCGATCGATACCATGGGGGCTGAGTTATTGAGAAAGCAAAATTTGGTGGTATTCCAAAATGGCGGAAGAGGGGGTGGGGGTGGGTCTAACATCACCTACTTCTAGCCACTTATCGATATTTAACCTTTGCCGAAAACTGCTTGTCGATATCTCTTTCGGTTCTCTCTCCAGAAGCGTTTGTACTCCGGACGGGACGGACGGAACGGACATCCACGAAAATCGATTTTTGGCGCATATGCTATTCGTGACTTATGAGTGTCAAAACGTGTAAATCCAAAATTTGGACCTGATCTGACGAGGTGGGATTTCACCTGTGACCACAAAAACCAAGATTGTAAAGAATCTCAGCTAACAGCAACAATTCAGGATTTTCAAATGGTTCAATGTGTAGAAATCAGTCTAGCGCATCATCGTAATGTATTCTATAGGGAAATTTTGGTTAAAAAGATCCTCAGATAAATCCTGACTGAATTAGAAATAGACTTTGAACAACCGGATTACTTTGAAGGACGAACATATCCTATTTTTCTCAATGAAATGGAAGAAAACGATAGCACGCAACAAAGATTTTAAAACTAGTTAAGAATCCCGAACCAGTCCGGATGGACGTACAGACGGAAAAGTTTTTTTAGCCATCCATATACATATGTATTCATGATCAGGAAGTGGTCAAACACATTTTGTCAATGTTTGGGGCCGACCGGAGGACATAAGATTTTATTAGGATAATATCAGGTGAGATCATTAAGAATCTCACCTAATATTTCAGAACATTACCATCTTCTTGTTCTCTATCAACATAATATCATAAGGAATCTTTCAGGGCAAAATCCCTACTGCATTTCGTGATGTGATATGAGAGAAATGGTCAAATTATGGTAAATTTCTTATCGTGTGAAGTTGCGGATCATCCGTTCTATATTTTCATTAAGGTACTGTATCGTCTCACCACCTTCTCATTTCACCCCATTCAAGCCGTTGCCTGTGACTTTGGTTTGAAGTGCCAAGCAATGATGCTATCACAACTTTCCAGACATGTGCTCGACCACAAGAGTGGCTTCTGGTGCGCCACAATAAAAATGGCACCAAAGCCCCAAATTGGCGCTAATCGGGAGAGTGTTGAAGGCGTCTCTGTCATTTGGTCGGATTAGGGACTATGATGGAGGAAGATCATGAATAAAATTTATGGGTAAATTTGGGGGTGAGATTTTGGTGGGAAATTGGTGAAACAGATGCAAGATTTTGAGCCATAGTTTTCTTGTCAAGATCAAAAATTACTGCCTCCTTTCTCATGGTGTTTCCACACTCTTAGAATGACTCAAAGCCGATTATGTGCTATTTTGCGGTTATCTTTTTTCGCCATTCTTCAGGGAACACATCACTCAAATTTAGGGTTCGTACCCGTTTCCTCCAACTATGTGGTTCCTCGTGAATTGAGGTGCGAACCCCCATGATTAATCAAGCGAAAGAATGGTGAAAGCAGTACAAATGAATAAATCATTCAGGATCATATTTTCGTGGTATAAATTTTAAGACTGTCATCTCTTATTTTAATTTCCTCTGTACCATGGTTCTGTCGATAGCACAATTTATGCACAATACTCCAGCAGACTTGCTCTTTCTCGCAGAGAGAAAATTCAATGTTCTTTATGAAATAAATGACCCATGGAAAATTTTAGTGACATCTTTGGTGGCAGCAAAAGTATATTTCCCAAGAAAAATTTGGGAGAAAGAGAAGAATGGCAAAAGTGTCAATTCAGTAGCCAGAAAATTCAATTGACTGTTTTATGATATTCCCAACTCCTTTAATATGTATTTATTCTTTTCACAGCGATTTTCCCCAAATTTCTTCCCTAAGGATTTATTAGCAAAAAATACATCTGTATTTTCCATCACTACTTCTTCCCTTTTTGGGGGAAGAGAATGTCACATAAAAAACTGCCCCCAGATCATCTTCAGGCAATTTATTTTGGAAGAGGACCTCAGCAAGGCATAATGGGAAGAAAATGATGGAGAATTGTACCTAAAAGAAAAGTGTCAAAAGGCACTTTTCCCGGATGGGGCAGTGAAATTGAGTTACAAGACCTTTCTGATACCTTTCAATCAACTTTTCTTGGTCTCTTATATTGCCAATCTTATGCCAAATTGACTTCACATAAATATGGTGAAATAGAAAATTCAATATTTACACTGTTTCACCCACAATTCGCAAAACAGTAGGTTTTTTGAGCAATTTCAGAAGGTTTTAGAACAAAGTTAAAGCTGGAAATTACCACCTGATGATTTTTTTTTCTTTTTTTTTAGTTCAGACACATAAGTAAAAGCTTCCAATCCATCAAATGAATATTTTGCTTCAAATTATTATTTTAAAGACTCGAATTTTTTATTTCTTTACTCGTTTAGATAGGGCAGAAAAAGCGAACTGGTAATTACTGAGCCAAATGATAAATATCAGTTAGCGCCGTTAGCGCGGACTTTTCTCAAATTCTAATCCCTCGTCTTTTGTCATTTTGTACCTTTTGTACCCTAAGTGGTTCTTTTTCTTAAAATAATATACACGAATAAAATTTATCCTGGAGAAGCAATTTTTGAGATTTTCAAAGTATCAAACATTAGTTTTTTCTTATTACTTTCCAATTTCCTTGCTGAATTTTTGAAAACTTTGAATATTTAACGGGATTCATTAAAATGAGGATAAAAAAATCACGCATTAGTGAACCAATTTATAATCGATAACTAATTTTCGCTCGAAAATTGTATTATGTTTTTTTATTTATTATGTATTTTATTTTTGTTTTTTTTATAATAAATTAACTCTTGAATTTGTTTTGTATTTAAAAAACAAAAAATACTTTAAAAAAATTTAAAAAATAAACAAACATAATAAAACATTTCACAATCATTCCTTCTTTCCATTTTTGAGAGACAGAGAGAAAATTTATTTTGGAACTTAAGGAGTAGCATTGAGTTTATTTTTTAAGGTATTGCAATTTTTTAATATCCAAAATCAGATAAAACTCGTATAATAAAAAATCCTAAAATAGAGAATTTTTTCAACTAGGGTAAATGTCCTAATTCGAAACCATTTCCAGACGCTTTGACTGTGACAGAAGATTCAACACATTAAGTTCATATTTTTTTCTGAAGAGAATTACATAAATTTGCTCCATGACTCTTCTAGAATGTTACTGTTTAGTGAAAATTCTTTAAATATAATTTGAAAACTTCTTAAATACAAGAAAAACACACAACTGCAAAATGCTTCTATTTGAAACAAATTAATCCAAATGGAGACAAGGGAAAGTTCGTAATTGGAGACAAACAGTGTTAGTGAAACCGCGACGAAATGCTTCCAAAACCTTGTTGAGTTGCTCTTGAGTGCAGGATTTGTTCTTATTCCTGATCTTTTCTCTTTTCCCATCTAAAACTATAAGAAAATCTCTCCAAAAAATCATATTTCCGGGGTTTCCTATTGAAGCATTTGCAGACACTTCAGAAAAACCCTTTTTGTTCACGAAATAGGTAATTATTTCATTTTAAACTTAACGCACCGTTAACAATAAGGATTAGCACTTAATTTAACTAAAATTAGCCAGAAATGTGACATTAAATGTTAAACTAAACGAATAAACAACAGTCACCTAATTGTGTTTTTCATTAGAAAACATGGTCGATCTATGAAAAATTCAATGGTGAAAAAGTAACTTTTAATTTTTCTGAGAAATTAACAAATTTAAATTTGTGAATATGAATGGATTTTCGCTTTAATTGGAGCAAAGTTAACTTAATAATGAAACTGTAGTATAGAAAATATATATAAATATAATAATTTAGTACTGTATTTATCATGAAAACAATGACGTTTCCATTTGGAGTAGCGAAAAATTTCCATTTGGAGCAGGTATTGAATTAGCTTAATTTATCTTACTGCTTCTGAAAAACTTTTATTTATTTCATACATTTTGTCTTAAAATTAAAGGTCCACATTTTAGTGTATCTTTTGAAAAACAGAAAATTTTGAAAAGTTTCCAAAATTACTGCGAAAAATTGAAAATTTGATGTCCTAATTGCAGAGGATAAATTAAATTTATCCTGGAGAAGTATTTAGCATTCCTCGACCCCTCTCAAATGACCGTCATTTCTTCTCACCATCCCTCGGCACAAGACACAAAAAGGACCAAGGGTTGGGGTGTAAAATATAAACCAAGGAGAACAATTCGTCTTGAGTTTGTTTAACCGCAATCTTGTTTCTGCGCCATTTCATTTAATTACTCCACGAAATGAGACACTTTCCATCCATCCCATTTTCTTTTTAGCCCGCAAACAATCTTGGGGTTAATTTTCCACCCTACGTGAAAACAGAAAATGTGGATCCACCCCCTACAGGGGGTGTGGAACCGTGTGGGATTTACGACTTTTACGCTCGAAATCCGCGACAGTGATAAGGACGCGAAACACGGTGAAATTGGTATGCAAGAAGTGTTATGAGTCGTTTTGAATGTTTCGGGAAAAGGTGTAATATTCCGTCAGTGTGTCGTAAATTTGTAGATTTGCCGATTACAAGACGATGGAGGGATATACTCTTAATTAGGGATCTTATACCCAGCATCGCTTTGACGGCAATTAAGATGGTGTCTCAATAAATTAGTCACCTTTCCATGATAAAAATAAACCCTTTTGGTTGAGTTTCTAATTTATTACATTCTTTTGAAAGCATTTGGACTTTAACTTGTCTCAGCTGAATGATGCGCCCTAATCTCATGCCCATAAAAAACGTACTGGCAAGTGCGATTCTTCACACGAGATACCGTCATTTTTTGATGCAATAAGGATTACGTCACACAATAAAAGAGCATCAGCAAAAAAGAGTCCATCTTCATCCAATTTCAAGCATCGTCTGATGCATTTTTGTAATTCCTCCAAATGCTCACAGTCGCGGAAAATTAAACACAATGGATTTTTCACAGATTACACATACAGTTTGACAAAAAAACTATATAGCAAAAAAAAGGAATAGTACTATGGTCAAATTTAATGAAGTAGTCGATCAAGGGAGATAGTGAAGGATGTGAAGAATGTCAAAAAGGGGTACAGGAAAATGCCCATGCTCTGCACGGTCCCAGGCTTTATAATGACTAAATTTTTCGTATGTTTTTCAAGAAATATGACTCATTGCACTCATATTTTAAAAACTAGGGGACAGTGTCCTGTTTTTTAAATATATTGCGGAGTCACATTTACTCAGAAATATAGGAAAAAAATAGTCATTATGAAACTTGGGACCGTGCAAAGTATGGGTACTTTCCCCTATTTTAGTTTCAATGTTGTCCATTAAAATTTTTTTTTTGTATTTTACTGCTCTAACTCAAAGAGAGAGCAGTTATATAATCGTCTTTTTTTTTCAAATTTCGCTGTTCTGGAGCTTAACCGGTAAGAGATATCGACTTCCAGTCTTCGATGACCCCGAATAAAAAAAATATCTTCCGACGTTTTTTTCACCTCACCACTTTTTTCACACCCTTCTATCCCCGCCAAAACCATGTCTTTTAGGTTTTTTCTCAAAATTGTCCCAAGCTTTTTCAATGATTTTTGGATATGTTTTAGAGGTAGTCCAGGCGAACATTTCGCCCAAACATACCTATGACCGGAAAATTCGCCATTTTGAATTATTGAAGGTTAAAAGTCAACCACTTTTGAGGGCCCATTTTTCAACCGATTTAGTTAAATTTGGATTTTTTGGAAAGGTATTGAAATTCTGAACCCGGATGTATCGGTCTCCATTGGTAATGAACCGGTTAAGTACCGATTTTAAATTTCTTTTTCGGATTTTTTTTTTAACTTGACCTTAAATTTGTTCTCAAGCTAGAGGTCAAACGGTAAGAGATATCGACTCCCGGTCTTCGATGACCCCCAATAAAAAAAACAATATCTCTAGACGTTTTCCCCCTTTTTCCCCTATTCTCCTCCTCTCCCCTAAAAACAAGCTTTTTCAGTTTTTCTCAAAATTGGCTCAAGCTTTTTCAATGATTTTTGGATATATTTTAGAGCTAGTCCAGGCTCACATTTCGACCAAACATACCTATGACCGGAAAATTCGCCATTTTGAATTATTGAAGGCCAAGGGGTCAATCACTTTGGAAGCGTAATTTTTCACCCCATTTGGTTAAATTTGGATTTTTTGGAGAGGCATTGAAATTTCGAACCCGGCTGCAATGAGTCGGTTAAGTACCGACTTTTTTATTTTCAAATGCTTTTGTGATTTATGAATCAATTTGATCTCTAGTAGATCAGTAATACCAAAAGATCATGCAAAAAAACTAATTCATGGTGAGCTCTATCTCGTGAGTTCGAGCATTTCGCAAAGCTGGGACGCTTTGCCATCTTTTTTTATATAGTTTCATTATACAAAAATTTATTACATTGAGAAAGAAAACTAAAATTTTAACATAACTTCGTGAAATCTGCTTCATAAAGTCAATCTCTTTCCAATTTCAATTTATTTTATTCTTTTTCTACATGGCTACAGTATTAATCCCTCCTAACATATCTGTCTCATTCAATTATATTCCATTTTATTCTCACTTTGCACTTGCTGAAAAATCTTTTACCATAGATGGACCTCCCTCTGGTCTCCTGGTGCCTTCAATGCAATTACAATTCACTTTTAGAGCAAAATGATTGTTGCAAATAGAGAGACAGATGGTCATGTTGAGCCTCATCGTCTTGTCTCATGGTCTTTGGTATGCAGAAAAATAAAATCCTAGAGGGTCCTGCCGCAGAGGAACCATCATGGACTAAAATGGAAAGCCATATATAGAGGGTGAAGCCTTAATGGAAAGCATCAGGTCGATTAAATGGGCAAAAACAGAGTGCAATTGATTGAAAAAATTGCTAAATTTAGTAATGAGATGGGATGAGTTTGGAAAGTTAAATTCACTCTTATCTCCTTCCACACTTCAATGAGCATTTAGGAAAACATTGATTTGAGGTGTGCAGAAAGTTTTCAAGTGGTTTTTCTTGCAAGGAACATGAATAGGGATTTTCTTATGGGAAAACTACCAAGTTTGGGAGCGTTTAAAATGTAATAAACATAAATATTTTCACAGTGTTTTCCACCCTCAGTTGGGTAAAAGTTTGCAGAAAATATTTCTAATGAGTGGAACTGTATAGTCATTAATCAACTACTAAATGATATGAGTGTGCTTATCAGATTAATTCGGGATTAAGAGAGACGCAAATGATTTTGTGGAGGATACTGTGGAAATGGAAATATTGATGACACTAATCCTCTTTCCAACCGCAACCACAATGTAGAATCATTGTATTTAGAGTAAATTTTGGGAATGGCGAAAGAGAAAGGCTGAAGCCTTTTTTAAAACAGTTTTGTTTTAAAAATCAATGTGTTTATTTTATAATTTAAAAACTTAAAAACCTTTATTAAATTTTTTACATAACAAAATTATAAACTCTAACAAATTTGTGATTTTATTTTAACCAGAATAATTAAGAAATTGAACTGAGCTATAGAATGAAATTATAATACTGGTTTCTTTTATCATAATTTTATTTGAAAAGGAGGTGTAATTTAATTAAATAGGCTCCGCCCATAACGTTTTTTCCACCACAGTATCGGCCAAAAGTTTCTTGACAAAGCTATGTTCGAGAAATAAGATGGAAAATATCATAGAAAAAAATTACTTTTTCAAATTTTTCTTTTTGGAAATGAATTACCTACAATCCATAGATGTTATTTATGTTTATTTATGTTTCAAAAAATTAAATAATTTCGTTTCATTTGAAAAATAATTCTTTTCTAAAAGCTGATCATTTTTTATCGGCCAAAAGTTTCTTGACAAATTTTAAAAACAGTTCAAAATGGTCAAATACGTACAATTAACATCCTTTTACCAATATTATACTATGAAGTTATATTATTTGAGAGGCAAATAGTCGATTTGCACATTTCCAAAGATTTCAGTTGTCAATATATGCATGAAAAAGTAATGATAAAATAATGTATTTTTTGTTAATCTATAATTTAGGTTAAAATGACGAGTTACAAGAAGTTAAAAGAAAGGAAATCGTTCAGAGATATTTCCGGAACGAATCTGAGTCGTTGTTTGTTTAATTTTATGGAAAATCACGACAGGATATACACAAAATCATCAAAATTTATAGTAAAAAGGCACGAGTATATCTGGAAAGCGCTGCTGGAAGACCCAGGGTTTCGACTCAGAAAGTTAGTAACCGTATTGTAAGTATCTTTACATAACATAACTTCATAATATAACTGGTAACAGGACGTTGATTGCATGTATTTGACCATTTTGATCCCTTTTTCAAATTTGTCAAGAAACTTTTGGCCGATGAAAAATTATCAACTTTTGGAAAAGAATTATTTTTGAAATAAAACAAAATTATTTATTTTTCTTTAAACTAAATAACATCTATGGATTATAGATAACATTTGCAAAAAGTAAAAATTGAAAAAGTATTTTTTTTTATCATTTGTTTTTATATCTGATTTCTCGAACATGTCAAGAAACTTTTGGCCGATTCTGTATTTTATTCGTTAATGGATAAAGTGTGATTACAAATCATGAAATTATTGTTTTATCTATCTTTAAGGACAAAACTGTTTATTTAAAAAATACCAATATTGATATTTTTTATTTTAATAATACAGTAGACTCTCTCAAATTCGGGCATTTAGAAATTAGAATTAGAGAAAAATTCTGGCGACAAACTTTTTGATATGCAACGAATTTTTATTCATCTGCATACCCATATTGAGTTTACACACTCATATATATATCGTAAATTGCTATTATTTGATTCATTTGATAAAATCATAATCAAACTTGAAAAATTACAACAAACTTTTTTCAAATGTAACTGCTGCCCAAATTAAAAAGTAGCCCGATCTCAAAAGAGCCGAATTAGCGAGAGTCTACTGTATGAAATATTAACAAGTAACTATTCCGTGATTTAATTAAGAAATTTGAATAAACAACTTCTGATTCACGAAAACTTAAAACAGTTTTCTGACTGATTTTTGATTTGGGAAATAAAAATATTGTTTTAAAGTTGTTTCTAATTGTCTCTAAGTTCATTATTATTTTTTTAATCAGCAAACACACTTTTCCTGTACATAAACGTCAGAAACTATAATATCCCCATACAAGCATTACTTTATTAGAACAGTAACGAAAAAAATGCGTTATTTTTGGATTAAATTTCTAATTTGGTAACCAAATATTTGTTTGGATCATTTACCAAAAATTCTATTAAATATAAGTTTGCATTTGTTATATTTAGTAGTTTGAGAAAATTTCATAGACAAACTATGAGACGATGAGATTAAAACTACCTGTCGCTTGGAGCCAAAGAAGTAATTTATCTACAACAATTCGCTTGGTGGGAATGTAATCAGAAAATCATTAAGGAGAAACGGATATTTGGGGCCAGAACAAATGCTTCGGGAGGGAAAACACATGAGACAAGGAGGTCAATCGAAAGAACATTTATCATTGTGTCGGATGTTCATTTGATTGGAACAGAATTGAAGAAACTCAAGTCCCTCTGGGGCACCTCGCGACGAAACTGAATTCTCTCGGATGGAACGAGAGATGTTGGACAATCGCCAGGAATAATCTCGACGACTATCAACCCTTGTGCCCATTTCTCGGTGGATTTTAATTGCAATGTCGAAGAATCAAGTAAATCGAGGGGCGTTTTTTTGCCCATCTTCTTGTACGTTCAGAATGACAAGCCAGAGGATTAACCCCAGTTTGTTGTCATTTTGGATTTTCAACTTTCAATCACGGTGACGATCACACATGTGGGTTTAGAACCATATGCCACAGAATTAGATGTCACAACTCATCCATTCACCGGGGCCCGTGTTCAGCAAAGACATAGGGAGTGCGAAGGGTGAGTTGTACCCTGCTAAATACCATTCAACTGAGCATATGTGTCGACAAGGATGCATTTGAATTGCAGGTTCCGCCAGGATAAATTCAATACAAGCCGAAGAATTGAGGGCATCCCCTGCGAGAACATACTAACGAGGCCACAATCTACATTCGTATCTCTAATATAAATTGTATGCAAATTTTAAAAGAAATATTTCAAACACTTGTTAGGGGAAGGGAACAAAGTGTGAATCAAAACGAACTCTTTATTATTTAAACTTGCCCTTTTGAAATACAAGTCACCAAAGTTCAAACGTCCAAATCAATATTTATTTTTATAAAAAAAAATCAAAATATAAATACGAAATCTGAATATCTAATTTATCTTCGAAATCTGCTGATATTGGTGATACTACTGCTATATGTTTGTTTTCTTTAAAGAAAAAAAATATTTTTACAATATTAATTTACTTTAAATTATATAAATAAATTACTTCTTAGCTATACAAAAAAAAGTACTAAATCATTTTAAAGTTTGTCCAAAATAGCTTCAGAGTAACACTACTAATTTTCAAATTAAAAGAATACTTACAGGTTCATAACCCATTCATTACTGAATCATAACCAATTGGAACTGGCTCAGACTTAGGGGAATGTAGGCATGGTTCGCATACAGTGAACTTTCAAACTTTTCATCTCGTCTCATGAACTTAATAATTATCTATCTTCAGGCTAAGAAATGACGGATTAGCTCTTTGCAAATAAAGAGAAAATTTGCGTTGTTTGAAGGTTCACTCTGTGCGGACCATGCCTACATTTCCCTATCAGAAATTCCAATACCTTTTTGACGAGCCTAAACATTATATCATTCGGTTGGAAAATACGTCCTCTAGAGCCTTTTAAACATTTGACTCTAAAATCCCAAAATTTGGAATAACACTATGCAACAAATTGACAACTTTTTTTGGCACAGAGAACTCACATGGTACGTTTGGTAGAGTCGAGTCTCCTGATCAAGAATCTGTTCTTGTTGTTTCTCCTATACGTCACAATTTTCCTTAATTATAGTGGGACCTCGATAGAGTCAACTAATTATTTCCAGGCCTATTGACTCTATTGGATTCGTTGACTCTATCGGAGTCCGAAAAAATCAATTAAAATGTGAAATTTTGATATAAAGGGGTATTATTTTATATTTGTATTAGGTCATTGATAAATTCAAAACGATAGTAGAATATTTTATTAAATTAATCCATAAATACCCTTTGGCCCAAAAAAGTCTTAGGAAAAAGTTGGAGATTAAGGAATGACTTTTAAGAATATTTTTATTATACACTCAGTCCCGGGATTATGCACATTTTCAGGACCGAAAAAAACGCGCAAAATGGCATTATGCATCAAGAAAATTTGCATACCCACAGGCGATTTCTTTTTAATGAATTTACTTAAAAAATTTCAATTTTCTGTTGCTTGTTTTTGTTTTTGATCCAAATTTTCTTTTGAAATACTGATTTTTTAAATTGTATGTATGTTTAAATTGTATGTCAAAATAAATTTACACGTTTGCTTTAGAAGCGTACTTTCTATGATCGTTTATCATGTACATTTTTTAAAGAAGTAAATTTAGAAAAGTTTCTTCATTAAGTTATACTCAAATATAGAGCATCCTGTACGTTTTTTTTTGTAATTCGAGTTCATATTTTTTTGTTTTTGCCATAATAATTATTCACTTACAAATTAATAATGGCTCAAAATTCCTTACATTGTGATCATAAACCTAATCAAAAAGTCTTAAAACAAGAGAGAAAAGACAGGCACCAAACACTAATTTTTATTTCTAAACTACTTGGACTATCTCGACCATGCTTTCAGTGGACAATCATCCCTACAGTGCCTATAAATTCCTATCGGTCTTATCCTCTGATATCCAATATCCGATTAAAAAATCGCAGTGTCTGGTGGTACCCCGTGTTTGGTGGTGCCCCAGTTTTCCCTAATATTATTAGTTCAATAATACAAGAAAAGTTGACTTCATCGGAGTCAATTTGGATCCAAGTTGACACTATCGGAGTCCGTAGAGTAAAAAAATAGCTGTTGACTCTAATGGAGATTGTCTCTATCGGGGGTTGACTCCATCGAGGTCCCACTGTATTTTTTTTTGTTTTTGCTGTTTTGTCTCATATTATAAATTATTCCTCCGGTTCTAATATACAGAATTTAATAAATGGACATCCGTTGGAAAGTTAAGAAGTTGTACTTCAACTAGAAAATGATGTGATATTTAAAAAAAAATCCTTGGGATCAGAAAAACAAAATCCAATTAAAATTTTTCAAAAATGACCTGAGAAAGCAACTTTTGAAAAATCATATAAACTAAACCAAACTAAATATTAATGTACTCTCTTCAGCACGCAATAGATTCCACATAGGACTACATTTTTGCCATAGGAGACATCCTGCTTCGATACCTCTAAATGCCTTATTTTTTGATTTTAGTCAGAAAATTTATTCGTAAAATTGATTACAGAGTCAATTAAGACAAATATCTCTAAAATCCCTATTAAATCTTATATTTAATTTATTAATCTCCTGTAGATCTGATTACATATCGTTGATATCTATTCGAGTTTCGCAAATAATTCAAGTCCCACAGACTTATCAAGAAAATTTCCTTAGTCAGTTGTATATTCGTAATCCAAGGTGTTATTATAAATATTCCGGAAAGTTTCGAAACAACCATAAAGTCCAAAATTATAAAGAGTTTTACGCAATATTAAATGTCATGAAAATCATATTCAAGATTTTTTTCATAATTATTTTGTTTGAAAACCTTATAAAAAACAAAAATGTGCGTCTATTGTCAAATGCAAATACAATAATTTGAATTAAATAAAATATGCCGCAAATAGCCCAAATCAATGCTAAACAATTAGATCGATCACGTGCTTGGGCTAATCCCTATTGTTGATAGTAAACTGAACAATTGGATAGATCATGTGTTGGCAATTTGGAAGAATTAGATGACTATTTATTTCCTTCCACAAACCCCAGGGGCACTTTTCCCGGAATAGGCTCTAAAATTCATATAAGATTGTGTGATACGATACTCTTTACTGATAGCTCCATTGGGACTCATAAATCTTGGCTTTTGTAACCCTTCTCTTCCTGATCTCTCAATTCCCGCCAGAAAATAGCTAGATCTGCGGCCTTTCGCGACTAATCTCAATGACTGGCACGTGCCGAATGCAAAAGAG
Organism: Phlebotomus papatasi; assembly: GCF_024763615.1. Lineage (NCBI taxonomy): Eukaryota > Metazoa > Arthropoda > Insecta > Diptera > Psychodidae > Phlebotomus > Phlebotomus papatasi. The sequence goes on from NC_077223.1 coordinate 64,834,514, forward strand.
GGTGGTGAATACTGAGTGAATTAGTGAGGTGTGAAAGAAGTAAGGTTCTTTCATCCAGAATTTTGTGCAAATGGTACAAATTTAATTAGTGTGGAGAGAAAGTGAACATTCTGACTTTTGTAATGCCATATAAATTGAATTAAGCATATTTGTTATCAATATTGCAATGATTTTTGTGCAATATTTCCTCCCCAAACTCTTGAATGTTTTAGGCTGAAATGAAATGGGGTGGAAATTGCACCACAAATATGCACATCAAAATACACTTGCGAAAATTTTAATATATTGCAAATATTCATTTATGGATTCTCCCCTAAAAGTATTGGATAGAGAGATGCATTTAATTTAATTAGACTGGATAGACTAGACACCCTCATGGACAATCCATAGAGTTGGAGTGTGAGGATATTATTATTATTATTTTTTAGAAAATAAGGGTATAAGGCGTATAAGGTATATTGAGGAAAATCCAGAGGATATGCCGCTGGGCGCAACTTTGATTCTTATCGCTTATCATTCGCCGTGGAAATTGGAAACGCCTACCATTTTCCCATCCAATAGCTCCGCCCTCGGGGTATTCTTCAGCAGGAGAGTAACTATCTCCCATGGATTTGCGCCCATTGGAAAAGGGGGTGAATCCAATATGCCCGCCACTGTGCAAAAATATGTCTTTCACTGCTTCACACATTGTCACATATTGCCCCCCTCATGAACAAAAGGGGAGACTTTGCATTTTTATCCGTTGACGAAGAGACGATGACGTCCAATCAAAGTTTTCCCATTAAACTACATATTGGAATGATGAGTTGACTGCATCATAAAACCATTTAAAATTAGCCCATAAAAGATAAAAATTCCATCTCCCATTAAATTTTTCCCATCGAGAGACGCGCAATGGTGTTAATTTTCTCTATCCATCTTCCCTTTTGAGTTATAAATTGGATATCTCATCCACCGAGATAATAGCAACAAGATGAGAAAAGCCAATTGACGGAGATGACTTAATGAGAAAAGTTCTTTTCAACTTTCCCAATAATACTAAATCATATTCTTGTGCCCCTTTTTTCCTCCTTCCAGATTGCCCGGGAAAAAGTAAATCACCAGGCGTCTCCATCACAGGTCATCCACTTTATGGATTTCCCACCCAAGGGCGAAAACAACTTTTTCCCGAAACGGGGAAAAATGTCACTAGCAAATATAATAAATAACTTTACGCTCACAACATTTCCGGAGCCATTGAGAAAGTCCTGGACAAAGTATCGAATAAATTTTGAAGTCGATGAAAATGGCACTTTTTTTGGGTCATCGAGCATAAAAAGAACCCTGGGAACAACAGTCCAGAAAAAAGGGATTGATGTTCCTTATAAATTAGCCGATAGTTTTCCAGTAAAAAATCTAACGACAATTCAGTTAATTTATTTAAAAATATATAATGTACATTCATTTTTAATTATGACAGCCGGATTTTAACTATTGTCGAAGAATGATTTTCAAATAAAATGTAGTGTACGGAAAACCAACGGTAAACCCGGTAAACCTAAATCAGCTTATTATAGGTATTCTTAATGTGAACTTACTCGGATTGTATGCAACTTCTATTTGGGCTAAATTTAGGGGAATATAGCGCTAAATCAAATTCATGAAATAAAGCGAGTTTCGTATTTAGAACTAGTTGTAAGGGACTTCGATGAACTGACAAGAATACAGTATAAAGGTGGATTGTAGTTTAGAATGTTGCTGGTAATTTTTTGAAGTGTAACCTGAAAATGCTAATAAAAATTGCACAAATCGAAAAACAACTTGAGTTAAAATTATACCACAGAGTATGTAATCCTACGTAACTTTCCAAGTTGTTTCCCAGAAACTTAACAAAAACTTCCCCATAACTACTCATGTAAGTCCTATAATAATTTAGAAAATTTGAAAAATGTATCCTATTTATTGTCCATTTATTGTAGACCTGAAGAAGTCAAATTACAAATATCCGAAACATCGTAATAGGAGGACATAGATAAGTTTTGAAAAAGGTCTATACCACGTTTTTGATTCCAGGAAATATAGGTTGTCAAGTTTTGAAGTGTGGTGTCTTATAGCTTGGGTGAGTCAAATCAGAATGTAACATTTTTAGCCGATTTTATTTCATACGATAATAATAACAGCTATAACATTAAAATTTCAAGTCATTCCATACCGAAAAGTGATAAACTATTTTTTTAGAAGATCTTTAAATTTTGTTTTTGATGGGCCTATATCTCGAAATAGGATAATTTGATATGAAAAGTCAACACTCCCTTTAAGATACGTCGACTTCACTGATTTATAAGTCACTCATTTTCAACCGGTTATCCTATGAATATCGCGGGCCTAGGACACAAAAGTTAGTATCCTACGTCTCTCGATCCTTCGCCACGTCCGGAAGATGTTCGCGGTTGACCCCTGGGCACTCAACAGCAAAATCCTAAATTTGACTTAGCCACCTTATTCTAGGTCTGTTAGGATATCGACGCCTTACATATGAACAGTTAGGCTCTTACAGGAAGTCAAATTCTTCTACGTCGGGGATACAGGTCCAAGTCCACTAGAATGGCCTGCTACTACTTGTTGTTCAGTCGGTTCATAAATGATAGCAGGTAACTCCTAAGCAATCAGAGTGGTTATAGATCCTGATAACCGCCCCAAGTTTTCTGAAAAAGGTATAACCCACAAACAAGTTCGTAAAAGCTTTTACTCTATTGTAATTTCGAACCCGGCTGCATCGGTCTTCGTCGGTAATTAACCGGTTAAGTACCGATTTTTCAATAATTTTACATCCCTTATAATTAACATTTCTTAAAAACCATGTTTTTTAGGTTTTTATCAAAATTGGCCCAAGCGTTTTGAATGATTTTCGGATATGTGTTAGAGCTAGTCCAGGCGAATATTTTGTCTAAACATACCTAAACTAATTTCGAACCCGGCTGCATCAGTCTTCATCGGTAAAGTACCGATTGTTTTTATTTTCAATTTCCTTTGTGGTTTATGAATCAATTTGATGTCTAGTAGACCAGTACGCACCAAAAGGTTATGCGAAAAACTAATTCACGGTGAGCTCTAATTCGTGAGTTCGAGCATTCCGCAAAACTCTTTTTACAAACATTGTTCGCAACATGTTCAATTGACGAGCATTTTTTGTACTTTTACAAACATTGTTTGTAAAACATGAAAAATGTTCGTAAAATTTTGTCACTTGTCGGTACATTTTTGTTTGTCTGGTAAAAATTTATGAACACATGACAAAATTTTACGAACATTTTTTATGCCTTTACGAACATTTACGAACAAATGCTTACAAAAGTACAGAGAATTCTCGTCAAGTGATCATGTTATGAACAATCTTTGTGTAAAAGTATTATACAAACTTCTGCGAACTTGTTTGTGGGTTATACGATTTACGAGCATTTCGTAAGTCCCCAATAGAAATTTACAAACATTTACAAACAATTTTAAATACGAAATATTTTTTTCTGTGTAAGTTCCCAAAAAAAATGTATGAGTTTCATGGGTTGCTCATGAGTTCCGTAAGAAAAAGAAAGATGTAGTAATGGTATTTTACGAGATATTTTCGAAGATAATCAAATTTTAATCATTAAAATTATTGTAAATGTATTAAGTTGTTAGTTTTCACTCGTTTTATAGCCTTATGCAGAAACCACAAGTCGATATTTCACTTAAATGGTCTTCAGACGACTAGAGATTAATCCAGTTCCCGAATATCTTAAAATCCTAAATAACAATCAACTTTATTGGTTTTTCTGAATTTAATAGATTAGTATTTGTCTTTAAAATCCTAAATTAAAATTTCCCAAAAAATATAGACTAGAAACAAGACTAGAAATTAGAGAATTAGAGAAATTTATTAACGAGAAATTAGAGAAGTTAAATCTTACAGCTAAACTTTAGTTAGTTTGGGAGTTATTAAACACGAAAAACTTGCTGGCCGAATACCAATGAAAGTTTTTACCCAGCCATATATGTAATTGGGAAATATCGAGCAACATTTTGACAAAGTTTGAACCTGATCGGAGAGTATGATATGCTTATAACGATTACAGTAGATGGCATTCTTAAAAATCTCATTTAATTGAATTGATTTTAGCAAACAATTTTTACAAGTGCTTACAGGTTGGGACAGGAAATCGTTATCTACGTTAGCTTATCTTGCGAGTGGAAGAGGGAGTTAATCTTTAGATTTGTAGCTACCACGTATTACTTGTGTATTCCACGTGAGCTCTTTTATTTCTTGTATTTCAATTCTAAAGAAAGCAAATTATTTTATTATTTAATAAGTAAAAAAACAGGAATATTTTGTACTATATTTTTAAAATTCAAATTTTTTTATCGTTTATAAAAAAAATATATATTATTTTTTAAAAGTTGTATCAGAGATACCGAGGTTTCATGCCTTACTCCTTTCATTTTCATTTATGTAAAGTTTTTAACTAACTTAAAAATATCTTTTATATTACCCCTATAATAAATATTTAACTTCATGTTCAACTGTCTAGAACAAAATTTTCAGATAAATCTTCAATATTTCCGGATGTTTTTCTCAAAACATTCTCCAAACAAAGAAGCAGACTTTTTTAGTCCCGAATAGACAAAAAAAAGCCAAAAGTTTTTCCTACGCATGAAAAAATATATGTCTCTCCTCGTGGAAAATACCCAGTTAGAACCCATGATGATGTAAACTTCCCAGAGAGGGTGGCAAAAATATGTAAGTTGAAACCTAGAGAATATCTCTGAGAATTACTAATGTATTCAAATTTTTACCATTTGATTATGCAAATGTCTCTAAGAATACCCAAAGAACCATAACGCAGATTGAAATAATATTGACCCTATTTCATTTCAGAAAAATGTGTATGGTGATATCTTTCATCTCCACAACCCAAAGTCCCATGCAAGAACGCGCGAAAATCTCTCCTTGATGGCCATCATTCCACCCATCAGTTCTTCGGGTGCCGCAACAAAATATCACTTTTTGCCCTCCTTGTAGCCTCGCTCCCCAAGTTACATGGCATGGTCCCGGAGATTGGGGGCAAGAGGAGAGAAATTTATGACCTTATTGCTCGATTTGGAAAGCTGTTTAGGAAGTTCTCGATGTGTGTGGTATGCAAATAAAAAGCGAGAATAACTTTTTATGACTCTATGGCGGAACACAAGCTTCTGCCGCATCTTGTGCCAGATTGTGAAGACAAGATAGACACATGAGAACGAACATTCTGTGGTATGAAAGACTTTTCCCCAACTCTTCTTGGCTAAGTTTCCACACTGAGTCTTGGCAAGATATGATGAGATTTTTTGGTAAAAAACTACGGAAAAAATAGGAATTTGTTACAAAATAAATATATTTATTTCACATAAAAATATTTGACAGTTACAACTGACAGAATACAGTTGCTTTTTGACAGTTAATTTCTGTCAAAATTATACGTTAGAAATTTGAAACAAAATTAATGACTGTGGATACTTGATGTTTCCAATTAAAGAATATAAGAATTTAAAAATATATATTCAAAGCTCCTAATAGTTTTTAAACTTACAACACTTAAAACTAATTTGGAAATTTTCCAAAGATTTTTATATTTCGAACAACTGTTCATAACCTTACTAGTTCATACTGTCATCACGAGAAGCAATGTCGTATCAAAACTGGTCGTGATACTTTTGGTTGAATCCAACCGATTTTGATGACATTTGTTAATTAAAATTAACATTATTTCTTCTAATTAATGTTTGATTGCAAAGTCACTGACTTTCTATGACAGATTTCATGAGATAAACATCAGAAACCAAAAATCAAAGAAAATACAACAAATCAGATACAGTGTCGGCCATAAGTTTCTTGACAAATCTATGTTCGAGAAACCAGATGGAAAAATTAAAGATAAAATAACATTTTAAAATATTTCTTTTTGAAAATAAGTTGCTTGCAGTCCATAGATGTTATTTATGTATTTAAAAAAATTTAATTCTCTATTTCATATCAAAAATAACTTTTTTCCCAAACTAGAGCAATTTTCATCGGCCATAAGTTTCTTGACACATTTATAAAACTTACACAAAATGGTCAAATACGTGCAACTAACTTCTTGTAAGCCAGTTATGTTATTAAATTATGTAATTTGAGAGACAAAATAGTAGCTTTGAACATTTCTAAAGTGCCCCAGAGCACAGATATTGCAAAAATCAATCGCAAATTGAGAAAAGTGGTAAAAATGGCTGGGTGACTCCTTGGATTTCATGTATATGCAAGTCCAATATGAATTAAAGGTTTCAGTTTTATTAAAACATATTAAAAAGATTAGTATGCAACCTTTTGTCCTAATTGGACTTGCTTACCTATGAAATCCAAGAAGTCACCCAACCTTCTTACCACTTTTCCCAATTTGCGATTGATTTTTGTAATATTTGGTGCCTGGGTCTCTTCAGGAACTAGCTGATTTTCAATTTTTGGAGCTGATATCATGAGGATACTATCAGATGTGCGTATAATGCAGTCATTAACCCTTTGAGTTGAAACCCTGGTTTTGCCAGCAGCGTTTACCAGATGTACTCTTGTCTCATTACTATAAATTTTAACGATTTTAAGTATATCCTGTCATAATTGTCCATAAAATTAAACAATTGACGACGTAGATTCCTTCCGGTAGTATTTTTTGACGATTATCCAACATTTAACTTCTTCTAACTTACCATTCTTAAAGAAATTATAAAGTAACAAAAAATACATTATTTTATTATCATTTATAATCATTTTTATTTATAAATTGACCATTGAAAACTTTAGAAATGTGTAAATCCACTACTTGTCTCTCAAATGACATAACTTTATAACATAACTGGGTTAAAAGAAGTTAGTTGCACGTATTCGACCATTTTGAGTAAGTTTTATAATCGTGTCAAGAAACTTATGGCCGATGAAAATTGCTCAAGTTTGGGAAAACAATTATTTTTGATATGAAATAAAATGAAGTTAAATACATAAATAACTTCTATGAATTATAAGCAACTTATTATCAAAAAGAAAAAAAATTGTAGAGCGTATGGCCCATTCGACAGTTATTAACCCAGTCGACGGCCAAACCCACCAATCCAAATCCTTTATTCCTTTCACACGCCTAACCCTACCATCTCAAGGCTTGTTGCTTCTGGCAACTAACATCAGTACTTCAGTGAGTGAGCATCGGTCGCCGTGGACAGTTCATTCCGTAGAAGTTGAAAGATGGATGGCACCTTCAGTTCCCCATTTTTCCCTAATAACTTATATTATTTTAGTGAGCCCCATCAGGGCTTACAAAATATTATTTTTTCTAATCAGTTTTTTTCACCTGTTTCTCGAACATCGATTTGTCAAGAAACTTATGGCCGACACTGTATGTCAATATTTGTTTAATTTATGTTACTTGATTTACAAATTTCAATCAGTAGAATAAGTATGTCGAACAGAGAAAGATTGTGCTATATACAATATGTTCATTTTGCTCTGAGCGCTTCAAGTAAAATTACTGTCTACGAGATACTGTCCGTTTAACTATTGCAAATTCAAACATTATTATTTAAAAATACAGTAATAATAATTAAAAATTGCAAGCCATGGTGAGGAGACCTCGGCCTCGAGGCAGACCTAGGACAAGGTGGCTGAATCAAATTCAGAATCTTGCCTTGGAACGCCTCGGGATCGAACCCGAACATCTTCCTGAAGTGGCGGAGGATCGACAAGCGTGGGCTGCTAAGTTGGATGTCATGGGCCCGCGACCCCAATAGGGATAAGCGGTTGAAAATGAATGAATGAATGAATAATTAAAAATTAGTAAAAGTTTCATGAATCTAACATAATGACCTAAATGCGTAAATACCCAGCCAAATACATTACTTTGATTTCTCGTATCATGCCGTCAATTTGCTATCAAAATTAATTATTATAAGTTATTAAAGGTTTAAATTAAAAAGGATATTTAAATATATTTCATTGGTTCATAATTTATTTTGTCGATCTAACTCTCTTCTACTTAAGGGTCTTAAGGACATTCCAAGAAGTTTAATTCATCAGCCGAAGACCTCCTCCCATTGGAAATTGACGAGGAAAATTGAGAGGAGTGTCACTTTTTGTGGAGGAGCTAGACAATATTGCAAACTGCTGGGAGGGTATGAGTTGGATGTATTTATTAAAAGGCACTCCGGAATCCGGATCCCCCTGTGAAATTCACTACCCTATGATATGTATGACACCATGTCGTATGAAGTATGGCCACTTAGCTCGATTACATATTCCCCTGGGATGAGATGGTGTTTATATCAAAGAGCGGCATGTGAGATGATGAATTGGCGCCCTGAGCTGTCACATATGCCGCTTTGGCGAAGGCTCTAAAATCTACACAAAACATCCAGCATCTTCCCAGACTCACCCACCCCTTTTAGTCCTCCAGAATCTTTGGCTGCAATTGAAACAATTCCGGAGCTGGAGACGTCTTGAGCCGCCCCAAACCCATATCTCTTTGGTTTATTTAACACGTCCACAAAATATCGTTTCTGACAGCTGGCAAAAATATGCATCCCAAACTCTTCCTTCTCACCATCTCCGTGGCGGAGGAAAATGTGCTGAAGCTCGATATGAAAATTTATTGAAGCATCCGAATGGCGACAATAAATTGCGTCTCTGTCAGATTTAACCACGAGTTTTTGGAAGCGAATCCCAAAGAGAGATTTCTGGGAATGGTTTTCTGTGGTGTCAATTTGAATATGGTTCTGCCATTTGAGTGGTATTTTTGCTCCAGCAACCACAAATATTCTGAATCAGCTCCTGTCTATATTCCTAAATGCCAAAAATTCTCAAACAATACTGCACTGTGGTTTTTAGCTGTCCTATGCTGGAAAACTTTCTAAATTTATCCCAATTATCAAATATGAATAACTGCAGGTGCAGCCTAGAGAATTATTTTACTGGAATGCTAGAGCGACTTATTACATTTCCCTTTTCCTGCCAACTTCTTAAATTGGGATTTCTTACAAAACATTGTCCTCGAAATTGTGATTTCACATGGCAAGATTTCATTCCTAAGTGACTTTTGCCACGATATTTTCCCTTAAGTTGCTTTTAATTGTTTCCACAAGACATGTTTTTAGCACATTTTATTGCTCTCGTCTCTTGATGTTTTATGTAAGGATAATTGTATTTCTATCCTCTATTTAAGATTCATGCAATTTTACTGCTCGAACTCAAAGGGAGGGCAGTTATATAAATTGACTTTTTTTCATCTTGCTACTGTGCTGGAGCTTAAGCGGCAAAGATATCAACTTCCAGTTTTCAATGACCCCCAATAAAAAAAGCAATATCTCCATCCGTTTTTTTTTTTTCTTTTTCACCTTATCCCTCTAAATTCCCTCCAAAACCATGTTTTTAGATTTTTTCAATTTCTTTCTTTTTTGGATATGTTTTACAAGTGGTCCAGGCGAACATTTCGTCCAAACATACCTACAACCTGAAAAAATAGCCATCTTGAATTTTTGAAGGAAAAAGTTTTTACTACATTAGAGGGTTTATTTTTTCAACCGATTTGGATAAGTTTGGAATCCCAATCGGTAGGAAATTTAAAAAAAAATATGTATTCTAATAAAAAAGGTCCCGCGTGGTGCAAATGGGAAGGGCGTTCGGATCTTGGGTAATTATAAGACCCTTAACTCAACTGTCATACTTGTGGGTTGTCAGTAATAACGAATTAGGCAAGAACAAAGAACAGCTAGAGCGGTCTTGATGAAATTCGGTATAAGCGGTCTTCAGACTAGAGGCTTAGCCCAGTTCCCGAATATATCAAAATCTTAGGTAGCGAGAAATTGTATTACTTTTTGAGAACTTAATAGGTCATTTATCTTTAATAATCCAATCCCAAGTTAGACTATTCTAAAACATCTCGATTGATAAGAAATTAGAGTAGTCAAGCCATATGGCTAAGCCTTAGGTCTGAAGCCCATAATGGGGTCAGTTTATGACTTAATCTTTTAAGAACGAGAAAGTCAAAAATTGAGGGTCAGAAAAAATCATTTTTCTGACAAAAATTTTTTATTTTAGATCACCGGTGACACAATCATCTTTAAAAGGGTTAGACTTTTTATCCATGCATACCGGCCCATCATCTCATCCCTCATTTTGGCAGTCCCCATACAAAATGAGAATATTTTGCCTTTCTCGAAAAAGATAGAATGCTGAAATTTGGCATGGGTACAAAACTTAAATAATAAAGACTTTTAACTATGCATACAAACCCCCTCCTCCATCGCCCTTTCCGATAGTCCTAATCCTTCGGTAACCGGTGACCCTGGCTCACAGATTTAATTGACAAAATCTTCGTAGAAATATTAAGTTAAATAACCCTTAACGTAATTCTTAAAAGATTCCATTAACTACTAATTACTTCTACTCCTTCTACTCTTACTTCTAATTATTATCAAAATTCGTTACAGAAATAAATAATGTATAATAAAACAGATTCATAAATTTGCAATTAGTAAAAATAAAATTATACTATTTTGCAATAAAAATATATATTTTTTTATAAAACAACGCAACTGGGAAACTGTTTTTTTTTTGAAAAAAAAAAAATTATATTTAATATTTAAATTTTAAAGGTTTTGGAAATTTGATGAAAAATTGTCCGATAGGTTCTTAGAAATCTAGAGGGAACTTCAAATTAAATTATTGTTCTACCTCGTAAAGTCTTAAATCAGAAATAGACTAAGGCTGATCCTTGAGAATATTAATCCATAAAATTAGATGGTAAAGAAAATTTGTGTAAAAAACCTCTAATAAATTCTCGTGAGACTAGGTAAATTATTTATGGCATCAGCTGAATTTATGGGGATTGCCTGACCTGGAAAAGCAGCACGAAGTAGTGGATATCCTCTTGTCCGCAAAATTTTCATATAGAAAAAGCTCTGCAAACAAATGATTTTCACAAATTTCTCTAATCTCACCCCTAAACTCTCGTGTATGATAACTAGGGTTTGTGTTGATTACCCCAATTTTTACGAACTAGATTCTCGAGAATCAGTATTGAGTGGTTCTGAGTCTATTTGGGGCTTTACAATAGACGCTACCCCAAGTCCGGAAACAATTAATTTTTGCGTGATTTAACATGGACAATGAGGAAGATTTCCGAAAGAGTGAAATGCTGAGAAAGGTCCTTTTTCCACTTGATTGATGGGTGGAGAATTTGTTGCGGTGTTGCTATTTAATAAAGTGTCAATGAATACGATTCCCATGTGAATTCTCTCACTGAATACGCCTGAACGCCCCGCTTTTCAGGAGTTGCGTATCAAATTTTACTGAGCACAGCGAATTTTCATGGCTGGCGGATGATGAGGTGGAACAAATCACACTTTACACTGTGAGTGTCAATTTCCACAATAGGATTTCCATATATGCCATTGCCAAATGTATAACTTGGTATGGATGAGATAAGTAAGATGTCAATGGATTTATCGTGTGGAAAGATGATGTGTGGCCGGGGTGAGATTTGAGGATTTTGGCGGAAATCATTTGTTTGCAGAGCTTTTTCATCTGTGAAAATTTCCCGGACAGGAGGATATCTGCTACTTCGTACAGTTTCTCCAGGTCAGGCAATCCCCATAAATTCAGCTGATGCCATAAATTAGTTGCCTTGTCTCAACGCGAATTATTTTACCGGGAGAGATGGGAATTTTTGCTTGGTGAAGCAAGTCCTTTTCTAAAGCATCAGAACCCACCCTAAATCCCCATTCGCGGAGAGTACATCGAACGATTCTTCCGGTATTTTATTCCGCACAATTTTGGATGAGCTTGAGAGAAAGGCTACCCGACACTGAGAAAAAAATTTGAGAATTTTTATAAAATTTACTCTTGTGTACAATTTGTGTTAAACTAATATTCTGAAATTTGATGTATTTGGAAGATAACTTTACATTGAAAAAAATAATTCAACTGTAAGGGAAAGCACGCTACCTTCGGGTGACTCAAGCTTCGAACAAAACATTTTTAAATATGTTTTTAATGAATTTTATTCATTATAATATTATATATAAATAGCTAATCTAATGCTTCAAATTTCCAAGGAAAGAGCCGTGAGTCAAAATTATTAAGAACTTAGAAAAAAAAAAATTGAGGTGTCCGAAGCTTGAGTTGTCCGAAGGTAGCTCGCTTTCTCCTATGCCGAAAAAAAATAAGCGGTAAAAAAATTAATCACTAAAAACAAATAAATTTGACCAATAAAATATATTATTATTACTGTGTTATCAAACTAGGATTTTTCAAATTAAATTTCGAATAAAATCTTTCATTATAAGTTTGAGAACTACCTCGATAACTATACTATTGTAACTGAGGTTGTACAGCTTCGTACGGAAAATGATGTCAAAGATTTAAATTTTGTATTGAATACAACTCAAAACCGAATCAATTATACCACTTTGTCAAAAAAATCTTTTACTGATTAGGTTCATAATTCAGCCTTACTAAATTTCTGGAAATCCTTGGATTCTCCTCTATACAGGAAAATGAAAATTTAGTGGCGATTTTTACGAAGCTGCCTTGATTTCCTCAGCTGCGTACAACATTTTTGCCACCTATGTCAGCCTCATATTCCTAAGAAACCTTACATCACCGGACAGAAAAATTTGCGTATCATCACTGCCTAGATGGAACTTTCATCTACTTGTTTTCACTGTTTGCAGGAGGTATCACGCATTAAAAAAAAACAATTTTGTTACATGTCTTTAGACACTTGGAAAACCATTTTTGCACTGCATTCTGACAGTCAGTTAAGTGCTTGCTTTTGTGTGATACGCTCATAATCACCTATTGTAATCCTCAGTTTTTCTCTAACACCTCCAATCGGTCTTACAGAACATATTTCGGACATAACTGATTTTGAAAATGACTCGCCATCAATTTAAAATGAGATGTTGGAAGTTCCACTTTAAAACAAGGAAAATTGAATGAGAAATACTCAAAATACATCGAAGTGGCAATTAAAGAATCAAATCCACGATGAGCAGTTTGGTTTAATCACTTGGTTTTTACGAAGCTGCAAAATTCAAATTTCCTGAGCTGCAATGGTGGGAATTTTTTTGAATTTTCATCCTCTCACAAAAAAACCCATTCGATCAAAAGATTTCCATGATGAATATTAACCTTGATAAACCCTCTTATAACTTGGAATAGTTGTTTTTTTTTTTCGAAAAGACACTTGAAACGTGAAAAAGTGCATAAAATATTACACATCAGAATTACGATTTTAAGCTGCCCATTTTTATTTTTCCCTTTTGGATCCCGGAAAAAAGGCCTGGGTTACCAAATTTGTCATGAAATGTGAGATGTTGGACTACCTATTAGAATATATGATCATGGATGAAATTCATTTAATAACTTGGAAAATAATCAACTTTTACGAAGCTGCAAAACCTTCCCCTAAACGAATTTTGAGAACTAAGAATTCTTAAGATGAAGAAGAACTAAGAATCTAGTTCCTCTACATCTTACAACAATTCACAGACTGAAATTATGTTTCAAACTATAATATATGCATTAATTAAGATTTAAAAGAAAAATAAGCTAACGACTTCCTGAAAAACTTCAAAATTAAAGCTTGGAGGTATCGAAAATAAGGAGATTATTAAAAACCAATCTTAAAACAAGTACAGCAAATTAATACGCTTATAGAAAAAAATAATTTAGATTTTGTTATTTCACTTTACGATTAATCTCAGTACAATGCCTGAGCTTTTAGTCATCTCGGTTTCAGGAAGATTCACCGGGGGCACGGTGCAGAATCATATATAAAATCAGCCAACGCCGGGTTTTATACCACTTCCTTTTGTGGACTTTCTCTCATGCCCCATGGGGACTTTCGGGGAGAGAAATTGTGCGACACCGGAAGCACTTTATCCCGAAAACTGTGGCGGACTGCTGGCTTTCTGGGCTACATGGCGGGACTTCTCTGGTTAATAAATTTAATTTTATTGTACCTCTAATTTTCCGGAATCATTTGATTTACAGCGCAGCAGTTCCCGTTAAAATATGCAAAACGCATATTGTACATTCGGCTTTTCTCCTAAAAACCATGAGCACATGAGAAACTCCCCCACATGGGAAAATCAATTGTTTCACACACATTACAATAATTCTGCCATTGTTGGATTATTTGCATTTTTTCCGCACATTTTGAATTCTCAGAAAAAAAAATCCAAAAGAATGACCAAATAGTCAGAAAATCTGTGGCATCGAAGAAACATTCTGGCGACCAGAATAAACTTGCATAAATATCGCATTTAAAATATAAATTTCAAGATGTTTCTCTGCGTCGAGGACAAATCATAAATGCAAATTAGTGACTCCATTCTCTGCAAACAAATTTTGGGGATTTTTTTTCTGCATAAGTCTGCCCTTCTGCGTTGGTTTCTGTGCCAGAGAGAAAATATCGCATTTATCATAATTTGAATAACAATTTTGTTGGAAAATTCACCATATGCAGAGAAAGTCGGTGTGAGAAGGTTCCCGCTATGGCATTTTTCATTCTAATTAATTTCCCTCTGACTCATTAAAGAGTTGTTAAAATGAATTCTATGATTCAGGCATGGGTAACATTATGTAAAAATTTAGATTTGAAAAAAATTAACCATTACTTTTACCATTACAGTGAACTTACAAGCTTTTGATATTCAACTTTCAATAATTTTTTCAAAAATTTTAAAAATTATACTTATAAGAGATATTATTGATCATTTCATTTAAAATTCACCACTAGAGTCTGTACTGTATTATAAATTAAGTTCAAAAATTTGAAAAATCATTCTTTGAATAATTTCAACAATGAATAATTTTCTGTAGTTAAATTCCCAGAAAACTTTATCATCAATTGATGAGAATCAGTTCAAGAACTTATATCATCATGATGTGAAAATTTGCAGAATTTTTCAGCCAAAATCTCTTTAGTTAGTATGTAAAGTAAACACATCTTTTAGACAATAAAAATACAATTTTATTCCTCTTACACACTTTTTATATCAAGGAAATTTCACGAATTCAAAATTAGTATCCCTTCTTTTTCAAACGTATATTTGAATATTACTATCTCACTTTTTCGCACTTAAAGAATTACACAAAATTTAATTTAGATAGAGTATGAAAGAATAGGAAAAACAGATGAAAAGCTTTTAAAAAGGTTATAGATGTGAATTTTGACTTCATGAACTTTGAACTTTCTCCTAATCTAGAAAATGATCCAGAACTACTACCAATAAAATGCCTAAATCTTATAAAAGTAATCCAAGATATTTAAGGTATTTGAATTTATACCAAAAAATAATACGCTTAATTTTATCTTAATGTTATAGTGTCATTTAAAGTTCAAAATTGAGTACAATAAGTAAATTCTAAACACAATTTTTCCAAAATTTAAGTTGTTTTCAAAATGCTAAAATAAAATAGTTTAAAAGTACAAACTTTCAGAGCTTTTTATAAATTTATACAAAAATTACTAGAATGAAAATAAATAATTACTCTGAACGATTCCCCTTCTTATTGTAACTTGTCATTTTCACTTAAATTATAAATTAACAAAGAAACACATTATTTCTTATTATTTACCATCACTTTTATATAAATATATTGACCACTGAAAACTTTAGAAATGTGCAAACCCACCCCTAAATAAAATAACTTTAAAATATAATCGCATTACATTGACATAGTTGCATGTTTCTGATAATTTTGAAATACTTTTCAATTGAGGCAACAAAAGTTTGACTCATGAAAAATTATCAACTTTCGAAAAAACAATTATTTTTATATGAAATGAAATATATTTTTTTAATACATAAATAAGATCTACGGACTACAAACAACTAATTTTCAAAAAGAAAAATATGAAAAATCTTTCATTTTTTCCACCTGGTTTATTGGATGTACATTTGGCAAGTCATTTTTGGCAACCAGTGTAAGGTGAAGGCATTAGAAATGTCCTACTGATCAAATTGCATTTTGTACTGAAAAACTGAATAATTTCTTATGAACCAAAAGGTTATCAATTTCGATTTATTAATATAAAAAAAATCCGAAATTGATAACTATTTCCCTAAATGTGCTGAAATTTGAAATGAAAACTAATGGTTGCAACAAATTGGGTAGTATATTTTAGTACAAATATAATCATTAAAAGTTAAATTTAGTCAGTAAAAGGTAAATAATTAACCCTCTAACGGGTAAGACCGCCTCCAGGCGGTCTTCACAAAAATCACATTTACAGCGACAATAAAGGTTTTATTTATTTAAAAGTGCTATAGCGTCCTCGGTAATAGTCTTATAAACGTCTCTTGAAAGTTTGAACTCATTTTGACTCTTCGTTTTGTTGCTATTCCCAGTTTTGTGTGACAGGTCAGAGAAAAAGCAACAAAAAATACACGGTGCGACAAAATTTACCTTTTTGTGGGTGTCTTTGACGAGAGTGCCAAAACTTGTTAGAGGGTCATTTAAGGACCTCAAATCTGCAATCCGTTTGTCCGGGTCACCTCTAGATTTTTTTGGAAAAGCATTTTTTGTTTTTTGCTGTTTTATAAAATTCAAAAATTCATATCTCCGGTTCTAATTATCCGGTGGTAGTCACATAAAGCTAAACTGACGCGTAATTTCATCCTCTATAACTCTTGTGAACATATCAAGCATCTACGATGAAAATGAAGTATATTTTTTAAAAATTTTTTGAAAAAGGGCACCTAAAATGGTGCATTTTTCTGTGTTTTTTTCCATCTTCTAGTAATTTTCCCACTTTAATAGAGCATTTTATATGTCAAATAACTATGCCTAAAAGTTAGAGAATTTAATATTCTTTCATTTTCTTTTGGTTTGAATTTTCTATCTTAATTTGTTTATTCACAATAATTTCTTGAAAATAAATTGCATTAAAATCTCTTATTATATATAATTATATTAGTATCTTTGTCTAACCTACTGAAGAGCATTCTCTTTTGCACTCTCACTTACACATTTCATATAAAAAGAGGTGAAATGAAAGAAAGAGACGTATTTAGAAATAGAGAGAGAAGAATAGCTGTTATGAGTGCCAAAAAACTATTCTTCTCTCTTTATTTCTATATACGTCTCTTTTTTTCATTTCGCCTCTTTTTATATGAAATGTGTAAGTGAGAGTGCAAAAGAGAATGCTCTTCAGTAGGTTAGACAAAGATACCAAATAATTATATATAATAAGAGATTTTATTTTTATAATAATGCATTTTATTTTCAATAAATTATTGTGAATAAACGAATTAGGATAGAAAATTTAAACCAAAAAGATATGAAAGAATATAAAATTCTCTAAATTTTAGGCATAGTTATTTGACATATAAAATGCTCTATTAAAGTGGGAAAATTACTAGAAGATGGAAAATACACAGAAAAATGCACCATTTTAGGTGCCCTTTTTCAAAAAATCTTTAAAAAATATACTTCATTTTCATCGTAGATGCTTGATATGTTCACAAGAGTTATAGAGGATGAAATTACGCGTCAATTTAGCTTTATGTGACTACCACCGGATAATTAGAACCGGAGATATGAATTTTTGAATTTTATAAAACAGCAAAAAACAAAAAATGCTTTTCCAAAAAAATCTAGAGGTGACCCGGACAAACAGATTGCAGATTTGAGGTCCTTAAATGACCCTCTAACAAGTTTTGGCACTCTCGTCAAAGACACCCACAACGTGTCGCACAGTGATATTTGTGCAAAAAAAACTCATTTCCAATTTCCATAAAATTACCGATTTTAAGTTATCTGACTAAAATAAATTTATTTTTTACTGAAAGATATGTCATTCTACTTTGTATATTTTATTTAAAAAATTTGAAAAAAGTAAAAATGTGAATTTTAGAAGCTAAAAGAGTTTCAAAAAATTTTTATATTTTTTCACCTAGCGCCTAAACTAAAAGAGATAATGAAGAATGGATGGTTTTTTCGACTTTATTGGATC
Source organism: Phlebotomus papatasi (assembly GCF_024763615.1). NCBI lineage: Eukaryota > Metazoa > Arthropoda > Insecta > Diptera > Psychodidae > Phlebotomus > Phlebotomus papatasi. The sequence goes on from NC_077223.1 coordinate 64,852,552, forward strand.
ATAATTATCCTAGAAAACATTGTTTTAGAACTTTTTTCGCATATTAAAGAAAACACCGTTAGAGGGTTAAAACGAAAATTATAAATTGTAAATAAATAAATTTAGAGCAAATTTCTCAATGAAGAGATAATTTAAAACGGTCGTACTATTTAGGATTGTCGAAGTTTTAAAGGATTTTGATCGCTTTTCAGTTTTTTACTAACCAAACCGCTAATTTGACTAATGATGGACAGAAAAATGCTTCTTATTAATAAGGGGACAGTAGGAAATTTTGTATAGAATCTCTTTTTTTTTATTTCAGAATTTCTAAACTGTTTCAGTTCCCAACTGTTCGGTTTCTCTTTTCCCTTTGTTCATCTAAAACAGTGAAAAAAATCGCAGAAATCTAAACATCTAAAATTAAATTCTGTTAAAAATTATCCCATTGAATTCTATATTGAAACTAATTTTCTATATCGTGAAGAACAAAAATTATTAAATATTCTAATCTACTCAAGCTTTATGAATGGTATGAAGAAAAGAATACAATCAAGAATACAATCCTAAACTTTAACGCGTTTTATTATAATAAATTATAATTTCCTTCCAGTTCTAAATTTCTTTAAAATCCAAAATATCGGAAAATATTGTAATTATGAAGATACTGAAAAGTCGGAATCTTGCAAAAACAGATATGGCCAAGCGTTCCAATCAATTCCTCGGATTATTCGAATTCACAAGAAAAAGCTCTCCGGTAAATATCCTTTCACATGGTTTTCTGGTGTAAACTGGTCTCCTACCGATTCAATTGATTAGTAAATAAAAAAAAAATATCGCGGTACTTAACCGATTTATTACTAGAAAACCGATACAGCCGGGTTCGAGATTTCAAACCTTTCCAAAAAGATCCAAACTTGATAAAAAAAAAATTAGTCTTTCAAAGTTTGGGCTTTGACGTTCAGTAATTCAAGTGGCGATTTTTCCGGTCATAGGTGTTTGGACGAAATTTTCATCTGGCCTACCTCTAAAATATCGGTAAATAAAAGAGATCGAAATAAACAAAAAAAACATCGTTAAACTTCTTAATTTTCCGTACCAACAATATTTTATTACTTTCATGCAATGAAAATACTTAGCACTTGACAATTCGTTAATCTAAAACAAAAATGTTAATTGATAATAACTAATCCACTGCCCAATTATTTGTAGTATCGTGAGTGACATATAACAACTCCTTGGTTGTTTTAAGTGTAATGTTGTGAAAAAGACAAACACTAATTTCCAGTTAATGGCATTAGTAGGGGAGACTGGAGCAAAATTTGTGAAAACGAAAATTTCAATATTCACTATATTCCAAAATATAAGAGACTGAGGCTTGAAATTTTTCTTATAGATAGCCTTCATGAACCTTTTTAAACTTACAAAGTTTCAAGGTATTTGAGGAAGGATTATGTAAAATAAAAAATAATAAAATTTTGAGCTCTATTTTTGGAACATTTGGCTTACAGAAAATATCAATACTGATTAGCTCAATTTAAGCACATTTCTCGTTAAGATAGAGAAAAATTATCTGCGACAAATATGTAGAGGAATAAATTTGATATTTGATATTTTTGATATATTTATATTTTGATATATTTGATATTTTTAACGTTTGCGAGAGTAAAACGTCACAAATTTCTCGAAGGCTGGCAAAATTTGGCCCAGCAATTTTGAGAATCTCCACAAAATCGACTTTTAGAAAATGATTCGAAAATCACATTTCTGTCGAGATAGAGGAAAATAGTCTTCTGCAATGTCGTAGGACAGTAAATTTCATAAAAGAATATGCTCAATATAAAACTTTGGATTTCTCAGAGCTCGTGAAAGAATTAAATATGCGTTTTGACAAGTATTGCCCCAGTCTCCCCTACATATAACTTTTCTTTCAGTAATTACCTACGCCTCATTCTTTGTGCGAATTTAAACATAACATTTTTCGTGAGAATTTTTTACAAACTTTAGTAACATTTTTCTTTAATTTTTTAACCTTTTGGCTTAATTAACTTTAATTAAATCTGAAAAGACAAATTTTCTCCCATGTATCACTCCCCCTCTGCAGGAATACCTCAAATCCTTAGCAAGTGGGTGGCTTAAAGCTCATATACTTGTGCAATGGTAAATAAACTCACCACAATGCAAACAATTAGATCCCATAATCACCCTCTCGAGAAGGTTTTATCCTTATTGATATCCTTCTGCGGACAGGGGAGACCTTGAGGAAGGGGTATAATATTCTGTGTGTGATTTTACAGAAGTTTAGTGGGGGAATCGGATATGCTTCAAGGAGTCACCCTTAAAATGAATAAAATATTCAAGGGATGTCCCCTGCAAAGTATCATTCAAGGGGAGCCCTATACGTTCATTCGGGTGGTTGCAAAACAATGGCTGGATTCGTCATTAGGGAGGCAACAAAAACACCATCCCCAATCGTTTAGTAGATGATTTTTATGTTTATTTCCTGGGTTATCCCCTGCGCCATATCTCTGCAAAATAGGGTATCGTCTCCCAACATAAATGCCACTCCATTAACACCCTAAAAAGGGTTAATATTCTCCATCATATGAGAAAACCATTTGAGGGACATTTAGTAATTTATTTGCCATTTTGTATATGTTTTACATTTTGTTCATATTTGATGGGAAACATTGCACATAAAATGTTTAGCGATTAATGAATTCCAAAATCTCTATTTTATTATGAAGTCCATTTATCATCTATTATATACACATTCAGTTTTTTTTTATTGCTTTATACACAAGAAAGAAAATTACCACTACACTGCTTCATGCTCTCAACGGTTTGGATTAATAAGGGGTTCAATCTCTGCAGAAGAACTCCGCACAATATATAGCTTTCGGTATCTATCTAACATCACAATTTTATATCTTAATCAAATTCACTTTATCGTTGCTTGATGTAGAAATCGATAGCAGTGTTCTTTGTCTCCAAGAATTAAAAAAATGCTTAAATGAAATCCAGGATAATACAATACTGGAATATCTTAAGCATCAATCGTTATGTAAAATCTTGAATGTCCGATTTAATTTGAAACTTTTAAAAAAAAATTCTGACCAGAATTAACATTTGCAATTAAATACTGATTATAACTGGTTTTGAAAAACCCATTCTCAAGCTAAACCCCATTCTATTTTTAAATGTTTTTTTTTAAATTTTAAAAAATCCTGGAAACAATCTGCTAATTTCTATCACCACTCTGAGCATTAACCATCGCCAGTTTAGGCGCCCAAATCCAACTGTATACCATCTGGAACGTTGTCAGTTGAATTTAGGGCCACCACTTTCAGTGGCTCTTGTGATGCTGCCTCCTGACCGGATGCACTGCAGTCTGATGCAGCTGGGTTAACTCAAAAGAACTACCAGAGGTCCCCTGAACCCCATTTGGAGTGACTTCTGCATCATCACTTTCCTTATCCTGATGAGCCGTCATATGCCTCGTGAGATGATGCCTCTCCCTAAAGCTTTCATTGCAGACTGGACACTTGAGTTTCTCCTCTCTCTTGCGCCTCATGGGGTCACCGGTCATGTCATTCTTATGATGTGATCTCATATGATAAACCAGATCACTGGTCATCCGGAAGCTGATGTTGCACTTGGCACAGACATTCTGTGCGGTTAAGCTGAAGGTTGAGGCGAGAGTTGGTGGGATGAGGGTAGATAGGATAGCTGCAGCCGCTGGATTCCGGACGATACCTGCAATCTCTGATTGCTGTTGCATGAAAGGATGTGAAGACGTGTTGAAGGGGAACGAAGCTGATGGAAGGTAGCCAGGCGGTAGATCTTGGCCTGGACGATACATAAATTGCTGCTTGAGATTTTTCGTAGGGCTATTCGGTGAGGGACTCTGAGCCTGGGCCTGGAAAGCTCCAGATGCATTGACGAAGGCATAGTCCGACGGACGAAAGGCCGCCGGTGGGTACGGTCGAGGTGGACTCACAGACACAGGAGGGCTGATTGAAGGGCAGCTGAGTTGATCTGGTGACAGAGGTGGGTTCGGGGAATCCCCACGGAGATGGGGCACTTTGGTAAAAGCACTCCTATGAGCATCAAGATCTGAGAGATTGGTCCTTTCCGGAGATGGGAGGATTGTGGGGTCATCGTAGATACGTGGGAGTCTTCCCATCGGAAGGGAATGGTACCGAAGGTGTCTTAAGTGGTCCGAAGGGCTATGGTTGTTGTTGTTGACTCCATTGGACACAATGTCTATCTCTTCAGAACTACCTCGACTGCGTTGATCAAAATTTTCCGGTGGTGGTTGATGCCTCAGCAAAAGGTCATTTTTCACTGAGATTTGATGTACTGGATATTCAACGGTCACACTGTCTAGCTTTGCTTGCTTGTCCAGCTGCTTCTGCTTCAACTTTTCATCAGGAAGCATGAGGAAAGCCACATCGAAAGAACGCTTATTGGGAATCACTTTAGACACATGTGAATATTCAGGTGCTTTGGTCTGAGGCACTGTTAGATGCTCCTCACCCATCACAGTACTCTTCACTTGATTGGCAATGTCCATGGTCATCTTTTTCACTGAATCTCTAACACTTGATTATCTCCAGACACAAGTCACGTGCACACAATCCGATGTCCGGGATACGAATGTAGACCGGATAGGTCCTTGCTACAGCCTCAACAATCACATACTGTTTCCACCAGCATCTTTTTCCCACCAAAAACTCCAGCGTGAGCGAGAGAGGGTGCTCTTGAAAATTTCTACATCCCGTCTGCTTCCAGTTGCCACTGGCATATTCTCGCGTCCACCCCTCCGGAGAGAACAACCCTCAGCGCGCACTTTCCCATTTTTCCTACCCAGATACATCCGAGACCATACGGCCAGTGGGTGGAGCCTTCCAGTGACAGTCGAGCAAGGGTGGAAAATTCCGGGAGGCGGGAAAAGCGTCTGGCTGGCTACATGAAAAACATGTTGTTGGTATAGAAACGAGCAAGTGGGACAGCACTAGAGCCGCAGAGACTACAACGCAGCTTGAGGGAGAAAGATGAGGCCATATGGGGTGTATGATGGGGGTATGGGGCCACATATTCGATGTGCTAGCAACGGGACAGCACAAATATGCAACACCAAGCATAATATTCCGATATACCACCAACCATGCCATGTTTTGAAGTGGAGGATCTGTTTCCCACAAATAATATTGTAAATATCACGCATTTTATATTCCATTTTAAAAGGGGAGCATTTTTCTGTCCACCTACCATGTAACAAGAGCATTTATTAGGAAATATATCTGAGCTAACCAAAAGGGTACAACCGGTACAACTAACAGGAATGAGATTCAGTGGATAAATTTATTAATAAAAAATATTTTCTTTTAAAGAAATAAGAAATATATTTCGAGGGTTTTTTTATATTTTTAATAATTAATTAATTGATAGAATTTTCTGCTTTAACTCTGAAGCGACTGGAGTAATTGGTACCAATGGTTATTGCTCAAAAAGCATTCCTGCATCTGATATGTGGTTGCGTGCTTAAAATGTTTATTAAAAAAATTTAAAAGAAAAATATATTTAGAAAAATCACGAAAGGATCAATAATCTCACAAAACCATCCACTTCATGTTCACAAAAATCTTTTAAGAATATCTTTAGTGAGTTATTAGGTGAGATTCTTAATAATCTCACCTACTTTTATACTTTTTGCAAGAAATATTGAAAATAGGGAGTAGAGATACTCTTTAATTTTCTACTATTTTTTTTTTAGAAAATAAAAAAAAAAACATAGTAATAATACAGTTTGGTAGCAAATTTCAAGACCTTGCAAAAAATCCATATTTACCCAAATCGACTGAGAAATAGGCTCTCCAGAATACATAAACTTTTACTTTAAATAAGAAAAATTAAACGATTTTCAGTTCCAGTTTCCTCTAACTTCACCCATTGCGCTTTTAGATCTTTAATTTATTTTGGTCTTTTAGTCCTCAGTATAAGAATTATTTCAAACGGATAGTAATTCGATGCTCTATATTCGTGATAGGCTTTCTCAAACAATGCGAGTAATTTTTTTCTTTGTTAAATTTAAAGCAGAAATATTAGGGTAAGTGTGCCAAATTCCGGCCAGCTTGCAATTCCGGCCACCTTTTTTGTTCCTCGAATTTCCATGATTTTTTTTAGTTTTTACATACTCTAGAGATTATACAATGCAAAAGAATAACAAAAAATGTAGCTTTGACAAACGAGATGACGTGAAAAATACATTGAAAGAATTCCCAAAGGGCAAGGAACTATGAGAATAAAGGTGGCCGAAATAGAGCACCAAAGCTATGTATACATTTTTATTCATTTTAAGATGTATTAAGAACGATTTTAAAGTAAGTAAAGACGATAAACTGTCTACAAGGTTCTAAGCAACACTCCTAAAGTCGAAGGAATGAAAAAAGATCAATTTCTATTAAAGATATTACATTTAAAACTTGAGACTCAGGCGCTTGCATACAACTATGCCGAAATTTGGCACACTTACACTATATAAAACTTTTGGCAGCGATTCTCTTTTTTTTGTTTAGCACAAAACACAATGTTTTTAATGCATTAAAAAAACTGTGTAGTCGTCGAAATGATTCATTTATTAACCTTTATACTGCGCTATGAAGCTTATTAATGGTTAATTACATGGTAGGGGTAAGCGGGGCTATTTTGAGCTGTGGGGCTACATTGTTATACGATTTTTCCGTCTATTTTTAAATGAAGCTAGGCCTTACAATTATTTTATTTAGATCCACAACTGTTTTGTCTACCCAAATTACATCATCTTAAAACCCAGTTTCCTTTAGAAATATGTGAAAAAAATCGTATTATAATGTAGCCCCACAGCTCAAAGTAGCCCCACCTCCCCCTAATTGTAATGGTTGATTCACATGACAAATAGGAATGTATCAGCTTGACTGTCTCCAATTCAAGCCTTATAACGAAAGGATGTTAAGATAAATTAAAAAAAAAGTTATGAAGGAATGTCCGGGTTACCGAAGTTCAGCAGTCGATATCTCTAACCATTTGACGGCTTTAGGCCAATAACAGACCAATCGGAAGGCGTTATATAAACAAGTGACGTCATTTTATTTAAAACTTCACAATTATAATTTTTTTTTCGGATATACCTTCAAGGGGGCGAGTAAATAGTTTTATTTATGAATTAGGTACATTATGGTGCAATTCAAATGAAAATTGAAAAGGCGAAAAACTCTGCTTTAGTACAAGACTGCCTTCATATGCTTCTGAATATTATACTTTTCTTTGCTTTGGTTCATGTAACGACTTTGGAGATTTTAGTACACGAAGATAACTGGGAAAAACAGTCGTGACAGGAGCCAGTATATAGTTAGTTATCCAGAAGCGCATGAAAGTAGTCTCATGTTTTAAAAATGTTTTTCTCCTTATCATTTTTTATTACAATAGCACCATTATTCTCTATAGGGTAAAATGAGGTAATTTGGAACCATTTAAAATTTGGGACACTTAAGATTTTCTCACTGTTTTAGATGAGCAAAGAGAAAACAAAGAGCGCGAAATAGAAGAAAAAGACGATTAAGAAGTAAAGGAAGAGCTTTTCTTCCTTTTTCATACCTAAAACAACGAGAAAATTTCAAATGTCCTAAATTGTAAATGGTTCCAAATTACCTCATTTTACCCTATAAGTTTAAATTTTTAAAAATTAAATCTACTTAAAATTTTATTAGGTTGTTGGATAACCAATAATTTTTTTAAGCCTAAGCGATGTATTTAGATTCTATATAACAAATAATAAGCGTTTTTAATTATTTTATTCATTAGATATTCCTGTAGGGGCTAATTTTGAATATAAGACTTATAATAATTATATTTGTTATGGCAATATTACACTAAAACCTTAGGTGTTTAATTTTAAAAACAATCTTGATAACATCAAATATAATTTACAGATTTACACTCTCTAAACAAATTTCTTTTGCGAGAAGAAATTCTCCCCTGACAATTTTTCTAGCTTGAAGTGAAATCTCCAATAGAGATGTGAATGAAAATAATCTACATCTCCTGAGAAAATTCCATTCCATATCGTTCATTCAATATCCCAAAAAAGAAACTTGGTAAACAGATTTTCGTGTCAGAATAGAGTGTTAGATGCTCATACATTGCCAAGGCCAGGAAAAGAAGCCAAAAGTGTTGAAACGTATTGCTGTGTGGCAAGGAAGAATGGAAGGGTGGTTTAGGGTGATAAAAAAGTACCATGAAATTACCCTCTTTTTTCTTCCATCTTACCATATCTAAAATTGAAAATCTCACCATGGAATATGGTTAACGTGAAATTGAAAATGCCAAAATGTGCTTGAAAGCTCCCAAAGCTCATCGTAAATTTTCACATATACCGACACACCACCCACTTCTTTAGGATATTGTCGGAAAAGTCTCAACATGAAGTTTGGGAGAGGTGGTTTCTTGGACGAAAGTATGAGACATGGTATTATCATTTGGTATAGAGAAACTTGCAATGAATTCGCCTTGGCAAGATACTCCAAGTTGAGGAGGATTAGAAGTTGTGCTGGAGTCCTCGTTGGGAGACAATATACAAGACGACAGGCGATTATGAATGCAAATCGTGTGCACATAAATAAAGCCACCCTGAGGCTGAGGTGTAGACTGTGGGTGCATGTTCTGGGGGTGAAAAACACATTTCTACAGATCTCTAATTTCACACGATGCATATTGTGGGGAGAATGGTGGTTCAACCAGGATGGTCTCGACACTTTCAGCTGCATCTGCTCATGGTAGAAATTTCAAGGATACTAACTAAAGGAGAAAATAGGAATGGAACTATAGAAAATTTTGAGTAGAATAATTCACTGAATATATTATTGAGATGGCGCCTTATGGAGCTTACATTTAATCTTTTGTGTCAAAACTTACTTCTTCCCAACAGCTAAATTCCCCGTTTCTATTTGATTTAACATCATAGATGTCTCTCAAAGCGGTACCGATTCCTCCTAAGAACATTCTTTGTGTTGGAAAGGATTTATGACTTTAGAGGAATGTCGTAGAGATGAGTAGCAAATGTTAGATAATGTTGAATTGCGAGGACGTAGACGTGTTAGAAGGAACAGTAAGAGTTCTAGGAGAGCTTCTGACGGTCAAAGCATGCACTCCTCGCGCTTGTCTTATACAGGCTTCGGACCAGAGATTTAGCCATAAGGCTTAACTTATCCGACTTCATGTCATGCAAGATTTTTTGGAAAATTTAGACTTAAATTTGTGTTAGGGGAAAAGCTCATAATTTTGTCCAGTTTCTTATTTTGGACACTTTGAGTATAAAATTGAACACTAAAAATAAATTGATTAAAATTATGGATTTTTATTCCAATATTTGATGAATAATGAATTCTATCCAAATATTTGTTCTTTTTGGAAGATTTTAGCACTAAATACGTTAAATTTTGAATATGATTTGAGTTAAAATTGCTGTGTTCAAAATTCAGTGTGAGCAATTGCTTACGAGAAGTATGACAGAACTTCGTGATTATTTCAGTCTTATTTAGCTGTGATGAAGGACTAACAATGTTTCTTCGCTTTTTTAAGTTATATTATAGAATATTCATTGAACGTTGTGTTGATTCACGTTAGTGTTGATTTTTTGTACATTTGATCTGAAGTGGGATTTTCCTTGTGAATTAGATTTTTCGTGTGGAAAATGGGAATTTTTTTAAGACATTCACCAGTGAATTGATACTCCTTATTTTGGACAGGTGTTTTTCTCACGAAATTTCGTGAAGTTTTAGCTTTTGTGATGACTAGGTTGGACAAATGCCTAGAGAAACAAAGGAGCATCATCTCTACGAAAGAGATGTAGCGAGAAATGCCTTGAAAGGCTCCCGGAGAGGTCAGGGAATGAGCTAATCCGCACGTACTTGGAGTACCGAAGTCAACTCACTTTAATGAAAAAGTTTTCGGGATTCTTGTGACATTCTACGTTTCCCTTACATGAACAGGAAGAGGACTTGGTAAGATTGGTTCATGAAATGAAGAACACTGGGCATCCTGTTGAGGTGGATTAGCTGTCCAAATTTACAGCCAAGTTGTCCAAATTAATAACCAAGTTGTCCAAAATAAGAGTCAAATTCACCTCTACATATTAATTCATTTTTAAACGTATTAAAACTAATTTTAGTAAAAATAAGACGATAAATAGCTTGACAAGTTTCTAAACAACTCTTCTGAAAAGAGAGTAACAAAAGAATTCAATTAGTATTGAAAATATCGCACTGCAAACTTGGAATATCGATGCTTATAAGCAGACTGGACCAAATTATGAGCCCTTATCCTACTCCTGTTTTTACAATACTTAAGTAATTTTTCGAACATGTACTAAAAATTCCAGGATCAAACACCAAAAAGCGCTAATTAGTTATCTTTAAAGTATATTCCACATAGATTGCACCGGAAAAAGATACAAAATTAAACAAAAATATAAAATAAACTTATTAGTTTTAAACAAGTTTAGTTTTTAGTACAAAAATATCGAAACATTCTAAAGAAATGAGCATTACATTAATTCCTTTTTCATTAATCTTCCATATGTCGTTTGATTTGTACTAAAAACAACACTTAATAACACCTTTTGTGAAACCCTTATCGATTTAGTACTGGAATTTCTTTCATTTACATTTATCTTAAGAATTACAAGTTTAATTTTTTGTACTGTAAAATTATGTAACTAAAATTAGTACCTAAGATCGGAATTATTTTCTAAAAGACTGTTCTAAAACAAACTTAATAAACGTGCTATTCCAATGATAAATGAATATAATTTTTTAGTACTTCACTGTTCTCAAGTGCTTATGCATTATCAATTTTTCTCTGTATTGGTTCCTGTCTCGGATATTTTCCCCAGTTCTCGCCGCGTTCTAAAGCCACCTAACAGTCGTGACGTGACTGACAAAAATCAATACAAAGAAATTTTAATTATGTAGAAGCACTTGAGAAGATTAATATGCTAAAAATATGTTCATTACTTATTGTAATACACATTAAGTCCTTTTACCTAATTCTTCATTCTCTCGTGTGACAAGATGTGGCATCCGAGTAGTAACAAGGCAAGAGTTGGTGGGAGAATGAACTAACTGGTTTAATGATGCCTGAGTTTATATACAATCTCAAATCCTTGTCCGTCCAGGATCTAATAAACTTTCCTGTCACTTATGGCCCATTCTCAATGGTACCTTTAGCTTTCCTTATAATACGTTACAAAAAACAGCTAGTTCTTGCCATGATTTTATTTAGTACATGCATGTTCTAAATTTTTAATTGATCTATTATTCTATTCGTGCGAAAATCTATAAATAGTATAACCCACTATTCAGATCAAATTCAAAACACATTTTCCTTCAACCCCTTTGACACCATTTTAAAATTTAATGGAACTGCATCAGCATATACGGTTAATTAATTTCAAATGTATAAGGTAAAGTACCCTTTATTCGACCGGTTCCTCTATTCGACCGGTAGATTTATTTATTCAATTTAATTATATTTGCTATAATATTTTGTGTATGATCTGACATTAATAGGTCAATTATTCTTTAAATAATACGAATCAGTGACAAATTCATGAAAATTGATGAAATTCACCATCAAATATTCAAAAATTGACCCACCGGTCGAATAGAGGAACCCGGTCGAGTAAGGGTACTTTACCTTATTTATGTTTTTTTCCATCTGGGCACATCATGTACCTCTAAGGTTCTCTTCATATTAATGCAAGTGCAGGAAAAAAATCACAAAAGATTTATTGTAATGTATTTAAAAATCCATTTTGGGTGAAAGCCATTGTGACTAGAGAAACCCTCGTTGATATAAGGGTGAAATAAATGATACATGCCGTACAAGTGAACATATTGCCAAGTGCATGAAGGCTATTTATGAAAACATATTCATGAAATATGCCACATACTTGTGCCTCTCTTGCTGAATGGAAACTCTCTCAGAGTCAATTCAAGAGTAAATGTCTGGCAGAGTATTTTGCTGGTGAGATTTAAGCCATTTCTGGGGATGAAGAACAAGAGCAATTTTTCCAATAGGAAAAAAAGAATCGAAAATCATTCTTCCTGATAGGGGTATTTTTTTTTAGAACATCTGTGTATCTGAAAACTTGTACCACATAATTTTGTTAGAAAAGCAAAAGGAATGGTGTTCAATTGAACTCACATTGTGTGGGGAAAGGCAACATAAACCTCATGTTGCAATGCAGCAGCAACTAAAAAACTGATACAAGTTCAAAATTTTGACCCACAAATAAGATTTCGATGGAGGTGCTGGATAATGCGTAACCTGCAGGGTAATATTTTCAAGCCAACATATGGCCTATGAACAATGAATAGAAATTGATCGGCACAAGAAGTGCGGTTTGAGAGTTAAGCCACAAATGAGGGAATCAGAGCAGCAATAGCCTCAGGGATGAACCCTCTGGGATATTAGAGGGTTCACCACAGAGTTCAATGAAGCGACAGACCTCGAGATGGCTTATCAGAATCGAACGATTTGTCCTCATATGCAAAATATTTACTCACTTCAGCTTTACTCAAAAGCCTCCCTTATCGATTGATTTCTCAACTTCAATAATAAAGTGATCATGAGACACGTGTATCCATTTATCAATTGATTGGTAGCACTCCGGGTGTCTTTCTAAATTATTTCAGGAAGAATGAGCTACCCTCCTCAAATCACTCTTTCAAGGGAGAGAAATAGCGTGAAATTGCAAACAAGATTCTCTTCTTAGATTTCTCACTTTCCCCACAAATCTGTCCACATTTACTGTTTTTTGTTGAGGCTTAGGGGATGATTTGTCTTTTCACGGATGAATGGGTGAAAGATTGATCTGTGCAATTAAAGAACTTTTAAATATAAAAATATTTAAATATTAATAAAAATATGTACATATTTAAATATGTAAAATATTTAGTACATGTTTGTACTAAAGCGAATGAGGGAAAGAAAAAAAAATAGACTTGTATTTGAAATATAAAATACTTTAGCACATGTCTGTACTAATCGTGACACCGAATTTTTATTTTAGAATAGGGTAAAATGAGGTAATTTGGAACCATTTACAATTTGGGACACTTGAGATTTTCTCACTGTTTCAGATGAGCAAAGAGAAAACAAAGACCGCAAAATAGAAGAAAAAACGTTTAAGAAGAAAATTAACATGTAGAGCGTATGGCCCATTTAACAATTGTTAGCCCAGTCGGCGGCCAAACCCACCAATCCCGTCAGCTGTCCCTGGACTTCAGTGAGTGAGCATCAGTCGCCGTGGACAGTTCACTCCGAGGAAGTTGAAAGATGGGTGGAACCTTCAGTTCCCCATTTCCCTTTTTATAGTATTGTTTAAGTGAATCCCCATTAAGGCTTACAAACAGATTTCTTCGTTTTGAATCTCTAAAACAGTGAGAAAATCTAAAATGTCCCAAATTGTAAATGGTTCCAAAATTACCTCATTTTACCCTAAATTGTCGTACAGAAAATTCCTTTTACTTAGATAGCACGATACTGAAATAGATTGTCCAAGAATTAATTTATTTTTTTTTTCTTTTTTGTCACTCTTCTGAAAGTAACCAGAAAACTACTATTTTTTTAGCCCAAATAGCCAATATATGACATAAATTTATGTTTCTTCTTTCAGTTCAAAGTAATAGAAACGGTAAATAAATGAGATACTATTAAATAATTTTTGAAAAATCCACTATTTTAAAGCAAATTGTAATAACAAAACAAAAAATAATTTACATAATTTATTTAAAATAAAATTGGATCAGTTCAATTAAAATAATATACAAAAGGCACTCCCTAAATATTAAAATTAAATAAAAATATTTAAAAAATCCAAAAATTTTAAGCCATGCAATGCATATACTAAATTTTTCAACGAAAATTTTTAATTTTAAAAACAATGAGAAAATAAAATATTTTAATTTAGTACAGAAATTCAATAAAGTTAACTTAAATTTAATTAAAAGCAAAATTATTAAACTGAATTATATATTTAAAGTATTTATTAAATTGAAAATATGTCAGAACATTTTGTACTTGCATGTAATAAACTTGCCTTTTATCCAAGACAAAAATTGCGCTCACCGTTGAACTAATTCGTCTTATATCATTTTTAAAAATATTTAGAAATATGTAAAAGATTACTTTATTAATTGCAAATATCTCTGAAAATTCCGTGAAAAAGCTGCTACAGGTTCGGATGGTGACGGCACGATAAGAATTTGACGGTCAATGTGATTCTACCCTTATGATGGAACAATTACATTTTTAACTTAATTGTTCCATTATTTGTGATGTCTCAATCATATTGAACCTGAAATATTAGGTAAAGTACTGTCTTTCATCAAAAATAACCTACTTCAATATAATAGTTATCATCCAGAGCTAGAACTAACCTAAAAACCTCCGCCCAACTGTTCCAAATTTGCATCTCTGTCATTAAAGTGATATGGCGTGAAAATTATGATCAAAAGTATTTTCACAATGTCCACACAAAACCCGCAGCTGTATGAATAAATTTGTTACAACTCTCTACATTTCACCACTAATTGCTTAACAATTAAATCAACATTTTCGGCTATAAAAAGGTACCCGAAAACATTCAGTGTCAGTCTCAAGTCGAAAATGGTGTCATATTGGTCGATTACATCGCTTATTCTCATTGTGATCTTCAGTGTGATCCATAGTGAGAAAGTTAGAGAAATATCTGTGACTTTTGCCAATTGCGATGAGAATTCGATTATACGGTTCGAAAAGGGCTTCTCAATGGTCATCGACAAGGAGTATAGGGCAAGGATTAGAGGCTGTATAAAAGCAGATTCCTTCGAAGATGCTGAGGTCGTTGTAAAGATTAAGAATTACGAACTGGCCCCATGGGATATCTGCAAAACGCCTGACAAGAAGGGTCCTCAGTATGAACTCGTTAAGATGCTTCATGACGCTCTTAATTTGACCTTTGATTGTCCATTCAAAAAGGTAATGTTCCAACTTGGAAAACCGTTAATCTATTTATAAAAATTTTGAAAATTTCAGATGCGCAGCTGTCTAAATGGAATAGTTGATATGAAGAGATACCGAAGATATTTAAAGCTTTTACCGAAATTTAACAGTATCGTACTGAACTTCAAACACGATGATGACAAAAGTAGTTGTATTGAGGTGAAAACCAATACCAATGATGACCAAGAAGACACCCAACAATAGGCCTTTTGTAGAATAGACCTAAAATATACAAATTTTTATACCAATTAATCCCTGGATAGTTTCAATAAGGGAGAGAAGATGTGGGTGGACCTCATCAAATCTAGCTAGTGCTTTCTTGCCATATGCTACGAAAAAATACCATGAATTCTATGCAACTCAATTTCCTCCCACTTCTAGTAAGTCTAATTTCATCCTTCGGGTAGAATCGATTAAAAAATTAGGGATGGATAAGCCTATAGTGCTCAAAGACTTTCGAACATCAACGAGATTCTGAAGTACAAGTAAGAGATTGAGGATTAAATTTTACTGGAAATATTATGAAATGTTTCAAGATCACTTTTCCACAAGTCACTTTTCCAAATGACTTCTGTACAATTCTTGCTCATATTTACGGAAAATTTTCCTACATTTTCAGAAGAGTATCATTATCCTACATCTTGAAATCCAACTTGAAATTTTCGAGGCGATCACTTCCGTTATTAACTGAGTTTTTAAGGTTATGATGTTGCAGTAAGTCTGGGAAACATCTCCACTAATATTTCCGACATCTTCAAGCCCTATATTTGAGAATCTCAAGGACTCTCCCCTATGTTCTGTTTCCACCAGCCAGTGGAAAATATTTGTGAGTATTTTGTTGTACATGGAACAGGTGTTGGGTTAACTTAAACCATTTATGGATTGTGCAAGAGAGGGAGAGAGATTCCTGAAATTTGGAGGGTGCAGGAAAACCCTCAAAGTAAATATCTCACTGAAGTATTTGTTGCATCTATGAAACAGGGTGAATCTAGCATTTTCAATGTTCATAGTACCAGGATTTTTCTCAGAAATCTTATACATCTTTTTGGCAAAAATAATTGCCGGATGATGCGTGTGAGCCCTGTTCGAAGGGAACAACCAAATTGCAAAGTAGAGCAATTGTGAATTTCACCACCATTCCAGCCCAAGGGGTGCCTTTCATGTTCTCAATGGGGAATTAAATACCCCGTAGCGACCACTAGTGCATATGTTAAATTCGTATGCGAAGAGAGTGCAATATGGTAGTTGGCTGAACTCATTACGATTTTATTCATCATACTGACGATGCACCCCACAGGCATCATCCTCCAGAGGCCCTCTTCCCGCAAATCTTCTGTCTTCAGTTTCCCGCAATCTTTCCCAGAATTACTTTTCATCCCAAATGCAATCAATTGAATTCTCACTTTACTCTTAATCCCACTGAATCACAAAATGTTGATTTATGAAGCAAGTTTTAGTTTTAAAATTTCACATTATACCATTCGTTCGTCTTATCTGTTTTGTCACAGTCGAATAAACCGTAGAGTTTCGATTTCAACCCATTCGCAATTTTCAAGGAAAAGACTTGGGAAATATATGGAATTGCCCATTCTTCCCTTGGTACAAAATTTTGCTGAAGAGAAGCTATTGAAGAAAATTGTTCGATAAGACACTTTTTACTTCATGAAATTTTGTGGTTTCCGCAGGCGTGGAATATATGGACAAGAACTGATTGTAATGCGTTCTATAGGGTAACGTGTAGTATTTCGGAACACTTTTTAGCACTTTCAAGTTTCAAACAGCTTAACGACTTCTCATATAATTTTATTCTTTGTTGATACAGATATTTATGTTCCTTATACGATCCAGAATAAGATTCTTATCGAAAAATGTGGAAAAATGCATATTTTTTTATACAAAATAGCAAAAAATGTAAAGAAGTAAAAGTGGTATATTTCGGGACAGACAAAAGTCGCTATTATGCAAATAAATTTCACCGAGCCGGATTATTTACCTTTAAGTAGAAGTTCTAAACTTTACTCTTTCATAAAAAATTTGTTTAAATTTCACTTTAGTGACTTAAATTGAAAAAAACTAGGCACTGTTTGTGTTGACATCTGCAAAATTGATCACACTGAAGGTCTTGTAAAAAGTGAAATGTGCCACTTACAATTCACGCGTATTTAACGCTTTAAATTAAATAAAATTTCAGAAGTTTTATGTTTATCTGATACGTAAAGAGCTTAATATTTCATATAGAACTAAAAAATAATTAGAAAACAAATATTTATAGGATTTTTGATGTGTTCCAAAATACCCATATTATGTCCCGAAAAGTACCTTCGTCCAGAAATACCACACGTTTCTCTACATTCCAAATTTATAAGTGGAATGGATGTTAAAAAAAGTATCAAAGCGTTCCAACTTTCCTAAATATTCGAACTCATGACTTTGATGATATGTCAGAAAAAACTATCGCACAAATATAATTTGAAAGAAGAAATTTTTATTAAATATACTTGCTCATGAATTTGAGGTTTTCCTCGCAATTTCAAAGATCAATTTGAAATTTACGCAAAATTCAATATTAATTATTATTGATAATTTTTAAAAGGGCTTATTAAAGCTTAGGACTAACGCAATTGAATTTTAAATTTAAGTAAATTACCGATATTTAACAATCGGTTGACGACCGATTGAAACCAATTTAGACTTGTCAGTAATTCCAAGAACTTTCTAACGAGCCCAAACATGCCTACATTTCATTGAGCAATATGATAGCAATAGGATCCGTTCAAACTTTGACCTTGAGAAACCGTTTAAGCGAGTTGTTCAAGGGAATTATCGTATATAAGCCAAAAGTCATGACTGACATCCTCAACATACTCTACACGTTTCAGAATTAAATAAAATTGCAGGTTACTTTTTTGTTATATTAAAAAACATAGGATAAAGTTTCCATCCTTTGCACAACCCCAAGCTGCATAATGTAAGTCCAGATGCAGCTCACCTAAATAAAAATTACAAACTTAGAGGGAAATTGGAGAACTGAAGGTTTTTCACTTTATGAGAGTGAACCGTCCACGACAACTGATGCTCACTCACTGAAGACAGTTACCTAATAATAAGAGACCCAAAGCAACCTTTTAGAACCCATAAGGATGGTAGAAGTTGGGAGTGTCAAAGGAATAAAGGATTAGGATTGATGGGTCATGGCCTTCGACTGGGTTGCCAGGTGTCGAAAAGGCCATACGCTCTACAATAATGACTAAATTTTTCCTATGTTTCTGAAAAATGTGAATTTGCAATATATTTTAACACGATACTTTCCCCTAGTTTTTAAAAGGGACAGATAATCCTAACCGGCTTATGTAGGTGAGATTCTTAACGTGAGCTAACTCGGAGTGCATGCAAATTCGATTTGGAGCTGAAGTTGGGAGACGCCATTCAGTTATCTTGAATCAAATTCGTGAAATTATACAAATTTTGTATTTAAACCAAAATATCAAGGATTGGGATGAACTGGCACAAAAGTGATATATGGGTGAAATGTAGACCAGAATGTACTCTATAATTTTCCTATAGAACATGATCTCATCTATTACTCAGAAGCCAAGATAAGCGAGGTTTTTTGTTTCTTAACTCGTTTTTTCATCCAGAGTGCCCCAAGTAGTCATTTGTTGAACTTCAACTATATCAAAGAATTGTTGTATTTTGTGGGACTTTCCATTTAAACCCCTATTTTAAGTGTCTTGGTGGAGTAAGGCAGTCAAATTGGCATCTGAGTGATTTCAAAGCGTTATTATTGGAAAAATCAATTTTTTCACACTTAAACGGCAAAATCGGAGTGATAGCGTAGTCTGAGCGGAAAATGATGTATGGACGAAATATAGAGACAAATGTGCTCTACAATTATGTTGAAGTAATCATCAAAATCGGTTAAGCGACAGTCGAGATAATTGAGGTTATGTGATATTGAAATTGGTTTTTCGACTGTGGCGCCCCTGGTGTTGGTCCCACGAAGTTCAAATATTCTAGAAAGTTGTAGCATTTGGTGAGATCTTTCGTTTAAGCCCTCATTCATCAAAATCGGTCACATAGAACCGGAGATATGATTTTTTGAATTTTGTGAACTTTGACCCCTCATATCTCCGGTTCTATTGAAACCACAGCGCGCATACGCACCATTTTGGAAACGTCCTAGACTGGACTACAACATACTAAAATTTCATTAACTTGCACAATGCCGTTTTTGAGAAAAGTGACTTTGAATTTCGATGAATTTTGACGCTATCACAGCGCCACCTATGGTGACTTTTTGAACTTCCATCTGAAAGTGCTCATCGATACGAAACCAAAAAGGTAAAATTTAGGTCGCTATGTTAATTAGAACCGGAGATAGAGGGTGGTCAATGTTCGAACTTTGACCCCTTATAGCTCGGGTCAGGGGTTATGGATCGACTTAAGGTTTTTTTTGTTTGATAGGTATAATCAACGGCTACAACATACTAAAATTTCAGCCCGATGCACAATGGAATTTTTGAGTTATTTAACTTTTAAGATTTAAAAATTTTCTTTTTAATAATAGCGCCCCTAGCGGTGGTTTTATGAACTTGCGATGTTAGAAGGGGAAGTGGCATTTCACGAGAGCTTTCCAAAAGGCCCTCACTTTTTAAATTCTGAGAATTAGAACCGAAGTTATGGCCATTTTAAAAAAATTTTTTGGACCCTTATAGCTCGGGTCAGGGGGGTCGGGGGACCTTAAGTTTGGTATTGATGGTAAGCTCTAAGGCCCAGCTATAACATACTAAAATTTGAGCCCGCTCGATGCCATAGGGGTGGAGCTATTGAGAAAACAAAAAAAGGGGGGTCTTCAAAATGGCGGAAGGAGGGGTGGGGGGTCAATGCACCAAGTTGCAATTTTCACCCGATATATAACCTTTGCCGAAAACCGCAAGTCGATATCTTTTTTAGTTTAGGAGCTATTAAGCTCCAAAGAGCGGCCGGCCGGCCGGCCGGCCGGTAACGTAAAATAGCCACATATATATTCGTGATCAGGAAGTGGCGAAACACATTTTGGCCAAGTTTGAGGTCGATCGGACGACATGAAATTTTGTTAGGATTATAGTAGGTGAGATTGTTAAGAATCTCACCTAATATGGGTGCGATTAGACACATTCATTAAAAGAACATAGGAAAAATTTAGTCAATATGAAGCTTGGGACCGTTCTAAGCATTAGCACTTTTCCTTATTGTCAAAACTATACCGAAATTTCCAGTCATTTTGTGACAACTGTCAAACTGCCAAAATTTTTATTATTTCATGTCAAAATTTCCCAAATTTCAATATGTTCAATTTTTAACCGAATTCCAAAATCAAAATTAATACACTCAGTCCCGGGATTATGCACATTTTTGGGACCGGAAAAAACGCGCGAGATGGCATTATGCATCGAGAAAATTTGCCTACCCGCAGGGGATTTTTTTTGAATAAATCTGCCGTAGAACGAATTTCGCGCGGAGTAAAAGTAGTTCAAACAAAAGCATTCAACTGTTTAATAGAAATCGATTAAGAAATAGTACTTTTTGGCCAGAGTTCTTCAATAAATGGTAAGAATATTTAAAAATTTTACCTTAATAAAAAAAAATTAAGTTTTATTCTGAAAAATAAGCAGTGTCTTCAAATTTTCCGCGTCACAAAATAGTATACATTCAGGCGTGTTTCAAATATGATTTCATAAATTGACTCCCAATGGTAGGCAAACTTACATAATTGTGTGTGCATAATTCTGTCAGGTGCATAATCCCGAAGTGCATAATGCCGGGACTGAGTGTACTCGTTCTGTAAAATATCTTGTTAATGATATTCACTTTAGCATCTTTCATCAAAATTTTCTGATACATATCCTTAAAAAATTCCAAAACGGTACACTTTTTTGAATCTTTGTCAAAACAAATTGTCATTTTGCTTATTGATTTTAATTATAAACTGTCATATTCGTCAAAAAAAGAAAGAATATGTTATCTATTCATGAAAATCTGAAAATTCAGATTAAAAAAAATCAACAATCGTAAAAGCTCGTAAATAATCGCGATGCGCCTTTGATTTTTAAATAGCAGCACTGCAACCGTATAGATTAATTTTATTAATTTATACACAAAATACAACGACAATTTATTTATTCATTGTGTGATAAACCTCTGCTTTTGATCAGCAATTCACATCATCTGCTCTCTGTTCAAGTCTCAAACTTCTTCATCGATTTCTAGGCCCCTCCCAATTTGCTGTGGTTTTAAGCGTGATCTCTTATCTGTCCGTCATTAATATCAAAACATAAATTCAGTGCTTTGTGGAACGAATGAAGTCAGAGATAAGGTGAAAGAACAGATTAAAATATTAATAATGTGTCCCTCACCGAGAACATCCCTCTTCGACTTGGTGTGAGGGATGGGAACGGGGACAAAAAGGGTGTACTTTTGTCATCCAGAGGCCAAAGACAGGGGTGAAAATTGTGAACACTCTTGTTAATAATCTCCCCGCCAAAAATGTATTTAACACAAATGATGCCGGAGTGTGGAATAAAGTGAATTAGAATGGGATGAAGATCCGGGGGATATTTAATCATTGGGAATTGTTCTCGGGATATTCCTCCACAATGTTATCATATCGCTGACAAAAACTCCGGGGGATGATGATGTATGAGATTTGAGGGGAGCAATTAGGGGATTTTTCTATGTATACTGGAAAATCTTCTCAAATGATTTTCCATTGGACCAGCTTTTCCTCACTGGACACACGGCCATGGGGTGGGCAATTCCCGTGAAATTGATTACTGTGAAGTGGCTAAAAACGACCCAAGATGTCCCTCAAATGCTATCGGCTTATCACTCAAGCAACTTCTTGGAAACGAGGAGGGTTCAGATTGTCATGGAATTAAATTTGGACCATAGATCCTCTGCCGGAGTGGGTGCAAGAAGGGTAAATAAATTCCATAAACATGTGAAAATCACATCTTTCAGACTGGGCAGAGGACAAACCACTCTTCCTTCTCCGACATTTCCCAATTCGGTCTACTTCACACAAGACGTGATGAGAATTTATGGAAGTTTTCTGCTTCGTTCATCAGAAACTCATTATTTCGCACTCGTCAGACTGTCAGTGTTTAACTTTTCTACTTAGCAAAAAGTCTCCGCTTTAAACTTTTTCAAGGGATTTATTTTTCGTTGCTTCTGCGGAAGAATATCTAATTGGAAAAATAATTTAAAAATAGTTTCACTGAATTTTCAGTCTCTAATTGTATAACACTGAAAATAATCTTATAAAATATTTCCCAAATTATGGGATTGGATCAAAAGAGATTACACACTTCAATATACTTATGCAATAACACATCTAACTGTGTTATCACACTTGCACATTAAAATTTTAATATGATTCACATTAATTGTCTCTGGTGAGAGTCCAAATGTGTAATTTGTGTGTTTGAATCATTTTATATTCAAAATTTGATCTATTTGTTGATAAAAAGGTAGACTTGGCTGGCAAAATTTGATATAAATTGATTTATAGCATTAATGCGAAAAATTAATGCGATTTTCTCTTTAATTTTTTAATGTGAAAAATATTTATGCTTTAGGTAAATTTAAACTTATTTTTGCAGGCCAAGTCCACTTCTTTATCAATAAATAGAAAAACCCCAAATATTAAGTGACTCAAAGACACAAATAACATATATTTGGACGCTCACAAGCGACAAATAATGTGAATCACATTAAAATTTTAATGTGCAAGTGTGATAACGCCGTAAAACCTAAATAAATAATTTATACATTTAAAACTTATACACCTTAAGTAGGACAATAGTTATTATTATTATTATTTATTATGTATCGGCAAAAAGCCATATACATGTAAAAAAATCAGGTACATATAGAGGGCTACAATTCTTACAATTTTCTATCTATACCTGTCTAATGAATCGATTACAAAAATGAAGAAAAAAAATGAATACATTATTTAGAAATTAAAGAAATTCAAAAAAAAAAATACTTTATAAATTTTAAACTATCTTAATTGCTTTTGGTGTCTTTGCTACCTTGAAAAAGAGAAGAGGAAAAAAAACAGAAACTTAAATTGTTAAATTAGTTGCTCTTATAAAAAGAGCTACTTTAACTAAGTTATCCAAATTATTACCAAGCAGCTTTTTCAGTTCGACATTGGTGATGCCTATTCTGTCTCGGAGATGGGAGTATTCAGGACAATTGACTAGGATGTGCTCTACTGATAGTGGAACGTTACAAATGGAACAAGTGGGAGGGTCAGTTCTGTCCATCAAGTAGGAATGCGTTGCGTTCGTATGTCCAGTTCGGAGTCTCGTTATAATGCAACTATTTTTGCGATTCATGTCAGGGAATATTATTTTGTCTGGGTCTTCAAAGATTCGTCTCAGTTTATTAGTCATGTCAACGTCCTTCCAGTCCTTGCGTCTATTTTGCTTTAAAATACTTTTCATTGTTGTTTTCATGTCTGCATAAACTAATGAATTACTTCTTCTAATGCAACTTTCAGAAACCTCCTTCACGATTGCCTTAACTTCCTTTATACCTAGAGTCTCTTCGCATACCCAAACTACTTTTATTCGACCCTGAGAGAAGCATATGAGGTCATGGATCTTCAAGACAAAATAATTTTTACTTTTTGGATTCATTAATTCTTCTACACCCAAAAGAGAACTGGTAGCTATCAAGATTGGATTTCCTTCTAGGACATAGCAGTAGCAGGCTTCCATAATTGCAATAAGATCGGCATTGACATTGTGTGTATGCCTAGCTATATTTTTCTTAAATGAAATATCTAAATCTGCTGACCAATATGCGATCCTACTAATTTGTTTATTCCTGCAAGACGAAGTATAAATAATATTCCAATTAGAATGAATCCTACAATACTCATCAAATTTGTCTATAGTTCGAGCAGTACCAGCCCCACTTACCCAAAAAATTTTGATTGCTAAATTTATATTTGAATACTTAAAACACCAAGGGGGATTACTTGAAGTGGACATTTTAATAATTTTATAATTAGGGATACTATTTTCTCTAAAAGCTTTATTGGCAATTTCTATCCATGATTTTACTCTTCTTTCTTTATTACTAGGACGAAAATTTAATATTTTTTCATGTAACATGTGACTAGGTAATGATTTTACTTTCTCTAAATAAGACATTAACAAAAATTTTCTCCTATAATTGAGTGAAGGAAAACCCCCTTCGGCCAACACACTAGCAATGGGAGTGGATTTAAAAGCTCCGGTTGCTAACCGAACTCCTGTGTTATAAACTCCATTAAGTCTATTTAGGGACTGATCTGACGCTGTTCCATAAACTTGTGCCGCATAATCTAGTTTTCCGCCTATTAAAGCCCTATGAATTTTTAGTAACTGGGTTCTATTTGCTCCCCATTTAACTGATGATAAAGCCTTGATAATTTTTAAACGATTTTGACAATTTGTTCTGAGGTCTTCTATTTGTCTTTTGAAATTAAGTTTTTTGTCAAATGTTATACCTAAAATTTTTAAAGTTTGTACTGATTCAATTACTCTATTATTTAATTTTAATTCGGGATCCTGACAGTTCCGCTTTCGGCAAAAGTGAATCCACTTGGTCTTAGATGGAGAGAAAGATAAACCATGTTCAAATGCCCAATTTTCGAGTGTCGAAATACCATTTTGGATATGGCTTTGAAGATCTTGAGAGGTTTTGGATGATCCATAAATCACAATATCATCTGCGTAAATGAAATGTTTAACATTATTTTCAGATAGAGCATTAGAGATCCCATTAATGGCAGTAAGGAAAAGTGTCACTGATAAAACACTTCCAGTTGGTGTACCATTTATTTGTTCTCTCCATGATGATTGACAATTTCCTACCATTACAGTGAATTGTCTATTATCCAAGAAATTTTCTATATAATGAAGCATATTACCCCTAAATCCCCAGTCCCTAAGTTGCTTAATTATGATGATCTTCCATAGCCTCTCATATGCTTTTTCCAAGTCAAAACTTACGGCAAAGACATGTTCCTCGTTATTAATTTTTTCAGCTACGAAATCTTGAAGACAAGTAAGATTGTCTAATGTGGACCTAGACTGACGGAATCCGGATTGATATCGTGAAAGTAGTTGCTCTTTTTCAAGCCACCATGATATTCTATTTGCTATCATTTTTTCTAAAACCTTTCCAATGCAACTAAGTAATGATATCGGACGGTAATTCGTTGGATCAGAGGCATCTTTCTTGGGTTTTGGAATTGGAATAATCAGAGCTCTCTTCCATTCTTCTGGGAAGACTCTTTCTGAAAAAATTTTATTGTAGATTCTTAATAGATAACTTTTAATATGTTCTGGAGCTTTTTTAATCATGTTATACGAAACATTGTCCAGACCAGTGGATTTACCTTTAACCGAACTTAAAGCTTTATCTAATTCATCAGGAGTAAAAATTTGATTTATTTCAGAAGGGGGCACCACTAATGGGACAGTCTGATACTGCCTCAGTGACTCTTGAATTTGGCTTTGATTTAGACTTAAATGAGAGTTATCTGAATTTTTATAAAAAGTGTCGGCTAGAACTTCGCATACATCCTTTGGATCTGTTATTGCTACGTCCGAAACGTTTAATTCCCTTATACGACTACCCTTGAAAGATCCTGAAATCTTCTTAACTTTATCCCACACAATTTTTGGAGAAGTATCAGGTTTAATATTTTCAACATATTTTTCCCAACTAGATCTTCTGGCATCATCCATCAGTTTTCTTACTTCTTTTTGCTTCTCTCTATATATTTTTAAGTTACTGTATGTGGGGTGTTTATAAAATTTCTTAAAACATTTGTTTCTTTCCTTGATTTTACTAGAGATAACTGAGTTCCACCATGGTACATACTTATCGCGAATTAAACCACTTGACTTCGGTATAGATTTTTCAGCTGCTTTTACCAACCCTGTTGTTAAATAATCAACTGATTCCCTTGTGGGTAACTCTTTAGTAGTATCGATATATTCATCAACTTTTTTGACAAAAATGTCCCACTTAGCTTGATCTTCCTTCCATCTTATTCTAGTAGTATGTGTCAGGGAAACGTTAGGAGAAGTAACAAAGATAGGAAAGTGATCACTGGCTGAGGAATTATTCGAAACGTTCCACTCAAGGTTAATTGACAACGCAGGAGAAATAAGGGTTAGATCAATTGCGGTGAGCGCACCATACCCCGGATGAAGATAGGTTGCTCTTCCGTCATTGAGACATGTTATATTGTTATTTTGGATGAAATCTTCAATTACTCTACCTCTGGAGTTAAAATAAGCACCACCCCACATAGGATTATGTGAATTGAAATCTCCACAAATCACAACACGATCACCAAGCTGACGCAAAATATTTTCTAATGTAGGAACTGACAAACTGTCTCTCGGATTAATGTAAATTGAGCAGAAAGCAATCATTTGACCTCTAATTTTCACCTTAACTGCTACTGAATCAAGAGTAGTAGAAAGGTTAATGATAGTATAGGGAATTTCTGACTTTATCAAAATAGCAACGCCTCCTTTAGCAGTATCAAATAAGTGATTGTTAGCAATTATATCATACTTTGCAAAATTAGGATTTGTCCTAGAAGTTAAATGAGTTTCCTGCAGTAAAATTACGTTAGGTTTGTACTGATTAACAATAATTTTTAATTCACTGAAATTATTCCAAAATCCATTAATATTCCATTGTAAGAAATCCATTTTAAAAAGAAAAAGTGAAAAAAAAATCAGGAAACTCATAACAAAAAAAAAATACTTGAATTATTTGTGCCCTAGGACGACGGCCCGACTGCGAGAGTTCCACGAACCCCATGAGAATACATGAGATCGTCCAAAACTCCCGCAGCCGGGCCGCCCCCCCCAAAGCACAAAAATTATCATGAATTCTTACCCTAGTCTACACCTATTACCCTACGAATTGTAGCTTCATCAACAGTTTTCTCATGGTGAGTAACTCCGGGTTTGTGGGCCACACTGCTAATATAGCTGTCGCTGGGCAGCACGGCAAGCTTCTTCCTTTTGTTCTTCCCAGTCTTTGTCTTCTCAACTAAACCTGCCTTGACACGGTTGGAATCTGTCTCCTCGGATGAGGAGGTATTCTTCTGCCGTTTCTTGTTCTGCTTGGAGACGACTTGGTAGTCATCAACATCCTTAATATTTGTGACTGTTGTATCTTCCAACACATGGCTCTGCTCCTCAACATTGAAGTCCATCTCCTCAGAACTTTCCTCTTCATTAGTAGTGTCGTAAGTGGATGAAACTTCTTCGACACCTCCGACGGCTCCTTCAGCTTCGATCTCATCTTGAACTTCTGTCTGGGTCTTTTGCGGATTTGCTGCTTCCGGATCTTGTACTACCTTCTTGGGTTTCCTATTACACTGACAGAGACAATGTTCACAGTTAACACCAAAGGATGTCTCTCTCTTTCCTGTAACTCCAGCAAACGTGTTATCTTCCATACTCATCTTGGCAATGAATCTCTTCTTGGCTTCAGCGAAAGAAATTTTGTTGTACACTCTGATCTTTTGGATCTCGAATTCCGTTCGGAAAACTGGACAGCGTCTAGACCAGCTTTCGTGGTCTCCTCCACAATTTATACATCTTGGACCTCCAGCACAGGGTTCGGGATAGTGGTCCTTTTGGGCACAGGACCCACACATTGCTGCTCCTTTACATGTTGTCTTCATATGGCCAAATTTTTGGCAATTAAAGCAGCGCAACGGATTGGGAACGAACGGCTTTACATCAATTCTCAAGTAACCAGCTTTAATGTACGTTGGAACTTCTGGAAGAGCAAACGTAACTGCAAATGTTCCTGTATTTTTCCATTGTGAAGCTTCATTTCCCTCTCTATTTTGACTGGCCCTCTTTTCGAGTTCAGTGGGCTTCCTCTTGATCTGTCGGATCTCCGTAACCATCTGGGACGATAATTCCGTGAGGAGTTCTTGCTCATCCATATAGGCGAGATCCCAGCAATGAATGATTCCCTTGGATTTGTTGAGTGTCGGGTGTTCAGTCACAGAAATATCAAAATTACCAATCCTCTTGATGTTCATCATCCGGTTCGCCTGCTCCTTTGATTTTGTCTCAACCAAAAGAGTGCCATCCTTTAGTCGAGACATATTGTTCACATCACCATAAGACCGCATCGTTCTCGCAATGAGAAACGGAGATACCGCAGTCATATCTTCGTGGCCTTTTGCATCTCTCTTCATCACCAAATAGCGTTGCGCACGTGCAATCCTCTCAATCTCATCATTGTACATGTCGAAAAAGCCCTTTTTCTGGTTGTTCTGTATCGGTGGGAAATCATTTGGGGAAAGGGAGAAGTCTCCCCCGCCCCCGCCAGCATCGGATTTCCAGGGCATAGCCCTGCTTTTCATAGAATTCAGCGACCTAACCTCAAAGAGGTTGGCGAAACTATTTCACAAGAAAACTTCAATAAAGTGTTTTTTATGCCAAAAATTCACCAACTATAAGTTATATTCTGATCTTCTCTACTCTTGAGAGTAGGAATATGCAAGAATTTATCTACAGAACGTCCACAATCTTAAGAAAAAGTTGGAGCACAAATTTCACGTGTATTCAATTTGACGTTTCCAACTCGAGAGTGTAGGACAATAGTAAAAATTAAGTTACGAAAACATAAATAACGGGAATAAAAAAACCATTTGTGATTCCAAACTTGTCCTAAAAAAAAACAAAAAATGCGCCCCCAGAACAGAACAGTAACTTTTAAGAAAGGAAAAAATTTATAAACTTCTTGGCATTTTCGTTTCCATTGGACTTGTGTTCACTTTTTGGGTTTTTACTGACCAAAATTGGATTCATTACCAACAAATTCGATTTTACTTCATTTTACTGACAAAAATCGTTTTTACTTTCTGAAATTATTGGATGTTGCGACTTCAAACACAAAACGTTTTATTAAACTTTTTTTACACATTATTTATTCAAATATCAGGAAACATTAGATTTTGTGATAAAATTTTATGCAAATGAAGAATTCTTCAAAGTGAAAAAACTCATTTAAGTTTTAAAAGACTATTATATCGTTTTGATTTTTTTTTTCGGAATAACAATTTAATCGTTTAATCCAAGATTTAATCTAATTATTTTAAAATTAGATATCTAAAAACAGAAATATAATTTATATACGCTTTGAAAACGTACACAGCTGTCTCCGATATCCTGTTGATGCCCTAGATACACTAGGACTTAAGTCGAGAGACGATTTAGGGGAATGTTGGCATGGTTTGCACAAAGTGAACCTTCAAACACCGCAAATTTTCTCTTAGTTTACAAAGAGCTAGTTCGTCATTTCTTAGTCATAAGATAGATCTTTATTAAGCTCATGAAACGAGATACGAAATGGTAGGTCAGCTCTTTGCAAACAAAGAGAAAATTCGCATCGTTTGAAGGTTCACTCTGTGCGAACCATGCCTACATTCCCCTATAGTGGAAAATGTCGGAAATTTAGTTTGACCATTATTTCTAATTAAGTATGCTTAGCCGTCTCTCGGCTAATCCTCACGTCTGTCAAGGCCCTGACGGGAGAACAAAATGACATTTGGGTTTTTCGTATCTGGTCAACGTTTTTTTCTATTTTGCGTTGTGGGAATTTATTTTCTGTCAAAAAGCAACAGAAACTTCTTTGTGGTGCGCTTATGGTTCATTTTGTACCACAATTAAATACAGTAGAGTCTCGCAATAGGCCATATTTGGTTCCAGATTTGACACTTGAGTCGCACTATAGTCCATGCCATTTTTTAAAATTATCAACGGCTTTTAGTATTGAAATTGCTCTACGGCTTCCACTTTCTTTGCGATTGTGGTACTTGTCCTCGCTCTCTTCATTATAGATTACAATTATCACAACTACTCAATTAAGTTTTGCTAAAAATATTAAAATAATTATGAAAACATTGCATGTCGCGTACTAAAAAACATAACCTCAGTGATTTGAAATCAACGGTCAATAAATTGTGGACTATAGAGCGATGGCCTATAGCGGGACTCTACTGTATATCAAAGGCTTTGATAAAGTGAAAATAACATTTTAATTCATGCTGAACAAGTTGCGTACTTAGTAAAAAAGAGCTCGAATTCATCAACCGTCAGTGTTTGGCAGCTGTCAGCCGAAGTGCCGGATATCGGAGAGAGCTGTATAATTTTATTTTTTTTTTTAGTAAATCTGCTTATTAATATTACGAGTTTTTTGAGAAAAAATAGTCTGCTTAACTTTTAATAAACATTTTTAGTTGTTTTACAATAAAAACGTTAATTAGTTATTATAGTAGCTGTAGTTGTTAATTAATTATACATAGGAAACTATACCATCAATCAACCTATGCAAAACTCACTTTTTATAAATCTAAGATGTTACTTATTTTTCCTAAATTACCCCCCCCCCCATACGAGCAAAAAAATACTCCTAGGCTATTTTGAACATGATGATACTCTGCAAAGTTTTTCGAAATATTTTTTGTACTTTCATATATAAATTATTTTCATGAGAAAAAAATTTTTCTCGTGAAGAAACTAGAGTGAAAGAAACACCTATTGACACTTTAAGAATTTATCATGCCATACTTAGTGACACTTTCAGTACCGATTTAGGATATTTAATTTGAACATAATTTTTTATAAGAAAAGGTAGATTACAGAAAAACCATGATATTACTTTCATTTTACAAATACATTAAATAAATTTCATAATTTTGACAAAAGTGTAAATAGGGGTTCCCTGTCGAAGAGGTGTTCCTTTGATCCTGCCTATGAAAAACCGATATGAGGGAAGACAGTTTCATGAAACTTATTTTTTTCGTAAAAAAATTTGTAAAATTTTCACAATAAACCAAAATTCATGGACACCATGAGCTGCCGGCTCAATTGTACGCACCACATCGTTTCCAAATCTCGTAACCCCGAGAGTGAGCGATTATATTGCATAATGCAATTGGCTAAAGGTCGTGCAGCAAGTCAAGCAGAGCATGTGGCCTCTATAGCTCAGTTGGTAGAGCACTCGTCTAGTTAACGAGAGGTCGCCAGTTCGATTCTGGGTGGAGGCAGGAATTTTTCCTATCTGCACTGAGAAAAAAACTGAATGATTTGACTGTCATTTGCTCTGATTGATGATTTCTCTGTACATAAATACTATTAACATTGAACTAAAGTTCGTAAAATTTTCACAAGAAACTTATTTTGTTATGACTTATTATCCAATATTTTATGAACTATACTCAAACTAAGCTCAGCTGGTTTCTCTTAGGTAGGCAATTTTTTAAAATAATACAGTCTATTTCTTATATAATCACAATACAGTAGAACCCCGCTATAGGCCATCGCTCTATAGTCCACAATTTATCGACAGTTGATTTCAAAACACTGATTTATGTTAGGTTATGTTTTTTAGTACGCGACGTGCAATGTTGTCATAATTATTTTAATATTTTTGGCAAACTTTATTGAGTAGTTGTGATAATTGTGACTCATAATGAAGAGAGCGAGGACAAGTAGCATAATCGCAAAGAAAGTGGAAGCCGTCGAGCAATTTCAATACTAAAAGTCTTTGATAATTTAAAAAAAAAACGACCTGGACTATAGTGCGATCCAAGTGTCAAATCTGGAACTAAATATGGCCTATAGCGAGGTTCTACTGTAATTTATATTTTCGAAAGTTATGCCTGCCGTGAATTGCCTCTTCTTCCCCTACACATAAAAATGTGTTATTCTTTTTATTTCTTTGCAACAATAAATTACGTTTTTCCGTAAAAAGTATCATTTAAAAAAAAATTTTTTTGGTCTAAATCTTGGTTTTTGACATGAATTTCATCCATTACCTTTTTAAAGTCGTATGCAGAACTTCCATTTCTCCCTCGAATTTTTGTAATGAATTTATTCAGTATACAATTCCTCACAATATATTGTTCAAAATTTGCTCGTCATGGAATTATAACCAAAACGAAAGTTCAACCACGCATTTAGTATCAGTCATTTACCCATCAAAATCCCATCAACTTTTTCAAATCCATAACTTTACGATTGAAGATAACTCAAATTGATGATGGAGTGAAAAAGAAATATTTTAAAAGTCTCTCTCACATATGTTGAGGAATATTTTGGCCTGATTTATGCCCACAAGAGGACGAAGTGAAATCTGTGTAATTGAGTGGAAAGGAAGTGAAATCCCAAATTTCTTGATTGCATCTCCTATTCCAGCCACGACAGTGCTTGAAGACTAGAGAGAATTCTTGAAGCTCAATCCTTTGGGTGTTTCTTGTGCTACTTCAAGTGTGAAAGACTGAAAAAAAATCCTCAAAAGTCGTGAGAATATATTTGAAAACAGAGATAAGAAGAAATTTTACGAATGTTTCAAGGCTCATTAATAAAACATTTCTTTTGATTCATCAGAGCGGAAGACGATAGAACAAATATCGAGTGTAAATTTATTCATGCAAAATCGATGGAACATCCTCTTGCACTTGAGGAATTTTTCCTAAGCTGCCGGAAGGGCCAATGAATGCGGATTTCACACTTATGTACATAAAAATGTTGAATTCCTTTGTAGAAGTATAGGAGGAAAATCAACATTTTTCCAATCACATTTCCATACGTAATCAGGTGCTCTTCTCTCAGCATCTTCATCAAGCATCTCCGGAAATTCGTCTCATCCCAACTCATCCTCTCTCCAATAAAAATCTCTCATACCAAAAAGTTTTATCCAAAAATTACTTTATAAGGTAAAGTACCCTTACTCGACCGGGTTCCTCTATTCGACCGGTGGGTCAATTTTTGAATATTTGATGGTGAATTTCATCAATTTCTATGAATTTGTCACTGATTCGTATTATTTAAAGAATAATTGACCTATTAATGTTAGATCATACACAAAATATTATAGCAAATATAATTAAATTGAATAAATAAATCTACCGGTCGAATAGAGGAACCGGTCGAATAAAGGGTACTTTACCTTAGTGGGAGGAAAAATCGAAGGGATAGCCACTAATTTGATTAACAATTTGCACTCGCTGAAATAAGCTTAAAATGCAGAATCTCTCAAACAGATTATACTTGTGATTTCATATTTAATTTTTTCCCCTCTATCGCCCCGAATCACTTCCTGCTCCCATGACACTCTGGCTGATGCTCAAAATGCTGAACCGTGAACAAGGGTTATGATTTAATTATCTGCCTGATCCGTAAATGCAACCGATCCATATTCATTGTGTTGAGCGCGAAGGGTCGTTGCTGGGGTGTATTTGTTAAATTCTAAATGGATTTATGGGAATCCTCGTTAACATATTCCGTCTGTATTCATTGTATGGGGATGATTCTTCTCAGTAACTTTCTCTTATAAATACGCTACGACAGAGGGTTAGTATATCGTATTTGAGAAATATTTTTAGAGGTTTCTTTATAGAAAAGTTTTGGCGAAAGATTATTGCACTTTAATCTCTAAAAAAAAGACTATTTTAAAAAATCTATCTATATAGAGTTAGTAAATCCTAAAAACGATCTTTTCTTATCTTTTAGAAACAATATATTTCAAAAGATATTACAGTTGATGCAGATGAAATTATTAAGATTTCCGTGTGTTATAAAATAATTTTAAATATTCATAGAATATAAAAAAAGCAATATTCGATACGTCCTATGATGAACATTTATGGGCAAATATTTTCCCCATTGGATGTTTTCAAATTTCTTTATCAATACTAAAATTATAGCGTTCTCAATCCAAAACCGTATTTAAATTTTAATTTAGTCGATATGGCTCTGCCCTTATCTTTCTTAATGAATCCATATGAAATAAATCACAAGACTGTGCCACTCTTCTGAAGAAAATAACTTGAATAATATCATGGTTAATCATTGTGAGGGTGTTTCGGGTCTTTATCAAAATGTACCAAGCCATTCCCCCTGTTTTTATCCAAACCAAAATCCCTGAACAACTTTAAAAAATTTAGCAGACCCTTTTGCTGAAAACGAAAGCGTCTTGTAATTGCCGCCAAAACGGATGTCAGCATTTGTTGAGCAATTCGATTCACTTCCCTCTTGGTCGCGTGCCACACAAACAATCATGTGGGAAGTCATCGTTCGCGATTCGTCTCAGGGACGCTGGATTATCTCCCTCAGTGGAATCCCACAGTCGAAATAGAGACATTCCGCAGCGATTTGGCATAGTCATGAGCATGCCTAAGTGCAGTGAATATGCTGAGAGATAGAGCCAGGAGAGATCTGGATGTAGTGATTGATTCACTGTCCCGCAACAAGATCAATCAAATCCACTTGGCAGGCTCTTTGCTAAGGACAAATTGTAATTGGCAATTTTGAGGAAATCCTCAAATAGGACTGAATGAGAGAATTTCTGTAACATCGAATGGATCGAATGCAATTATGGAATTGGGACTTATTCTCATGCACTCTGTGAAAACCTATATTGGGATTTTAATAATGAAATAGAGTTGAAATACTACGAAGAGGACGAAGTGTTATCTTTAGATTTTTATAGCGGTATTAAACTTATTATCACAGAATTTTATCAGACTATCCGTTGAAAGGGTAAAAAAAAGTGTTCCTACCTTCTATAGAATTTGATTTTTAAGTTTTCCCAAAGATTTCCGAAAAATGCCTTCTATTGAGGTTTTCAAAAAATTAAAAGTGGCAAACTAAACTAGATATTCAAATTCTCTCTTCAGCAGAGTATTGATAATACATTTGGCTATAATTTCGTTCATAAAAAGCTCTGTTCTTTTCATATGCATCATTTATTGTTTCTAGTAATTTGTACTATACTACGAGAAACAAGACTTTAACAATCTGAGGACCAAAGGGTCCAATCAAATGGGCCACCAAGGACCTTGTTCCCCATCTTGTTGATTTGTAGGTTTAGTATAGATGACTCTGCCATACTTATGGCTTGCAACAAACCTTATATCGCACATTGAATATTACAATGGCGGATGTCAGATTTCAGCATTTTTCAGGAGACGGCCTCAAAAACTAAATTTCATAATATTTTCTTATTTTCATTTACAAATTTTAAAGATTGTTTGTATATGATTCCACTGGATAGAGCACATATGTGGAACTCGAAATGTTGGACTTTTATTACCCAAAAATATAGTTATTTAAAAAATTAAAAAATGATCCGTCACTTTTACACTTATGCGGCAAAATTGCCAAAATTATACGTCACTGTAATACTAAAAATCCAGACAAGGATTTTAAGATACGCCTCTTGTTTAGTAATTTAAATTTTAATAGAATTATTTTTTGTTGGATTTCAACAATATTTCTTTTGTTGTTCGACCATAAATTAATTTTAAAAATCATAGACCCATTGAAATTAAAAATAAATAATGAAAAGTTGTGTATTTTATTTATATTTCATTTTATTTGTCCATGAATCCATTTAATTTCATCAGATCTCTTTGTACTCTACAATTGACATTTTTTATATAAAAAAGTCAAGATTCGAATATTTACAATTTAGTCAAGATTTTGATAAAATGTGTAGTGCTTTTTTGAAATAAGATTTCCCTCACACAAAGAAATAAAATCACGTTTCTTTGTGTCTTTTAGAGGCAGTGGTCCATTGTAAACCTTTTTCATCTTGCAATTTCTCTCTACAAAACAATCCACTGCACTGCACGAGCAAACTAGGTTATGTTGTCACTGTTTATTTCTCGAAATTTCAAAAAAAGAATGCCGTTTAGTGATACAGTGGCGTAGGATTCATGGTCAGTGGAATAGTGGCGTATGATTCCTCAGATAACGCCATTGTAACACTAAAAACACTCAGGGAAATAATTATACGCCACTTTTATACTATTTTTGTTCTGCAAGCTTGACAAATACACAAAATTATGAAAAATATTTCTAACAAAGTTGTTGAGATTATTAAATATAATGAATATTTAATAAATTTCCTATCAGAAAACAGCAATATCTCAAAATTGACAAAAACCAAGATCCACCGTTGTAATATTCAATGTGCGATATGTATGTAATGATTTGGTTGAATTACAGAATTTAAGCTGCACACTTTGTCTCATTGTAGTATAGCTATTACTACTGTAAGTTCATCCAAAAATTCACCATTCTGTGCTGTGGTCCTTTCAATTTATTCCTTAAATCGACATTATACCAACTTCCCTCAGCTTTGATTTACGATTTTTCCGTCTTTGGTTGGCTATTTGTGGCGTATTTGCTTTGACGATTCAACAGTGGATACATCGTCAAAAAAAAGTCTCAGAACTACTCTTTTCTCAAAAAACGATAAATCTGTCCATTATTTCGTGTTTAACTTCTTCTCGAGTATACGACGGGATCTATGTACAAAGTCTAGCATATAAAATTTATTTGAGCACTTTGAGTGGGACAGAGCTCTCGCGAGCCTGAGAACGCATGATGCTGATATTCCAATAAAAATTAACGTATTTTTCTAGCACTTTATTGCTCTAAAATGCTTCTGCATTACCGACTTTTCTTTGTGATGGTTCTTGTCACGACTGTTTTTCTTAGTCTTCGCCTTGTTCTAAAACGACAAAGCAGTCAAGACAGGAACCAACACAAAGAAAAATGGATAATATAGAAGCGCATGAAAACAGTACAGTTTCAAAAAACAATCTTCAGGGAAAAAATCCGTTTTTCATTTTCATGGTATTTTTCACTAAAGTGAAGAATAATTATTCATTGGTATTTTCATTATTTAATTTTCGGTGAAGAGGGCAGATGACAAGGCTCTTCAAAACATGTGATAAAACATCGAGTGAGATCATGTACCTGCTCTTCAATATCTTTCATACTAGTGATTGGACTATCTGTCAGATGTTGCAATTGCCTCAAGCAATCCATCATATTTTACCCAATCAGTTTACCTTGGATTCCGATGACTGTTCCTCTCAATCAACAGCAGATACGTGCCAATTTTCGATAGAGGATCTAAGATTGAAACTGCACACTGTGATATCAATTAATTTGCTTTATCGATTCGATTTAACAACATCTTCAGAACTACCCTTTTCTCTAGGTCTAGGGAAAACAAATCTGTTCTTTAACTGCTTTTTAACTTTTTCTTGGATGTGTATTCAAGGGGATTTGTGAATGAAGTCTAGCATCGAGAAATTTATTTGAGTACTTTGAGTTGATCCAAGAGCCTCGCGAGCCTGAAAACTGAAAATGCTTTTTAGCACTTTACTGTTCTTCAGTGCTCCTGCATTATTGACTTTTCATTGTTTGATAGTTCCTGTCAATACTGTTTGGTGGTTTTAGAACACGCCGAGGACTGAGCAAAACAGTCAAAATTGAAACCAACACAAAGAAAAGTCGATAATGTAGAAGCACTTGAGAACAGAGAGGTAAAATTAGGTAATTTGGAACTATTTATAATTTGGGACACTTGAGATCTTCTCACTGTTTCAGACTAGCAAAGAGGAAACAATAGAAGAAAAATAATAGAAATTAAACATAGAAGAATAATACGTTTAAGAAAAGCAACAGATTTCTTCCTTTTGAATCTCTCAAACACTGAGGAAAATCTCAAATGTCCCAAATTGTAAATGGTTCCAAATTACCCTATTTTACCCTAAAGTTCTAAAAAAAAACTTACCCTTTTCATTTTTCATCGGATACATAGTATTTTTTTACAAAAGTGAGTATTTTATCATTCATTGGTATTTTCATTAATTTGTTATATTTCTGTCAATGAAAAGCTTATCTTTTTTAAAGAGTTAATGTAACCTTTCAATACGATCAACACAACTTTAGTTTTTTTTCGTTTTAGTAGCTAGACTACTAGTGACTTTCTTATTTGCATTTAATCTCCTGAGACCTCATTTTCAAACACAGATGGATCTGAAAATACATCTTCTTAGATGAATACGAAAAATTAAAGATAGATTTTATTTAGTTACCGTTTGGTAATTAATATGCAAATATTGGTACATCAATAACATACATTCAGGAAGCCCTTCTTGGCATTGCTGAGTTCGCCACCGATTGGGTCTGTATAAATGTAACGTCTGTGACACATATTTGTTCCTCATCTTGTTGATTTCTAGTTCCGTCCAGGAATTTACCGTAGTCTGGTTCTTTCACTTTATTACTGAAATCTACGATCGCAA
Organism: Phlebotomus papatasi; assembly: GCF_024763615.1. NCBI lineage: Eukaryota > Metazoa > Arthropoda > Insecta > Diptera > Psychodidae > Phlebotomus > Phlebotomus papatasi. The sequence continues at coordinate 64,890,818 of NC_077223.1, forward strand.
CGATCATTATACCAATTTTTCTCAAGCTTTTGCTTGCAATTCTTTTTCGTCTTCGTTGTTATTTGCTTTATCGATTCGATGGTACAGGTACACCTTCTATTACATCTTCTGAACTACACTTTTTTTAAGGAAAACAAGTCTGACTTTTAACTGGGACTTATCTTCTTGCATGTGAATTCTTCTTGACTTGTGAATGAAGTCTAGCATCGAGAAATTATTTGAGTACTTTGAATGGATCCAAGAGCCTTCACGTGTCTGAAGACGCATGATGGTGATATTTCAATAAAAATGAAGATGTTTTTAAAGCATTTACAGCAAAACATAGCTTTAAAAGGTCGTAGGAAAAATTTCATTTTTGGGTCACCAGTGACCCTATCGTCTCTAAAGGGTTATACTATGAATATATTATGAAATTATATAGAACGAATGCTTATACTGCTAGTGAAGCAGCATTTCCGCCGTTAGAGTACGGAGGCTGATCATCAAAGGTGAGAGAATGGCGGACGCAAGGTATAGTTGGTTATGTGAAGTTGAATAAAATTATTATTATTTATTATTATTCCAGAAAATGGATAGTTGAAATGTTGTACTTTTTATATGTCTGAGAGCTAGAATTTTTTTTAATTGCATCCAGTTAGCTGCAATGTACTTGATTCCATAGATAGTCAAGAAAACTGTTTTACGAAGAGGTCTAGCTCCTCTCTGTTATTTTATGCCCGCAATATTATTTATTATGCAATCTTCAATCTAGCTACTTTGGAACTCAGCTTGAGTGAGATGAAATTCATCGCTGAGTATGTAATATTGTGGTTAGATTGGAATTCACAAAACAGTTTTACGGTGGAAAATTCAATTATTCCCTGGAGGTCACATACGATGGGAAAATCATGTGAATTTTAAGAGTTTCATCCCCCTACCCCACTCCTGAATCAACAAGCACACACATTGGCAATTTAATTACTCTTGTCATTCATATTTTATTCATCACTTTATGCAAAACACTTGAGCTCCTGTCGAGGTGAGAGAGTCCTTCTCCCTTTTGTGCCCCCCGGGATGAATTTTCCCGCCCAAGCGGAGGCACACAATAATGCTTTTTACACAGCTAATGATGGGGATGATTCCATCATGACATCCACCCTCGCAACAAATTTTCAAGTCGAGTGGCGGAAACAAGTGTTAAACCACTTTGCCGCCGCGAGCCGAAGAATGGCACGTTTTTGCCAGCAATAAAACTTTTGGTAAACTGTTTATTTTCAACTCTCCTCCCCTTACCACCGCCAGTGAGAAAATTAGTTTGTTGTGGGGAACGAATGTGGGTGGATTTCCGCATATTTTGCATGCAAACAACTTCCATCGCTCTCTAGCCTGCAGCCACAAAATCAATCTGGCATGGGTGGATCCCAAAAACACTCTCCCCCATCACAGATTTTTTTTGCCTGTCTCGATGCTCCCGCAAGCTAAAATGGTCAAATTGCAGTGGAAATAAATTGCCACCCTCTCTCTACTTTAGATACTTTCTGCTATTTCCAAAATTCAACACAGAAAAATCCCCTTTTCCGCGCCCAAAATAAAGATGAAACTACTTTTCATGTCAACTAGTTGCGCGCAACTAGTTGCATCGAACCGAATCTTCCTTGCAACGCCCAAAATTTCCCTAACTAAGAAAAAAAACTCAAAAATACCAAATGATTCAATTTTTATTTCATATTTGTCTTCAGTGACGTGTCCAAGATTCACATTAGAATCAACAAAATGTTCTCACTCTCACGAAAAATTCTGCTTCTTAAGAAATTCATCTGATTTTTTTGTTTTTAATTGTATCTCCATTTTCGAAAAAAAGACTTCATTCCATTATGGCCACATTTCTACCCCGATTGCGACGAATACTGGATCCGAAGGTTTTCGTAATTAGCTTTCTCCTGAAAAACCCCCAAAAATATGTTTTAAAAAAAGCACTAAAATAAAAGTTTAGAAAAAAAACGTCCTTACTTCTGCCGAAACTGATGGTTTGGTTTCTTTCAAAGCCTCCATGAAGTTCATCATGGTGACTTTAATGTCATCGGAATCGTCAGAGTCTGTCGTTAGAGATTCCTTGAAAGCCTTCACGGATGCCTGCCTGACCAATCCAGCCAGATCTGCACCTGTGTAGCCATCTGTTCGGATCGCCAATATATCCAAACTCACATCGTCAGCAAGACGAGGTTCTGTACCATTCTGTAAAGCAAAGCAATAACGCAAATATTGATCTAAAATCTAAAGACCAAACGGTATAAGATAACGCCTTAGAATCTTCAGCGATCCTCACATAAGTCGATGATTTTTCTCCTTTCGAAGGATTTTTTTCCTTTTAATTTTCTACTCCCCTCTCTTCCCTTTTAGTTTATTTCGAAATTTACTCCACCGACTTCTTGCATATTCGAATATGTTTTGAAAGAAATCCAGGCGAACGTGTCATCTATAGATACTTGTGATAGGTCTAGGACAGGCTAATTCCGTCAGTAATAGGTTTCTATCAGTATATTCGCATTTAATAATAATGATAATCCGAGCGCTCATGGACGCTAAGAAAAAAATATTCGAAAATCGGTTTCGAAAGCCAAAAAAATACATTTTTACTACTGGTTTCGTCCGCGTGGTAGCTAAAGTATTTCCTGTTCAAATTTCGAAGTAACTCGCGAGTATCAACATGTGTCAGTCTTTGCCTTGTTATAAGAAAAGAAGTCCATAATCTCGCCTGTTTAGGTTTTTCCCTTACCGATTCGAAAGTGTATCAGACTGAACTTACCTAAAAACCCGTTGGAAGTTCGAACGATTAAACCGAGAAGATACACAAAAGGGAGCATGTGAGCAAATTCATCTAAAGAACATTTATTTTTATGAAACTGCAGTTTAAACGTTCTGCCATCTTGAAATTCCGCAAAACTACACTAAAATTCACTTTTTGCAGCAAACGTTTACACACTGTTGTTGATATTATTGACGATTGAAGTAACAAGAATACTGAAATTCGAAATGGCACAACAATCAGCACTAAAGCGGCGTGTACGTGAACTTGCACTTTAGGCATCCGTTAGATTTTCGAATAGGTTTGGCTTGGCTTTGGAGTGGCTTTGTCTCTTCGAAAGGTTATTACGGTTATTACTGAACGGAGCCAATATACCCTTTTCATTTATAAAATCAATCAATAACTCATTTGACAGTTTCTTACTGTAATATTTCTTGGGTACATTTTAAGTATCAACGGCATTATGTGCAAATAGAAAGCAAACCGTTTCGCCGAGACAATTTTGGAATATTAAATTTCGACCGTGAATCCACTGAATAGCTCTGTTCAGTATAACATTTCGAAGAGACAAAACCACTCCAACGCCAAGCCAAACCTATTCGATAATTGACCGAAAGTCTAAAGTGCATGTTCACACTATTCACCGCTGTAGCGGAAGCTGTTCTTTCATTTCGAATTCGAATTTCGAACAGTGCGTAAACAGTTGTTGAAAAAAGGAAGGCAAAACGTTTGATTTTCAAGACTTGAAACAACTATGATTTTGGTAATAATTAACTCTCCGGTATACCATTCACAAGGAATGTAGAAGACGTCAAGGAGAACTCAAAAAGCCGAAAAAAAACGAATTTTGCAAAAAAATGACTTAATCGACTTATATTCTGACAAGACAATTTATAAATCACTCAAAACATATCCCAAAATATCTTAGGAGTAATATAATTGAATTTCGGATAAAAGTTTGTTATCGGTTATGGACCGGTTCACAACTGTTTCAGCAGCGATTGGAATCAGGCTTGTCAGGAATTCCAAAACCTTTCCAACAAGCTGAAACATGATAACATTTTTAACCTTTGACCTTGAAACCCGTTATTAGGAATGATTCAAAGGTATTTTCGTATATTAACGAAATGTTCGCCTAGCCAACTTCTACAACATATCAAAGATTAAATTAGGGCGTCTTAATGGTCTCAGGGTCGACTTATGGGGGGTCTCTCGAAGGTCCCAAGTCTCTATCTCTAATCCTTCGGGCTCTAGACGTGGTCGGACGCACAGCACACAAATAGACAGACGGACAAAAAGCGTGACATCATTTCTCATAAATCGTCTGAAACGTGAAGATATCTTGAGAAAAGTGGTCTCCCGAGGGGTTAGAAGGTGGGAATTTTAGGTGGTCAAAAAATCGAGATACTACTCTCTCGGTGGAGTTGAAGCAGTAAAATACGTTGCTTTTAATCCTTGTGATCCACGAAAACACTTAACTCTTTCGTCTCCTTTGGGACTCTGGGTACCCATGGAAACAACAATTTTTTTTAGACTATCTAGAATCGATATAAATCCGATTCTTGTGGATGACTACAAACTATAAGGATGTCCAAATCTAGGATATTTTTTGCAGGATCCTAATTAACTCCTGAGCTTAGATATTTTTGGTCAAAAATCGTGAATTTTCGATTTTCTGCTTCCTTGCAGATATTGTGACTTTTTTCATATTTCTAGACCCGAATAAGGAAAAACCTCTCGGGGCCAATAAGTATGATAACTAACAATTACAGATTACATAAATTCGAAAAATATTTTTTTCTTAAATTTTCAAAAAAAATTGTTCAAACTTTATGGGTACTCTCGTTCCCAAAAATCTAGAGCTCAAATGTAAGGTTATCCCGCCAATGCCCGCCATTTGCTTTTTGACACCAACCTTGTAAGAAAATTCCAAGCAGGAGCGAAATTTTTGCCAATATGGCCGAAAATTTTGACATTTGGCAGCGAGGGAGATTGTTTTTCCTATTCTTCTTGATTTTAATGAATTCTGATTATCCAGGAAGTGTCTTTTATGCTTTTGAGAAGACTTAATGTGTCTACAATAACATCGTATTGAAAGAAATGTGTTTTAAAGTGTTATGTGTAAAATATTATGAGGAATCTGTTTACAAGCAGGAGCTGGGTGTCTTTTTTAGCACTTCCTGGACATCCCAGAAGATACTGGTCACTAATTCTTCTTGTTTTAGTGATCAACATTGTAAAGGAGTCCTTTGAGACGGAAAAATAATTCACAAAATCGATAATATTGACTTTGGAAAAATTGAAGTTTGTCTCCTTTTCGTTCTTTTGGGGACGATAGTACCCATGAGTTTTCCAATTTCCCAGAGGAGGAAAAAATTCTTTCTCTACAAAAGTATCATATTTGACCACTAAGACTTACAATAAAGTGAGTTTTACTTGTGGTCCGGAAAGAGTTAAGTTTCTAGTTTGGTGAGGAAATGTTTCTTGGGGAATATTTGCAATATTTGCCGATTTTTTTCTGTCATGACCAATTAAATTTTTTCGGTCTGTAACTACAATAAAAGGTTGAACTTGGTATTTTTCATATTTGTTTAAATTTCACAAGCTTATTCAAATTTATATTAGGGGAAAGTGGTCTGCCTTTGAACGAAAAATGATGTTCAAAATTTGAGATTTTTTTCAGAGTAAACTACAACATGAGTTTTACTTTGCACTACACCAAAAAATTCTCCTGTTCATTAAGCTTCTATGCTTACCCCATTCAGGACTCGCAAGTCCTCAGTTTTTCCTGGTGAGGAACTTAAAAATGTGATGTCGATATATTCAAAGGCAGCCTGCATGGTCTGCCTTTGAATGTGGTTGAGGCAGCCTTTGAATCTTAATATTTCACTGAGAATATTAGGGCTGTAACATTAAACGGCCCATAATTGATTAGCATGAACCCTAATGCACTCAATAAAACCACCACTGTAGTCAAAAGTCATTATACAACAACATTTTTACATTTTTCTGAAGCACTGTTTTTCACTAGAAAATTTATAAGAAAACGCCATAGAAGTTGACAATTGTCAGTTTGGTCGGAGCAAGATAGCATGTTATAAATATTTGTATGACATTCGTCAAACAAAAGTAGGAGTTCTATTCTGCTCCCGGACAGGAAGCTGTCAGATGTGTCAATGTATGGAAAGAGAGGATTCAAAGGCACACAACATTAAGATTCAAAGGCTGCCGCAGAGCAATATTTGCAAACTTTTATCACCCACAAAATTTGTCTCATCTGAATCAAAATGTATTTGGAGAAATACCATCCAAGAATAACCTTCTATGACTCACAATAGAAGATTTGTTCCAAAAATTATTTTGATTATGAAAAAACACATGAATTGTGGAACATCAAAATTACAGTTTAGAGCTCAGTTTCGTTTTTGCCCTAGCACCTAGAAAATATAAGCAAGGGTCTTCATTTTTTGATGACTTATGAAGATTATGAATAGCTATCTAATAGTTAATAGAAAAGAATTTATGCTTAAAAGAAAAATGAAAAAATTACAATATTCAAAGGCTGCCGCATTCAAAGGCAGACCACTTTCCCTTATTAAAATTTTGTCGTATATCACACCATTTTCCTTTTATCCGGGACACACTCCATTTTTTTTAAACCAAAATTTTAAATTTGAGCTGAGATATAAACAAAAAACAACTCACCTTTGTCAGTGCCCTGAGGATATCTTCGCGATCACTTGTGCCTGGAATGCCCACGAAGAGGATCTTATCGAAGCGTCCCGGCCGCAAAACGGCCGAATCAATCATATCTGGCCTATTAGTGGCTGCCAACACAAAAACTCCCTTCCTATCCTCCAGTCCATCCATCTCTGTCAGCAGCTGATTGACCACTCGGGCAGCTCCTGTATTCTCCGTTCGACTGGAACGTTTCGGGCAGAGTGCATCGAATTCGTCGAAAAAGATGACGCATGGAGCTGAGTATCTGGCTCGCTGGAAACACTGCCTCACTGCCCTCTCACTCTCTCCAACGTACATATTGAGCAGCTCAGGACCCTTGACTGAGATAAAATTGATTCCAGCCTCATTGGCCACTGCCTTAGCCAGCAACGTCTTCCCGCATCCCGGTGGTCCACACAGCAAAACCCCACACGATGGCTCCAACTTGAGAGCTTTCAACTTCTTCGGATACTTGACAGATGACGTCACGGCGAGTTTCAACTCTTCCCGGATATCCCAGAGTGAACCAATATCCTGCCACGTAACATTGGGCACTGTAATGAATCCCTCACGCTTGGCAACGGGCTGTGTTGTCTTCAGTGCCTCCTGGAAATCCTCCATGGTAATGCAGAAATCCTTCAGGTCAGCCAGTGTAATGGATGTTTCTTTGCTGAGCAGATTAATCATCTCCGTGAGTGACAGTTGAAGGCGAAACTTTGGATCTTTGAGGAGAGCTTCGGCGAGAGTTTCTGTGGAATTGGTCTCAGTTTTCTCCTCATTGCATGTATCAACTTTAGCTGGTTCTGGTTCAACTTTAGCAGGGGATTCTGTGATATCTATTGCAGGTTCTGTATTTGCAATAACAGTTACATCCCCATTTTCAACTTCTTCAGGGACTTTTTCTTCCGGAACCTCAACTTCAGGGGCCTTTTCTTCTGGTACTTTTTCTTCCGGTACCTTTTCTTCTGGCTTCTTCTCTGGTTCCTTCTCCTCAACAACTACTGGCACTTCTTCTTCTTCGGGAACCTTCTCAATAATTGCTTCCTCTGGCTTCTTAGCCTCCTCTTCCACCTCTCCAGGTGGCTTTTCTGTGGCAGTATCCATTGGTTCATCCTTCTTCTCTTCCACTCCTTCTGTCGACTCAACATTATTCTCCACATTGCCATTCTCCTTAATAGTGGCTTCTTGGGGCGCTGGCTCCTTGACTTTTTCCGGCCCATCTTCATCATCAATAACAATCTCAGGAGTATCTTCAACTTTATCCTCCTTCGTGGATGATGTCACATCATCCACATCCATAAAATGATCCATCAAATTATCATCTGTCAAATTAACCACTGGCACGAGATTTGCATTCTTCTCGTGCATCTTCGAATACTTCTGCAGGAATGCTTTGCCCTCCTTGGCAATGATCACCTTCATAAAAGCCACCCTAGCTGCCATTATTGACAGCGTCACCAGATCTACACCCACAAATCCCGGTGTCAGAGCTGCCAGTGCATCAAAGTCAAATGGACGTTCAAGTGTCATCTTGTCACAGATAATCCTGAGAATATCTGCTCTGGCCTCTCGATCCGGAATCCCCAGACTTATCTCCATGTCAAATCGTCCACCTCTACGCAATGCCGGATCTAGCACATCAACCCTACTCGTAGCCCCAATAACCAACACTTGATCCCCATTGGGCATCTTACTCAAACCATCCATGCTGATAATCAACTGTGCCACAATCCTACGCTCCATATCCTTCTGTGCATTATTCCGATGGGCAGAAATCACGTCAATTTCATCAATAAAGAGAACACACGGGGCCAGAGATGCCACTTGATCAAAAATCCGACGGATACGCGCTTCGGAATCTCCCGAAATTCCAGTTACAAATTCCGGAGCAGCTACTTCCATTATTGGAATCTTGAGTTGCTGCAAGGGAAATTAATTATTTTGATGAAGATTTTAAACACGGAACCATGACCTATGCTTGGATTTATTCATTTTTTACTTCACACGACATTTCGGAGATGTTTGTCTCCTTCTTCAGGTATGGAGATAATAATTGGGATAAATCGGGTCACAAGGGATTTCTGATACTACCACTTTACCAAACTCAGAGCACATAAGCATCATGATAGTCAAATTAATTATATTTTGGTTTATCTCAAAAGGTCTTCTTTTCAACTTCCGTGGCATCTCGGATTTCATTGAAATGCAAAGAATTTGGGGATTCTTCTCGTCTTTTTTTTATCCCGGATTTAACAGGGAACAAAGAAATTGAAATGGGAGCGCAAATAAAAGGAATGGAAAGATACGAAATAGCAGAATATGCATTATTATTACAGTAACTGCCTGAAGAATTACACCACATAAAAATGTTTTTTTTTTGTCATTTTTTGGTACTTATGGGACCATAATTCTAATTTTATTAAACCGATTTTAATTTCCCCAAAGAATAAGTTCAAACAAAGTCTTCAACTGTGCTATCACACTAGGTTTTTTTTCAATTTGTAAATTCAATTTAATTTTCAGATGAATTGTTCCTAAGCGTTATTTTGCATTAAAATCATTTGAATTGATAGATTTTCGCTTATTTATTGATATAAAGTTATAGGGCGAATGGTGGAAAGCGAGACACTTAAGAAAAAAATTCAATTTCAAATCCATTTTTAAACTGAATAAATAATTATTTTTTACCATTTTTTTGTATCATGGGATTCTTTGACAAATATTTTAACAGAATTTTAACAGTTGTTATTAAATATTGCAACCGAATAATCAAAAAAATTACGGAAATTAAAAAGTACCACATTTTGGAAAGATGGACAAAAACTTTTGGAAAGTTGGACATAGTAATATTAAGGACCAAATATCATATAAAATATGTAGAAAATCAAATGTTGAGAGTTTTCTCTGTATACTTGCACATTTGATGGTTATTCTAATCCGATCGAATTTTAATTTTATCATAAATTTAAATATTTAATTGATTTATTATCAAGTTTTTAAGGAGGTGTCTCACATTCCACACTGCTTTGTCCAACTTTCCAAACTGTCTCGCTTTAGGCAAATGACCCTACTTGGTTTACAAAAATACATTTAAAAATGGTAAAATTGCAGAAATGTGGTTGCTCAATTAAATTTGAATTCAGCAAATTAAAAATGTTAAAATTGATCATTAATTTCAATTTTATTGCAGTTAAACAAGTAGCCTTTTCAACCAAATTGTTCTTATTAAATTTATTTACTCATATTTAATATTATTTGTGGCCAAAAAATAAAATAAGTACTGTGATAAACTTGTACACGAGAGAAACTTCAATATTGGGAGTAATTTGCTAAGTTCATCCAAAGCCATTCGAAGGAAATTGTTGTGTCAAAGAATCGCAGTTGGGATGACTTCACACAGATTTTCAACAAGACTGTATGAGACTCTCTTCATGAGACCCCTTGCCTACAACCCTTAATTCTGGCTTTGGGGATTATTTTGCATAACAGATAAGTGACTTATAAGGCATTTTAAATACTATAACCACTATCACACATTTTCCGGAGTAATTCATAATCAAAAATCTCGGCGGCACTATTTAAAATTGAACAAATTTCTTTCAAAATGTGTCCGGGCTGTGAAAATTTTCAAGTAAATTCTAGAAATCTTATAATGCTCAATTGAGTCAATTAAATTTAAAATTAAATTGTGAAAATCCTAGTGTGATAGTACCCTAAAAGACAGATAAATCCATTTAAACGGGTAAAATTTGTAAAATCAATATCAAGGGCCTTGTAATCTCATAGGGTAACTGTACCTAATTTCGGCCAGCTTGTAATTTCGCCCACTCAATTTGTTCCTCAAATTTCCATTAATTTTTAGTTATTGCATACTCTAGAGATTATACAATGCAAAAAAAAACAACAAAAAATGTGACTTCGACGAATGAGATGATGTGAAAAAAAACTTTAAAAGAATTCCGGAAGGGTAAGGAACTATTAAAGTCAATGTGGACGAAATATTACTCAAAGCTAGTCTATATTTTTTCCATTTTAAAATGTATCAAGAATGATTCCAAACAACACTCCGTAAAAAGAAATAACAAAAAAATCTATTTGTATTAAAATTATTATACATTTCAGACTTAAGACTTTGGCGTGTTCATGCAACTATGCCGAAATTTGGTACACATATCTTATGTCAGAAGTTCTCTAAAAATTGATTTTTTGCAATTTTGATAAAAATAAAACTATCGCGTCGTGCCATTTCTTTTTCATTTTTGGATATGTTTTAGAGGTTGTCCAGGCGAACATTTCGGTTGACGAAAACACCTTTGAATTATACCTAATAACGGGTTTGAAGGTCAGAGGTTAGAAAGGCTTTAGAGAGCGTATTTCTTAACTGAATGGTATCATATTTGAGCTCATCTGAAAGGTGCTTGGAATTTCTAACAATTTTTTGAACCGGTTTTAAATCGGTAAGTACTTTTTGTCCAAAAATCAATTTTATTACTCTTCTAACTATTGTGGGGGATTTTTGAGTGATTTATGAATTGGTTCAAATCTTGGTGCGGAGTGTTCAATAAGGCGGAAGGGGACTGGAGGGAAGGATCTGATATCACCATTTGATGTCATCCCCCGATATATAATTTTTTACGAAAATCGCCTGACGATATCTTCTTTCGTAGCCGAAAAAATCGATATTCGTGACCTATAAGTGTCAAAACGTGTAGGGTAAATGTCCTATTGAAGCATTTGCAGACACTTCAGAAAATCCCTTTTTCTTCACGAAATAGGTAATTATTTCATTTGAAAACTTCACGTACCGTGAAAAATAAAGATTAGCAAATAATTTAACTAAAATTAGCCAGAAATGTGAGATTAAATGTTAAACAAAATGAATAGATAACAGTCACCTAATTGTGTTTTTCATTAGGAAACCTGGTCATAGAAAATATATAAATATAATAATTTAGTACTGCATTTTTCGTGAGAACAATGATGTTTCCATTTGGAGTAGCGAAAAATTTCCATTTGGAGCAGGTTTTGAATTAGCTTAATTTACCCTACCCTAAAAACAAATTTTGGGTCCGGTGGGTCCGATCTTAGATTGTAAAGAATCTCTGCTAATTACCATTCGATTGCGAAACTTTTGAATGGGCTCTAATGGATATGACACATTAACAAATGATTGCAGCTTAATTGTTTCTTTTTTTTTTTAAAGCAGATCTTAGATTACTAAGACGAAAGTAAGAAGCCTAAGCCTTCGTAACAAACGCCCGGAAAATAGTAGGACTTCTTTTTTAAGATCTTCAGCATCTTCTTTATAGCATGTTGAATTGAATAAATGTAATCTTAGCCGGAAGAGACTAGGAAACAAATTTACCGAGATAATACACGCACAATCAGAATTTTTCAATTGATTAAAATTAACTCAATAACTGAAATAATTGTTTGAGACACAAGGTCCAGACGAAAAATCATTTCTCATCACACGATCTCAAATATTCATATCTTGGAAATTAAAAATAAATTCATTTTTCGTACTCTCTTCGTTCCGAAAAAGATCGTTACGTTTTTTAAACAAAATCTTCTATCAAACGTACGACCTTTTTCGGAACGAACTGAGCAATAGGGTAAAGTGCTCTCCCTTCGAACGTTTATGCCTTCGAATAATTTGAATTTCTTTTGTTTTTCATAAGAGATTTACACTAAATTATCATGGAATTATAAACAATTGATGATAACTAATATTTAATAGAAATGTGTAAGACTCTTGGGAAAAATAAAAAAAAAATTCACATTATTCGAAGGCATGAACGTTCGAATGGAGAGTACTTTCCCCTAGTTATCTTTCTAATCCAACTTTCAAGCTCTTAAACTTAAACAATCTTCAGAATAAAGATTTTTAGCCCAGTTTGCGAAAGTCTGAAAATCCCAAATAACAAATAATTTCATTACTTTTTTAGAAGCGCATGACAAAATTTTGAAATTGTTTTTCGAACCAAACAGAAAATAATTTTTAATCAGATTTTAAACCGTTTCATAAATCAGCTTAAAATTTTCTAAAAATCCTTATCTCAGGAATAATTCAGGCTGCAGAGTACAGATTTAGCCCAGTTTCCGGATGTTGCAGAATTCCGTATAGTAAGTAAATGTGTTTTTTTAAATTTTATTTTTACTTGATTCAAATTAGAGAAGATAAGCTCTGACTGAACCTTACATCTTTAAAATCGGTTTAAAACCCTTTGGAACCCTTTCAAACTTGGCAGAGATTCCAAGACCTTTGCAACGACGCCAAATTTACCCTAATTGGTTGAAGGATATGCTCTCTAGAACCTTTTTAACCATTCATTGATCTTATAAAACCTGTTATTAAAAATTATTTATACAGTCAACAGCGCCATCTATCAAATTCTCTTTATAATGGCATGCTAGAAAGAGCTTTTCAGTACATATTTTCAAATTGAATTTCACAAACGGAAAATTGAAATCACTTTTGAGGAATATTCTTCAATTTTCACTTTGCAAATTCTAATTTGTATTTAGGATTTTTACAGTATATAAAAATTACAAAGAGGTTTAATTGGATTATTTTTTAATGGAAATATTCTAGTAAATACCAAAATGAATATACAGGGGTATTTTTGTGAATTTACTTTGTAGAATAAATCACACATTGTCCGTAAAGTTTAAATAAAAATAATAAAAAAAAAAGAAATTAAAAAAAAATCTGGAGTGGTTCTAAAATCTCAGGCAGGTACTGTAAAAATTCATTGTGAAATACTCACCCCAGCAATTGCATGAGCCAGAAGAGTCTTCCCGGATCCCGGTGGTCCATGGATCAGTAGTCCCCTGGGTGGTGTCATACCAATGTACCGGCAGACTTTGGGGCGCTTGAAGTAGAGAAGCACCTCGCAGATTTCCTTGAGAATCTTCTCATTGCCCCCAAAATGCTCAAAAGTGACGCCAGAACTCTTAACTGCCGGATCCTTCTTGCTCTTGCGCATCTTCAGGGCCTGACTCACTGAGTCTGGGGCCTCAGGGAGTGCGGGCTCCTTCGGTTCCTGCCTATAAACAGTTTTTGGATCACTCTTGGCATTCGACTCAACTCTGGCATCAGTCGGATGATCGACTTTCCTCTTCTTGGCCAACGGCTGACTGGGCTCAATGTCAGCGGCTTTGGAGACCGCAGGGGCCTTTGGGGCCTCCGTAGGCTTCTGAATCTTCGTCACAATGATGTCCGGAGTGACCTTGGCGAGAATTGGATGCTTCTTGGCCACACTACTCTCGTCCCCACTCTCATCACTGCTGATGTTTATCAGGTCACCCTGCGAGACTGCTGTGGCGGGGGCACGTTTGTTGCCCTTGTTGTTCATGTAGAGTGACTGCAGGGCGTCATTCATGGTATCTTGCTGCTTGGACTGATTCTCATCCATAAACTCAAGGTCTGAGTTCACGTCTCCATCCTCGTCACTGCTGGGATTGCTGTCCAGGCCATAGCTGTGCAGGACTGTCTTATAAGCCTGTTCAACGAGAAGCCGGAAGGGTCCGGCTTTTCTCTTATTGTACTCCTTGTATTTGTCCTGAAGATCCTGTGCCATCACTGCCACATCCACATACGTCTGATGCACATTGTCCTCGAGGTACTGCACCCAAATTGTTCCCAAAAATACAAAGAGCCTCAATTATTCCCAGAAATTTGTTTGACAACCAAACCTAACCTCAATCCCCCAAAAAGCCCAAAGCCACAGAAGAATCCCCCAATTCCCCCATAAATTCTCACCTGTTTAACACGGGAGATGATCTGAGCATCGTACAGAAGGGGTTTGTCCTTCTTAATCATGGTTATTTCCGGTAAAACTTGAGATATTGGTAAAAACAAAACTATAGCGTCGTGCTTCTGTCGCCACACGCTCCAACGTCAAAAACACTGAAAACTCCGTCAAATTGAACAATTTCTACCAATTTACACTTCTAGTAACACTTCTCGATGCCAGGCAACTCATTAAAAGCCCCAAATTATCGAAATATCAGCGTAAAAGACAATTTTTCACAGATTTAAAATATTGCCGCATTACACCGCCATTTTACAAGGAAAAATATGTATGTAGTTATTTCTAGCAGTTTTGGCACAATCAATATGCTACAATAAAATAAAGTTCTGCTAAATTCTTTGTATTTTTGAAATACTCCTGGAAAAATATAAGATAATTGAAGATAAAACGAATAAAGAGTTCTTTAAATGATAATAGTAAAGTAATTTTGGGTGAATTAACCAAGAATATTTCGCAATTAACTTTAAAATTACAACAAATGTTGTAATTGCCGGAATATCAAGTCTGCCAACTGTGTACAAAAATGTTTCCTTTCTAGCAATTTTAAATCTAACGACAAATGGCAAAGTGGATAAAAAAATAAAAATGCAGTTACGGCTACATAGCAAGGGGAAAGCACGCTACCTTCGGACGATTTAAGCTTCGGACAATCCAGTTTTTCTCATGTTCCTTATAGGTTTCACTCAGGGGCATAACATTTTCTATGTTTCCCATATATTTCCAGCGAGCTGAAAAAACTTTTGTGTTTATTAGCTGTTTTCTGTCATTGTAGAACGAATTAGCAAAAAAATACTATACAAAATAAAAGCCAATTTAATAACGAAGAAGCAACCGAAAACCCTAAAGTGGCAAACTACGTAGTTTTGGAGATATTTCGTGAAATGTGTACGAAAACAGGGAAGGAAATACACTAAAATCGGTCGCATTTTTCAAAGCTAATGTCACTCCCCCCCCTGGTTTCACTCATACAGTAGAGTAGACTCTCTTAAATTCGGGCATATGGGACCGAAATGTCAGCCGAATTAGACAGAAATTCGGGCGACAACCTTTTTGAAATGCAACGATTTTTTATTCATGTGCATATAGTTATTGAGTTTACACACTCATATATAACGTAAATTGCATGAAAATCCCTCAATAATGCAAAATCACATCAAAACTAAGACAAACCATGCCAAATTTGAGCATATTTGATTCTTTGATAATCATAATCAAACTTGAAAAATGACAACAAACTTTTTTCAAATGTAACCGCTACCCGAATTAAAAAGTAGCCCTATCTTAAAAGAGCCGAATTAGCGAGAGTTTACTGTAGTTAGATCTCACGATCATAAATCATATATTAAGTGTCCTCATTTTTGAATCGACGCGACATAAGAATGTGGAAATGTTTATACTATTTTTTCTGAGAATTCATTTTTCTGAGAATGTTTATCTTTCACAGTTTCGACTTATATGGATCACTCTTTGATGTTTAATTGACAAAAAACCACTATGTGTTTATATTACCTTGAATAGGAATGTACTTCTTGCGAAATTCAAATCGTCATAAGATGATAAAATTCTAAAAATAGATTATCTGATAAAAGACAAAGAAGATCGAAGGGAGAGCAATCATATAAATATCATGTATCAAAAGAAAGAAAAAGAGTGGACATCGAAACAAGCGACACGTCTTCTTTATTTCCAAATTACTGATTTCCCCGCTCGGAAATCATAATTAAATGCGTAGGCGTGTTGCAACTTGCTGCAACTCGTTTTTCTAGTTAGAAAAGTAAAATAATAATATAAAAAAGTGAAAAACGGGTTTAAGTTATATGATTTCCTAAGAAAAAAGACAAGAAACTATGAATCTTTTTTGTATTTAAAATTCAATATAATTTTGCCTCAACTGGACTAGTAATCCGAATAATCCTTTAAAATCGTAAATCGTGATGCAGTATTCTACTGCTCGAACTCCACAGAGAGAGCAGTATATCCTTCGATTTTTTCACCCCCCCCCCCAAATTTCCACCTTCCACAACCCGGAGACCACTTTTGTCAACAAATCTTCACGTTTCAAACGAGATCTGAGAAATGTCACGCTGTTGGTCCGTCTGTCCGTCCAACTGTCGCCAGCTCTATAGGCCAAACGGTAAGAGATAGCGACTTGGGACCTTCGGGGGACCCCCATAAGTCGATCCAATGATTGTTAACACGCCCCTCACTTCTCCTCCAAAGCCATGTGTTTTGGGATTGCTCGAAAACGCGTCGTGCGATTTTTTTCATTTTTGGATATGTTTTAGAAATTGCCCAGGCGGACATTTCGTCCTTAAACGAAAATACCGTTGAATCATTCCTAATAACTATTTTTCCAAAGTCAAAGAATGAAGCTAAAAATTGAGCTAAATACATTATGATAAGGCTCCATTCAATTTAAAAATAGAAAAAATGCCAATTTCAATGCTGTCCCAATTCAAAGGTACCCTGATACTTTCCCTATATATTGAGAAATCCTTGTCAATTGTCCGAGAAATGCTTCGCAAAACCCGATAAACCCAAGAATTGTTTCGTGAAATCCGAGAAAGACACATTTTTTATATCGCGAAACTCGACTAGAAACAGAACATAAACAAAACAGAAGACACACCACAGTCAGTAAAAATGAACTCTCTTAAAAAAAAAATAAGGGAATAAAATTAATTGCAATTACGTCAAAAAATATTTTTTGTCAAAAATTGCTCCAAGTGTAGAGAGGCCTTAATAATATGTGAAATAAGAAAATATAGGCAACACCGAAAAGAAAAATGCAATTTTTTTTATAGGATGATCATATATATTATAATCTCATTTTTTTTAATAAGAAGATAGAATAAGAAAAAATATTTATTTATAAATTCTTAATTTAAACATCCTAGAAAATGTCTTTTAAAATTTAAAATATAATTTCGCTTAGTCTCCTTGGGTTATAACCAACCGTTTAATTTGAAACTGCAAGAATAATCCAAGCCACCCACAATTCGCCGCATATTTATTTTTCCTCTGACAGTTGGCGGCGATCTCCCCTGTTTTTCTGCTCATCTGCGCTGAGTGGCTGAGTGCATGTTAAAAATAGGGTGTTTTTTGCATGAAAATGCGTAAATAATTGCATGAAGTGTCCAATTTAATTGCTAATTGATTGTGTAGGGACAATTCCAAGTACCTCTGGCAAGGACAGTCGCAATTTCCGACGCAGAAAGGGTGACAAAGATTTTCTTTGTGAAGTGTAGAAAACGTCCCAGAAAATCTTCTCAGCTGTCCTCTTGTGGATTGATTTAGTGATTTCCAAGAGCAGCAATGTCCCTGCGAGTACTGAAGAAACTCCACGGTGAGGAAGATCTAGAGGTGAAGCTGGCTGATGATCAGCTGTCTGACGTGGACACGGAGATAGCAGGGGGAGGCGCCAAGAAGAAGCAACTCAATATCAATCGATACGATTTGGTGAGTGGATTTCTTGGAGTTTTTCCGGATGTCATCATTCTAATGGGTGATTTCTCTGGCAGCTCAACCAACAATCACCATCAGAGAGTGAAGTTAAGGAGGATGACAACGAGACGGAACACGCTTCGGCAGCCAGCAATGCTCATGCCTGTGAACAGGCCAAAAAGAAGAAAAAACGCAAGAAAAGGAAGGCAGGGAAGCAGTCTAGTGCTCACAGGAGGAGCTCCGAGGACAATGCTGATGTAAGTAGTCATCCTTTCTAATATAATTCTCTCAAATTAGCATTTTCATCGATTGGAATTACCAAGAGTTCTTTTCGTACCCTATTCAAGTTAAGCAGTTAGTCAGCTTAAAAGTTTTAAAAGACATGGAAACACATTAACATAAACATAAAGCTTTTCTTGTTATTACATACGCCTTTCACAAAAATGATTTCTTTTAAAATTTAAAGAATGAAAATTCGATATTGGTTCCACTGAATAATTTCTAACCTGTATCTTTCTTAATTTCCTTACAAAAACTACTAGAAAATGTAATTTCTTTTATTTGAAATTTATATTGAGGTATTAAACTTACAATATTGCTTTTTATTCGAATTTTCTTAATAAACTCCCGTCCATTTGTAATGCTTCTATTCATTCTGTATAGCATATTGCTAGAATAACTGCAATAAATTTTAGCTTGTCTGTTGTTGCTAGAAAATGGTTCATTAAAAAAATACAAAAGCTATATCATTGGCTGGTTAATCTGATCTCAAAAGGACACAGAACTTAGTACAGTAGACTCTCGCTAATTCGGCTCCTTTAACATCGGGCTACTTTTTAATTCAGACAGCAGTTAATTTTGAAAAAGTTTGTTGACATTTTTCAAATTCGATTGATTATTTTGAATGAAGCAAATATGCTCAGATTTGCATTGCTTTGTCTAAGTTGTAATGTCATTTTGCATTATTTTGGGGCTTTCATGAAATTTATAATTAATATGAGCATGCAAACTTAATATGAGTATGCATGTGATCAAAAAATCGTTGCATTTTGAAGAATTTGATGCCAGAATTTCTCTCTAATTCGGGTGACATTTCGATCCCAAATGCACGAATTTGAGAGAGTCTACTGTATTCTATCGGCTCTAATTTTCCATCTGAAGGAAATTTCAGTGGAAATGTTCTATTTGCGTTTTTCTGGAAATCCTTCAAACTCAACAAAAAAAAAACTGGAAAACCTAAAACTATCTTCTACATTTTACATAAAAGTGGTTTTAAAAAATAGGTTCTGCAACTGCTAGAAAACTAATATAAATCCGTGGGTCTTTTTTTATACAGAAATTTGAGTTTTTCTGTTATTTCAATAAAACTGCCATAAATTCCATTTTCTTTAATTGGGATTTTTTAAAGAAAAAGATTGTGAAGCTCAATCTAATTTTTAATGAAAATTTCACTGAAATAGACAACTGTTTTATCTCTTCAAATTTCAAAAAATAGATGTTTTCTTTAAGGCAGAGGTTGAAACTGAATAAACCTTTGAAACCTTTGAAACTGAATAAACGTCAAAATAAGTTTGTTCAGATAGCGTTTTGACCATTGCACTGAAAAAAAAAACAGGGGTGCGATTAACTTTTTTTCTCATAACTTTAACACTTTTTAGGTGTAAAAATATATTAACATTTTTTAATGTTAATTTTACACCTTTTTAAGGGTAAAAATAACATGAAAGAGGGTAACTTTAACCCCTAATACACCCAAAAAGCATAATATTTACACCAATTTCGGATCAATACTGCAGTTATTTTAAATTTTTCGGATTTCTCTGAGTGTGACCTATAAGTTTCATTTGACGTTTGTTCGGTTTCGAACTGTTCTTGCACACCTCTGCTTTAAGTAATAACATCATTAGAAGATACAGAGATCATTAGAAGGTTTCGTACACAGGATTTTCTTTTCCCCCTGTAATTTTCAAAACTAGTAGCGTTTCAAAATTAAATTGCCTGTCTGTCAAACTTTATATTTTATCCGAGACACACTTGGGGCATTTTAACAGATGACAATGGGATTTTATCTCAGAAATGAACCACTGGGAGAGATTTCCTAAGTACAAAAGCTATTTTTCTAATGAATTTACTCATTTATCGTTGCCCTAAAGACTAATAAACGGCTAGATTAGTCAGATGTTGCTTCTTCTATTACCAAAGCCGTAACGATATCGGATATGTTTCTATGTTAATGTGGTTCTACCTTGTATCAAGTAAATATACATATCTTGTAAATCGGAGGCAGCCAAAATCCCGAATGTTCAAAATCCTGAAAGGGATGAAATTATATGCAGGATAATGTATAGAAAAATTTCCCAAGACACAGAATATTTTCACAGAGTAGCTTTGACACTTAAGAATTCGAGATTTTAACTTTTTTGGCTCTCGGGATTTTGACCGGGACCCCTTGTAAATATATCAAGTCTGATTTCCTTACCATTCATGTTAAGCAGTTTAAAAGATATTGTCGTAAAAGATCTCCAATGAATTTCTGTTAGGTTGATGTGATCACGAAGACTGTTCGTGAAGTCGATAAACTCTTCGGCGAATCGTACGAGCTACCGGCATCTCCGGTGGCCAAAAACACTGTGGGATGTGAATTAGCTGGCAAATCCTTGTTGTCGGTTCAGCATAAGAACCTTCATCCTTCGTATGAGTTGAAGAGAATGTTTGGCAGCCGAGTAGTTCAGGCTGAGCAGGCCAAACGTCGCAATACTCGTGGCCAGCGTCCCCTAAAGTCCACATGGCTGGTGAATGTGAAGGAAAATTGGCCACCTGTGGGCAAAACGGGCATTTCAATGAAAGTTGTGTCAGCTCCTGAAACACCGGGAACGTCGAAAGAACCCGAACGGAATGTCAACTATTTCGCTTTTGAGCACAGTCAGTCATATCGGCAGCTGCAGAATAAATTTTTGGCTGCTGTGGAGAGCATGGATTCCGACAACATCATCCAGATCATCAATCAGCAGCCCTATCACGTTGATTCTCTGATCCAACTCAGTGAACTCTGCAAAATGTCCGAAGACAATGCTATGGCGTCAGATCTCATTGAACATGCTATCTTTGCACTGGAATCCTCCTTTCACATTCTCTTTAGCATCACATCCGGAAACTGTCGCTTGGACTATCGTCGTCAGGAGAATCGGGCGTTTTTCATTGTCCTCTTCAAGCATGCCCAGTATCTCGAGGGTCGTGCCTGCTCGCGTACTGCTCTTGAAGTGTCCAAGCTTCTGCTCTCACTCGATCCAATTAATGATCCTCTGGCTGTCATCCTTGTTATCGACTACTATGCCATCCGGGCCAAGCAGTACGAATGGCTAGTGGAGCTGTACCTTCAATGGGAGAAGTCAAATAATCTCTCCCAACTTCCCAACATGGCCTATTCCTTCGCCCTGGCACTTTTCCTCCTTAATACGGGTGGGTCTCTCTCTATAACCTCACTTTTTGACAGCTCTTCTGAGATTAAAAATTCCTTACAGAAAATGACTGTGTCAGTGCTGATACTTCCCTCCAGTATGCCCTGCTCATGTTTCCCGGAGTTTTGAGGCTTCTTCTCGATGCCCTATCTATCCAGGTGGACTCGAGGGCTAATTCTCACAGCTACTTTGGACCCTCGGCTTATAGCAGGTAAGAATATCTTAACTGATTTATTAAAAGATTTTAAATATTTCGACTTTGGTTAATGTTTTGATAGATCTCTTAAGCCCCTTAAGCCAATAAATTGATTTTATAAAAATTTCAGGTTATATTGAGCTTAACCTTAAAAACTCCAAACATGTTGTGTTTGTTTATAATCGCTAACTTCAGATTTTTTTATGACTAATTTTTAGCCTCAATATAAAAAACTTACCTTAAATTTCTTTAAAACGCAAATTAAATAAATTCTAACCTCAAAAACTTTACAGGATCTTCCCTTTTGAAATGTTATTGAGTTGTTTGATTTATTCAGAAAAATATATTGCAAGTTTTTGAGTCAATTTACCTCATTTGCGTACTCTTCAAAAAGGTTTTGTTGTTATTTAGAAATTATGTTGTACCTAACCTCTAACATCGGGCAATATTATGGTAAATAGACGCTACTAAATTGATCCTTATTAAAATAATGAAAATTTATTGAAATAAGGATCAATTTAGTAGCGTCTATTTACCATAATATTGCCCGATATTAGAGGTTAGATACGACATAAATTTCTAAATAACAACAAAACCTTTTTGAAAAGTACGCAAATGAGATTGACTCAAAAATTTGCAATATTTTTCTCTAAATAAATTAAAATTAAAATTTCACATTGACAATTTGAGAGATAGAATTGACACTAGCATAATTTTGACCTGAAATACTCGTCAAATCCAGAAATTTTAATAATTCTAACCTCTACAAAGTCTTTGTAAGATTTACTTTAATTTATTTTCAAATTTTAGAAAGTTTTTTGTTGCACAAGTTTTACAAGATTGCGACTTTAGGGAATCTGGGTAGCACACGTTATTTATCCCTTATCCAAATTTTCGAAAGTGCAGATAACATAACCTTACTTTTCAAAATAAACTAATAGGAAGAATAAAAGAAGTTCAATAACTATTTGAAATTCATTTGTTTTTTATCAGTAAAATTTCATGAAATCAAATTTTACATCCTTTCCTCTCCCAAAAACGTATTGCTCATGTCTATGCTACTAATTCGTACTCAAATCTAAATTGATTTTGACTTGATGACCAAGAAAAATTCAATTTTTATTTAACAGAATTTTTCATCAATTTTGTCCTAACGTCTGAGGCACACCCTTTATATCAGGAAAATTTCATCAAATCGAATTCTCATCCTCTTCTTCCTCAAACGTTTTTCATAAGTCTATCCCATTCTTTGGCTCTTAAAATTAGTTTGAACTAAATTAAATTTGTTATGACATTTCAAGAAGAAAGAAGAATGCGAAAGAGTAAGATAGACATAGGCAAAACATTGGAGAAGGATAAAGATGTGAATTTCGATTTCGTGAAATTTTCCTGATCTACGAGGTGTATCCAGAATCATAAAAATCAAGAAAAATTTATTTTAGATTTCCTATTTTCTTTCCACTTAAATCTAAAATCAATTTGTGTGGATGATCAAGACAAATTGAATTAAGTTTTGAAAGCGAAAGAATGGGATAAACTTATACAATAGTTTGAGAAGGAATTCTCTTTCCCTTTTTTCCACTCAAATCTAAATTTTATTTACCTGAATGATCAAGACAAATTTAATATAGATATAGATGCTGAAGTGTGAGATCGAATTCTACAAAATATTTAAGAAAAAATTTCCTTGTCTTCTTGCATAATGTCTATTCCACTATTCCACTACAAATTTAAATTGAGTTTTTTTTTATCTAACGGGTTGCATTCGTCTGTCCCACTCATTTCCATTCAAATCTAGATGAATTTTGACTTGGTCACAAAAGAAAATTCAATTTTGATTTAATAGTTTCCCGCTATTCTTTTTTCTTAATGGATCAAACACACCTTTTAGACCAAGATAATTTCATGAAATCAAAATTCACTATCCCATACATTCTCATACTTTTTGCTATTTGTCTCACCCATTCTCTCTGAAAATTAGATTGAACTAAATTGAATTTGATACTTAATAGCGTTGGCACACCTTTTAGATCAAGAAAATTTCATGAAATCGAAATTCGAAATCCTTTCTTTCTCACATGTTTTGCATATGACTATCTCATTCTTTCGCATACCAAATTCAATTGAACTAAATTGAATTTGGAGTGATGCTTAAGAGAAGAAGAAGAGTGCGAGAGAATGAATGAGACATATTCAAAACACGTGAGAACGAAAGGGATCCGAATTTCGACTTCATGAAAAAGGCATAAAAGAAGAAGATCGTGAATGAATGAATTACGATTTGATGCAATTTTCCTGGTCTGAAATGTATGCCGGTGTTATAAAGATCAAGAAAACAATTATTTAAATTTCCGTTTTTTCCTCTCAAATCTATATTGAATTTGTCAGAATGATCAAGAAAAACACATTTAATTCAGATTTGAATACGAAAGAGTGGGATAAACTTGTGAAAATACGTTTGAAAAGGAATTCCTTTTTCTTCTTAAATATATCTTGTTCTGTTCCATTCAAATCTAAATTTCATTTGTCTGAATAATCAAGATAAATTCAATTTATATTTGAAAGCGAAGGAGTGGAATAAACTTATACAATTCTATTTTATTTTATATTTAACTATTCCACAGTTTTTTTACTCAAATCTGAATTGAATTTATTCTGACTATCGAAATTTCAAGAAATTTTTTTGATCTAAAATTGAAATCTGAAGCATATTGCATATTGGCCCCTGCATATCTCTTAGATCTAGAAAATTTCATTAAGTCCAAATTCACATACCTTTTTTTCTTAAAAGTTTTGCATATGTTTATTCTACTTTTTTTGCACCCTTCTTCTTTTAAACACCAAACCAAATTAAATTTAGTTCAGTCCAATTTTGAATTCGATAGGTGGGATAGACTTATCCAAATCGTTGGAGAAAGAAAGGGACACGATTTTAAGTTTTTTAACCATATCCCTCACAGATGTCGAAGGATTGTTCTTGTAGCGCATGATCACCTTTTTCTTCAAATCTCAATCTCCAATACCCCGATTTTTCCACATCCAGGTTTCTGGGCAGTGGTTTCACTGTCGAGGAATCGAAGAATCACCCTCCGGACGGCCTGTCGTGAGATATTTGTGAGTTTTCCAAGGTTCGCGTAATTGATTCCAGGATTTTTTAGATACGTGTACACGATCAATTCCCTTCTGGAATTTGATGAGAGTTTCACCAAAAGAAAAATGTAAAAACACGCGTTACAATGTTTACATACAACGAAAATGCGGAGCTAGGGACATCTGTCTTAAAAATATCAAATCATTTGTAACAATTTTATCGTGGACACGCTCAGAATTCAGAATCATTTTTATAATTCTTGAAAGCGTAATAAGGATAATCAAGGACACAAAATTACAGTTGGATAAACTTGGAGAACATGTTGATTAATCAAATTTTGTTTCAAAACGCGGCATCGTAATTTGTGTTTGTTCTACAGTAGACTCTCCCTCAATCGGGCACAAAATCTTGTTGGCGATTTTCACGCTTGATTTTGAAGCAAATTTGTTCAAATTCGCTGTAGTTCCTCTTGTTTTATCGTGATTCTTTACATTTGAGGGCTTTTTGCAGAATTTACAATACTTTTGATACCCAAATCTCTCGATAATTTGGATAACATTTTTTTGCCCCATATGTCCGATTGAGAGAGAGTCTACTGTATTTTTTATCCAAGACACCTGAAACTAATTTCATGGATAAAAATCTGATATTTCAATTATCCAAAAGTTAAAAGACGTAAAATCTTTTACCACGAATCCCCCTCTATGTTTTTTTTTTTAAATAGCCAACCTCCGGCTCTGCAGCAACTGACATCGCTCTACGTTTGTCGCTCGAAGATCATCTGGCGCGATCCTGAGATCCTGCCGTGGCTGGAGCGGAATGTCAATGCTGTGTTGGATCGGGTAGATGCTAAGCATGAACTGGTGGAGGAATTCGCTCTCAAGAGATCCCAGCGCTACGTGAGTCCACCTCGAGCCATTTTGCGTCACATTGTACTGTCGGATTACAAAGAGAAAGTTCCCCTGGCCCCTTTTATTTCCAAGGAAACCGATCCCATTCTCATGTACGATCCCCTGCCCCCACTCGATTCCATCAACATCTACACGCGTCCCAATTTGTCGCCTGCGAAACGTGTACTGATGTTGCAGAATTCCTCGCCGCTCTCGATGTTTTTCCAGAGTCTCCTGCCCAGTTTTTCGGTCAATCAGCCGGCGCCGGCGGACAATAGGGCGGCGGCAATGGCCGGTGTTGTTGAAGCTCAGGCACCGCCTGAAGAAGCTGAAGATGGAGCTGCAGGATTTCAGTCTTATGCGGATTTCCGCACTTCTCTAAATTCCGTTGTGGATGCTCTTAGGGATTTCCTGACCAATATTCGTGTCCCCGAACGCCCCAATGATGCCGATGTTGATGAGAATGAGAGTACTGAAGATGAAGCTAATGACTACTTGACTTAGAGGACATAACTTTGCAAGGACGTTTTTTTTTCTTTCGATGTAAGTTTCTCTTGTGATTTTTTTTTTCTACTTTATAATCCCCCACAGAAGACCTCAGTGTCCCCAATCCATCAACGTCTAAAGATATTCTTAGTAGAAAGTGATTTTGTTTTTTTAAAAGAGCTTTTCTAGGCTTTTTGTAGACTTTTCTAGAGATTCAGATCATTGAACAAAAATTCAATTTTTTTTTTACAATAAATTTTCCAATCAAGTCAATATTTCCCAGTAAAACTCCTTTGGTGTCTTTTTTGTAAAAAGAAGGTCGCAATTTTTAGCGCGCATCCCTATAGCCAAACCATCCGCGAAGGTGAACGTTAGTGGACAAATCGCAGATATTCCGCGGAATTATCCTCAGCGAAGTTTATGGGAAGAGAAATTTTCCACATTTTTAAAGGGCACGAATTTGCTGAACAATTTACTCCGTGGAAAATTCAAAGGAGCACAGCAGACATCTCCGTGGAAGTTCTGTGGAACTTTCAAATAAAGTGTTTGGCTATAGGGTAATTAAAATAAAAAAAAAATTGTACAATTAAAGGACTTTCAAAAAGAAAGAAATCAATTAAAGAAATAATTATTGCTCTTATTAGATTTTTTCTTGTGGATAAAATAAAATAATATTGCATTTAAGATAAATGAAAAAAGGATATTTAAGCAGAAAAAAAGTTCTTCATGTATTGTTTACATATAAAAAAATTAAAAAAAAAGAATAAAAGATTAAAAAAAATCATACAATTATCCATTAAACAGTAAGAAAAAAAAAGAATAATCTTTATAAATGGAAAAACGGGAAGTAGAGTGACGAAAAGAATATTAAATGTGTAAAATTTTAAATTCCAAAAAAACGTCTATTTTTTTCTCATTTCTCTCTCGTCTATTTCAATCAGAAAATCTTTTCAGTTTTTTTTTTGGGGCAAAAGAAAGAAAAACACTCTTCTCTTTATTGATTACAAATTTGAAATACCTTTGATAAAATTTGAATAAAAATGCAAGTGACAATTGTGTATCATTGTTATTGCGCCCGGAATGTTTGGCAGTTGCTGTGCCAGACAATTTAAGCCCGGTTTGTTTTCACCCTCCCCAAATTTAGGTCATTGTGCCGAAGACAGGGTTGTGACGGCAAATACTGGGTCCATACTCCTCGTAGGAGGCTTTTGTGTGACAAGCCTGGTAGAATTCTGGCATTGCGGCGAACATGCTACCGCCGAACCAAACAGCATATCGCTGCATATGATGCGAAATTACTGACACATCAATCGGCTTCGGCTGGAGCAATTTGATAAGAAAAGTACGATAGTGAGTTATTCTATTCAGGGAGTGTTTATCTCTTCAGCTGATAAAATGCTTAATTCTTTTAGGGTTATTTTGGGTTGCTTGAAAAAATCGTGTTCTATTTATTCCATTTACTATTTCCTCTCCAAAAAATTATAAAACTCTATTGATAATTTTTTAGACACAAAACTAGGGGAGATCAAGGCAGAATTAGTCAACAAATGAATTTTTTCATTACGTTTAATTTGTTAAAAAAATTTATTAGGCTAATAAATATTTTAATGCATAGGAAGGAAAATACATACGTCACAAAAGTGTTCTCAAAATTCCTTCTACCCGTCAAATCATTGCTCTACCTGCCGATTTCACTCGGTTTTGAATTGTAACGGTATATTCTAGTACATTTAGAGAATTCTACAGATTTTCGGTAGAATTTCTGCATAAGAAATCTGCATAGTCTCCATTGTCTCAACAAACATATTTTTGATTTATCAAGAAACTGTAGAAGTTACAAAGAAAATGGTATGCTCTGCTTAACAAGCATTACCTATTAAATATTTTAGATGAGTAAAAAGATTCAAGACAAAAATACTAATTTCTTAAAAATCGCTCATGAAATGATACAAAAACACGAAATTTAGGTCAACACTCTGTTTAAAGTTTTCACTTCACTATTCTCTACTTAGAACACGGCGTCGCAGAATTCTTCATTTTATATAAACACTGTGAAATCACCAAGAATAACTCTATTGAATTTTGCAAACTTCAGTGAAAAATATTCCATATTAGGTGAGATTCTTAACAATCTCACCTACTATAATCCTAACAAAATTTCATGTCGTCCGATCGACCTCAAATTTGGTCAAAATGTGTTTCGCCACTTCCTGATTCCGAATATATATGTGGCTAAGTTACGTTCCCGGCCGGCCGGCCGGCCGGCCGGCCGCTCTTTGGAGCTTAATAGCTCCTAAACTAAAAAAGATATCGACTTGCGGTTTTCGGCAAAGGTTATATATCGGGTGAAAATTGCAACTTGGTGCATAGACTCCCCACCCCCCACCCCTCCTTCCGCCATTTTGAAGACCCCCCTTTTTTTGTTTTCTCAATAGCTCCGCCCCTATGGCATTGATCGGGCTCAAATTTTAGTATGTTATAGCTGGGCCTTAGAGCTTTCTATCAGTACCAAACTTAAGGTCCCCCGACCCCCCTGACCCGAGCTATAAGGGTCCAAAAAAAATTTCTTAAAATGGCCATAACTCCGGTTCTAATTGTCAGAATTTAAAAAGTGAGGGCTTTTTGGAAAGCTCTCGTGAAATGCCACTTCCCTTTCTAACATCGCAAGTTCATAAAACCACCGCTAGGGGCGCTTTTTTTAAAAAGAAAATTTTTAAATCTTAAAAGTTAAATAACTCAAAAATTCCATTGTGCATCGGGCTGAAAATTTAGTATGTTGTAGCCGTTGATTATACCTATCAAACAAAAAAAACCTTAAGTCGATCCATAACCCCTGACCCGAGCTATAAGGGGTCAAAGTTCGAACATTGACCGGCCTCTATCTCCGGTTCTAATTAACATAGCGACCTAAATTTTACCTTTTTGGTTTCGTGTCGATGAGCACTTTCAGATGGAAGTTCAAAAAGTCACCATAGGTGGCGCTGTGATAGCGTCAAAATTCATCCAAATTCAAAGTCACTTTTCTCAAAAACGGCATTGTGCAAGTTAATGAAATTTTAGTATGTTGTAGTCCAGTCTAGGACGTTTCCAAAATGGTGCGTATGCGCGCTGTGGTTTCAATAGAACCGGAGATATGAGGGGTCAAAGTTCACGAAATTCAAAAAATCATATCTCCGGTTCTATGTGACCGATTTTGATGAATGAGGGCTTAAACGAAAGATCTCACCAAATGCTACAACTTTCTAGAATATTTGAACTTCGTGGGACCAACACCAGGGGCGCCACAGTCGAAAAACCAATTTCAATATCACATAACCTCAATTATCTCGACTGTCGCTGAACCGATTTTGATGATTACTTCAACATAATTGTAGAGCACATTTGTCTCTACATTTCGTCCATACATCATTTTCCACTCAGACTACGCTATCACTCCGATTTTGCCGTTTAAGTGTGAAAAAATTGATTTTTCCCATAATAACGCTTTGAAATCACTCAGATGCCAATTTGACTGCCTCTACTCCACCAAGACACTTAAAATATGGTTTTAAATGGAAAGTCCCACAAAAGACAACAATTCTTTGATATAGTTGAAGTTCAACAAATGACTACTTGGGGAACTCTGGATGAAAAAACGAGTTAAGAAACAAAAAACCTCGCTTATCTTGGCTTCTGAGTAATCGATGAGTTCAAGTTCTACGGCAAAATTATAGAGAACATTATGGTCTACATTTCATCCATATATCGCTTTTCTGTCAGTTCATCCAAATCCTTGATATTTTGGTTTAAATACAAAATTTGTATAATTTCACGAATTTGATTCAAGATAACTGAATGGCGTCTCCCAACTTCAGCTCCAAATCGAATTTGCGTGCACTCCGAGTTAGCTCACGTTAAGAATCTCACCTACATAAGCCGGTTAGGATTATCTGTCCCTTTTCAGACACAGCTGTCTGGAAAGTAGAAAAAAATCTACAGAAAATCGGCAAAATATCTACAGAAATTCGTCAGAGTATGCACCAGGATTCGTCAGAAAATATCCAAAAATTTCTGACGAATTTTTGTCCCAAGCCCAAATAAAATTCGTAGGAATATCTACAGATTTCTCGGCAGATTTTCGGCAGAGGTGTAGATATTTTGTGCAGAAAACTTAAAGATATCTGACGAAATTATTTGACAGATACACATTCCACTGTTTAATTCTATCCGTGGCTAATTCTACCCCAGACTCCCCTATTTAACCCATTCAGACACTGAGAAAAAAAGAGGCTACGATTAACTTTTTTTCGTCATAACTTTAACACTTTTCGGGTGTAAAAATATATCAACATTTTTTAATGTTAATTTTACACCTTTTGAGGGTAAAATCAACATGAAAAAAGGGTAACTTTAACCCATAATACACCTAAAAAGGGTAATATTTACACCGATTTCTGGATCAATACTGCAGGGTAAAAAAAACATTTCCGGAATGTTATTTTAACTTTCGGATTTCTCTCAGTCAGTGACCAATGTACCAGAAATACTTGGAAAAGAATGTTCATATTTTGGGATTAGTTTCCTACAGATTAATAGAACTTTTGTCAAACTTGTCAAACACACATCTTAACGGTCACTGAATTTAAATTCTGTGCATTAATTCATTACAAACTCTATTGCTTTAGAAAGAGTAACTATCCGAGAAAACAAATTAGCGAGTAGAATTCAAATCAGGAAAAAGGAAACAGGCCAATTTTAACAAATTACACAGGAATAAATTATCTAAAATCACACAATTTGCGTATGATGTATAATCCTATGGTAAGGAATGGGTTAATATAATATCATCCTGATCGTCGAATTTAGGCAAGCATATGCTTCCAGTGGATCAAAATTTACTCAATCTTCCCATTCACAGCTGGAGTTTGATTCTCCAATAGTGTCTTGGCTAAAAGGTATATAGGCTAAAAGGTAAATAGAACTCCATTTGCACAAAAATTTGTTAAGGGAATCAATCATCAAGATCGAGTGAGTATGGACATGTCCATGAATGAAGAAAAATTCCCCAGAAAAGATATGGAAACCATTGTAAGGAGATCTCAAACTCAGGGCAGGCCCAGGACAAGGTGGCTGAATCAAATTCAGAATCTTGCCTTGGAGCACCTTGAGATCGAACCCGAATATCTTCCTGAAGTGGCGGAGGATCGACAAACGTGGCCTGCTAAATTGGATGTCATGGGATTGCGACCCCAATAGGGATAAGTGGTTGAAAATAATGATGATGTGCAAGGAATTCAAACTCTATTTTGAATTTTCAAACTTAATTTTTGCGCAAGGTAGGGACAGTTTATGAAATTCACACTAAGAAGCTGTTAACTCTTTTGAGACCCCAGCATATTCCGCAAGCCAATTCGTCTATTTTTCGATTAAAAATATTTTAGGAATTAATTGAGCTCCTACAAAAAATATCGTAGATTTTAAGTTTCCAATTTTTTCAGTTTATTTGTATATATTCCTTTGGATAATCAGAGTCCGAAAAGAGACGAAAAAATTACAAAAATGTCTTTTCTTGGCTTTAGAAAGCGATCTTCAACTGTTTACTTTTTTAAGGAAACTAACGTGACCGCTAGGATTATCTCAAATGCCAGGTACAAAAGGAAAAAAAAATCGTGAAACGCTTTTCACTTCGAAACCTCACACTTTCATTTTCCTAATAAAATATACATAAAGTAAAATGATATATACCTACCCTTCACTAAAAAATATTTAGCTGAGATTCTTTACAATCTCAGCTTTTGTGGTCACAGATGAAAATATGGCCTCGTCAGATCGGGCCCAAATTTTGGATTTACACGTTTTGACACTCACCCCATAAATCACGAGTCTATAAAACATTGTTCCTTAGGGTTTCATACGAAATTCCTTAGGATAATGTAAAGAATGTCATCCACTCCCCGGGTGAAAATTCCTTTTCTCGTACCCGGTGAATTCTTCACACTATCCCTAGGTACAGTTCCCATTCTGGGGGGAATATTTCACATAGATTTCCGCAAGTAATCTTTATAATACATCCGGAAGACTGTTAGATCTTTTACAGTGATATATCCGGGGAGGGTTATTGAAGAAGTCTTGAATCGACAACCGAAAAAATGTGGAATTTTTCCAAGGGATATTCCTACACTGAAAGAAATCCGAAAAAGTCAAAATAACATTCCGGAAAAGTTAATTTTACCCTGCAGTATTGATCCGAAATCGGTGTAAATATTATCCTTTTTAGGTGTATTAGGGGTAAAAGGTACCCTTTTCATGTTAATTTTACCCTTAATAAGGTGTAAAATTAACATTAAAAAAATGTTGATATATTTTCACACCTAAAAAGTGTTAAATTTATGAGCAAAAAATCTTAATCGCACCCTCTTTTTTTTCTCAATGTAGGAGAAGTTGATGAACTATTCCCCGCTTTTCTAGGGAAATTTCCCATAGATTTCCCAGAAAAATCTTGGTTAAAATCTTAGTAAAATTCCTGAAAAACTGGGGAATTTTGTCCCACGGATATACCCGGGCGGAAAAGCCTGATGAATTATCATTACGTGCATCGCAAAATTTTCCCGAAGAAATTGGTTCAAATGTAAGAAAAATGGGGGACTTTTCTCAATTAAATCTCCAGGAAGGGCTTCTGAATTTTACCCATCTCCATGTGGAACCTTTCTTAGATATCTTTGGCAATTGCAAGGGTAAGTTTATTTTAATTTTTTTTCTTCATATTTTTGTTTTATTTTCAATTTTTATTATCTTGCATTTATTTTATTTTTTATATTAATTTATCTTTTGGATATCATATGCGCTAAAAATCGATTTTCGTGGACGATCCGGCCCGTCCGTCCGTCGTATAACCACTTCTGGAGGGAGAACGGAAAGAGATAACAACAAGCGGTTTTCGCCAAAGGTTAATTAGCGATGGGCCGCTAGAAGTACGTGATGTCAGATCCGCCCCCCCCACGAAAATATTTATTTCGCTTTTGATCATGATCTAGTCTCAAAATCGAGGCTAAGGTCTGCAAGGTATACTCAACTGTCCGATATTCGAATGATTTTTTACTAGTGCTTTGACAGCTGACATCCAGGTATGGACGACCCAGATATCGAAAAAAAACCCTTTAGTTAGAAAATCAGAAAAAAGCTATCCATCAACATGTTACGGACGATTTTAATGAGTGGCTGATAAACCAGCTAGTCTATACCTTTTGCACATCTTTCGGCCTTTCCAT
Organism: Phlebotomus papatasi; assembly: GCF_024763615.1. Classification (NCBI taxonomy): domain Eukaryota; kingdom Metazoa; phylum Arthropoda; class Insecta; order Diptera; family Psychodidae; genus Phlebotomus; species Phlebotomus papatasi. Next base: position 64,923,952 of record NC_077223.1, read on the forward strand.
TTGCATCTAATCTCGATTCGGGCAGTTTTTGTTCAATTGTTCAAGTGTAAAGAGTGTGCCTCTTGCGCGCGTTGTGGTATTGGAGTTTTCTTTTTTTTTTAATTAAATGTTAAATTAGTCTAGGAGAAAAATATTTATAGTTAGCAAAATGGTTAGATTGTTCTGGTGTAAATTAAGGAAAAGAGTCCACTACTAAGTATTAATTGGAATAATTTTTGCAATAAACATACGAAAAATGGATTGCGAAAACTGTCGAATGTTTATTTTTAATTACTTGGTTTTACGTGTTTAGTTATCATGAGATTTTATTGTCATTTTTTAGATTTGTTTTTTAGAACAACGAATTTACTTCTGTACTTATTATAGTATTTTTCTTCTAAATAAGTTTAAAAAGTTTTCTCTCTATTTTCTAATTAATCAAATGGGGCCTTTATATGAATAAAGTTTTAGCTTTATGAAGCAGAGGTTCTGGGTTCGATTCTTACTCTCACATTAAACAAAAATTGCAACATCAAATTAAATTGTCTAAACTCAGACTAAAGACACATTTTGGAAAGTTTTCACTCATAACGAACTCAAGTTTCTATTTAAAATTCGAAAAAAAATATAGTCTGCGTAAGGTTTCAATTTTAACGTACGAATTTTTCAAGCAACCCCAATAACAAAGTTCTTTATTCCTAAAAAAAAAAGAGAAGTTTGTGACTCACCTTAATCCTCCCATCGCTTAGATTCTCGCTGATTCTCAGCCTTTGGTCAACAGACCGTTTGATATCGCGCTGAAGGCGCCTCCCAAAGTCCCGGAACATGGTGGAGCCCCCACTGAGGACGATGTTATTGTACAGGGGGCGCCTCACGTCAATGGGGCAGTTCTGAATCACATTGTCCACAATCTCGGAAAGGGGAGTGGTGAAGTCGGGATTGGAGAATTCAGGATGGAAGAAGATCTCAGGCCCCAGGAATCTCTCGTAGCCGACATCGACGCCAAAGGGGGCTTTGGTGACAGCATTAATGCCCTCATAGTGACGAATCCACTTGCTGGGCTCCGTGTCGTACTTGGCAAACTCCTTGGCGATGTCCGGACAGATGTAGCAGTACTTCTCCTTGATGGCCTTAGCCGTCTCCAAGCTCTGCTCTGGCGGAATGCCGACCTCGCGCTCACGCAGCAAGCTCTGGATGAAGGAGGTGATGTTGCGTCCAGCAATTGGGATGTGCTTGATGCATGAGCCAATGACATAGCCCTCGGCCACTGGGATGACATGAGTTACGCCATCCCCACTGTCTACGACGATTCCCGTGAGCGTTCGCTCCTCCACGGGACGCGATGCCCAGCTGGCGGCCAGGGCCAGCACAGCCTGCACAGCGATGTACAGGCCGGGCACATTGAAGGTCTCAAACATGATTTCGGCAGTGTACTCACGGTTCTCGGGCGTATTGAGTGGTGGCTCTGTCAGCAGGAAATGATGATCTTCAGGTTCTGCACGCAGATACTTGAAAATGCACTGCTCCAGGAAGCGTTCCATCAAATCCCAATCTTCCACCAGGCCATGCCTCACCGGATACTTCACAGCATATCCCGTGGCATTGAATGCCTCATCACCAATGAAGAAGTCCAGGTCTTCAACACCCTTCGTCACGCGCCTGGCGTTCTGATCACCCACCCTAGCACTCTCCTTGATTGCAATTGCCGATGGAATAATGAACTGGGGCTCCTTGTTGGCAGCAAAGCCCAATTTGGTGTATCTGCAATGAGTGGAAATGCCCAAAATAAGCTCCCGGAGAAATATTGACACCGGATGTCAAATGTAGCTCCACCCGCTCCTCTTAAAACGGAATATTTACCCAGTTCCCACATCGATAACACACGCTGGCAGTCGTCCGGTCATTCTCACACACGTGCCCTAGCTGATTTTTCCGGAATATTGGACTTTAGGGGCTTTTTTCCACGGTTTTTTCACTCCTGAAAAAATCACCACACCTTCCAGCAACTCTAAACTCTGCAGGAGATGTGTCACCCGACAACCCGGCTGGAAAGATAGACACGTCCAACGGTTTTTGGATGCCTTACAAGAAAGCCTTACATACTGATTCTTGATTAAAACTCATAAATCTGGTAAATTATTAGAGATTTTTTTGTTCTCTTTTCTTGTCATTCGTTTGAAATAATCATATTTTATAATAATGATTTATTAAAATAGTGTCATCCATCCTTTCACAATTCAGTCTTTGCGACGAGCAAAACATAATCTATCGTCTTATGTTTATGTCTATTTTATGTCTGTTTTTGCTCTGAACGGCCTCAGTTGTGAAAAATCGAAACAAAAAATACAGATTGACAAAAATGATAGAGAGCGTAAATTAAAGTGTATAGTGACTAAAAAGGGAAAAAATGTAGCTTTATGGGGAAGCACTCACCTAAATTTTTATTTATTATTATTATTATTATTATTTATCACGATTATTACACTGATTACACTAATTCCTAATGCTGCCCAACCCCTTCCGTCAAATCATTGATCTACCTGCCGATTTTGATTGGAGCTTTTTTGAATTTTAACGGTATATTCTAGTACATTCAGAGAAAATCTGTAAATTTTCGGCAGAATTTCTGCCTAGAAAATCTACATAGTGTCCATTGTCTCAATAAAAATATTGTTGATTTGTCAAGAAACTGTAGAAGTTACAAAGAAAATGGTATGTTAATACTAATTTCTTAAAAATCGCCAATGGAATGATAAAAAACACGAAATTTAGGTCGACACACTGCTTAAAGTTTTTACTTCACTATTCTCTACTTATAACACGGCGACGCAGAATTCTTTATTTTATATAAACACTGTGATATCACTAAAAAACACTATTGAATTTTGCATACAAAATTTAATGAAAAATATTCCATCTTTTAAGACATAGCTGTCTGGAAAGTGTGGAATGTAGAAAAAATCTGAAAAAAATCGGCAAAATATCCGCAGAATTTCGTCAGAGTATGGTCCAGGATTCGTCAGAAAATTTGCAAAAACTTTCTGACGAATTTTGTCCCAAGCCCAAATAAAATTCGTAGGAATATCTACAGATTTATCAGCAGATTTTCGGCAGAGGTGTAGATATTTTCTGTAGAAATCTTAAAGATATCTGACGAAATTATTTGACGGGCTATTACATAATCTTATATAAATACATAGTTATTTAAATAATCATATTTCGACGCTTCTATTCCATACTATACTATCGCGGAATAATATACATTCGACTCTTCGTTATCCGGCTGACGTGGGGGCAAAATGGCATTTTGGTTTTTTGAATCTGGTCAACGTTTTTTTTTATATATTCTGCTGTTTGAATTTATTTTCTGTCGAAAAACAACAGAATTTTCTTTGTGGTGTGTTTATGTTTCATTTTGGAGCACGATTGTGTGTCAAAAACTTTAATAAAATGAAAATAACACATTAATTTACTCTGGACAAACTGCAAAAAAATCGTTTTGAATACATCGTTCGTAAAAAAATCGTTTTGAATACATCACCCGCCAGCGTTTGGCAGTTGTCACCCGGATAAGGAAGTGCCGGATAACGAAGAGCCGTGTGTAAATAAGTCTAAGTTGGCTTAGTATTGTATGGAATAGCGTCGTCAATTTACTTTATAATATTTTGGTTTTTCAATATAGAATAGTAGGTAGAGTAGTAAGCAAAAGGACAAGGCAAGAGACGACTAGAAAACTATAAAGATTTTAGCATTGTTGCCAATGAATTGCAATATGTATATTCCAAAATCTAAACAAATAATATAGCAAAAATGGGAAGTAAAGAAATGGAAAATCTATTCAATATTTTGGCGTTTTAGATCTTTTTCTTAATGAATCAAATAATATCTTCCTCCCTCGGCACGACAAACATGAATATTTCCTCTTTAAATCTACAAAAACTTCCATCACATCTCTGGCTACATTTTTCGTAGAGTTAAATAAAGTTCTTCAGCTTTTCGTTAATATATAAGGATGTTTTTGAATTGTTCTTGCCTTGTAGATGTAGATCTATCTTTTTCAAATTTGAAAAATAAACTAATTATATCTTTAGAGCGGATGCTCTTTGTTTTGCAGATTTACCATGTAACACCTGCTGCTTTTCGGCACTGTATTGACTTATAAATAATACTAGTAGGGAATATTTGAGAAAATGATTTATTAGAAAAGGCTTAGATTATATATTGTAGCTTAAGGAAAGTCACTCACCTAGAATTTATAGAGAGAACAAATTAATGAATAATCTCTACTTGTTGCCGCCGAGGATTCAGGTTTTGTGATATGCACTTAGAGTGGCGGTATTACTTGTGGTTAACGTAGTAATTTGTCTACAACAAAACAATTGTGGATCTATATAAAATACTTGTAAAAAGTCCAACTTTCTTTACCAGACTATTTTTTATGGGATTTTGCAAAAAAATCGCACATCTATGTAGCCCTACAACTCAAAATAGCCCCATTCCCCCTTATGTACAGTGCCCGCCCTCTAATCCGGATCGGCGTAATCCGGACGAGCTCTCGACGGTTATATTTAAAAGTTTAGTTTAAGTATGCATATATCACTATCACTACCCTATAACCAACGAACAGTGGTGAAATTTTTTTTATGGGCAAATTACCGCAATATTCAGATGGTAATTTTCTGGTAATTCCTGGTAATTTTCCAAGGAAAATTTCTCTGGAAAATTTACGGCCATCCCTATGCATATGTGCTCAGCATTTAAAATGAATTATCCTGTGATGTTTCTGTTTAATAAGTGGAGTATATTAGCATGGAATTCTCTAATTATGTCTTCTTAGAATTTTCTTTAAAACTTTTATACTAATTCTAAAAAAAAAAATCTTGTATTATATTTTCGAGACGTTGAACAAAATTCATAAAATCCATCCGGATTACACGAAGCGGACACCTTTCATATTATTTGGCTCCCAATCATCCGAATTACAAAGCAGGCACTGTATTCATATAATTTGACTACATTTCAGCAATTTCCATTATTCGTATGAGTTTATGAAATGTATGTGATATGTAATGGAATCGTATTGGGTATTGGGTGATTAAGCATGGAATACTGGGTATATGATACCAGCGCCGCGTAGAGGTTAATAGCAGTTTGAGGAAACCTTCCAACAGTTTGTCACTTCTCATTTCTCTCTCATTTAGTTGGTGCTTTGAAATCGAAAAGAAAATTGTGTTTTTCTCAAAGAAAAAGTCTCTTTGAATTGTGTTTTTGTACACCAGTCGGTGCCCTATGAGCTGCCCCAACGCATTCACCTGAAATCACAACATTCCAAGTAAGTACATTGCGAAAAATTGCACAGGAATGTCGACAACAAATTGGATTGTCAAACAAGAGAATGCGTAGGAAAAATAATGGAGTGTGACTCACATTTGTGACGCTCATTTTTCTCCCACAAAATTGGATTAATGACAATCAATATTAGTGTGTCTGCTTCGGGAAATAATCAAAGTATTGAATGACATGGGTTTCAGGTGTGTTTAGAGCAGAAAATCAAGAGATAATCGAGCGAGAAGATGACAACGTATGCTTCGACAAACAATGGAAGGGAGGCTGATTTTCAGAAATTGGCCCAAACTATTGCCACCAGTATCCAAAAAATCCTCCAGAATGGTAAGAACGGACTCCTTGAAGCTTCAGGGAATACAGATAGTCTAATTTGTGGGATATTTCAGTCTCGTCTATGCAGAGGATGGTCAATCAATTTGGCACGGCACAGGATTCTCCGGAACTCAAGCAACAGCTGTAAGTCTTATTTTATTCACATTTTAATTATTTATTTAATTTGTTTTGGGATCTTCCGTGCCACTGAAAGTGTATTGATTTTCCTAAAAGAGTCACCTTATCACGATTTTTTTTCTCTATTTTCTCACCTGACTAAAAACGAGGGGCTAATGATAAGTGAGAAACAGCGCTAAAGCTAAATCCTGTTCTGTGAAATATGTTTCAAACATGTTTCATTCTTTGTTTTGTATTTTGCATTAAGGCCTCTACACATTAAGAGCAATTTTCAATAAAAAAAAAATGCTTTTTTGAAGGAAATTGACTGCACTTCTGTAGGTGTAAACATCAAAATTCTGTCAAAATGCAATTTTTGACGAAAACTTCCCAATGTGTAGACGCCATTACTTTGCAGGTTTTTGAAATTTATTTGATTTACTTCTGCGGTTTTTTTTCGTTTTCACAACTTTTTTCAAAGTTGTAAAATAATCATGAACTATTAATTAAAATACGAGTTAAGGAATTGGAGGCCCATATTAATTTTCTTTAAAAATTAAAACCGCTAAAGTTTCTAAAGATATCAAATTGCTTTTTTGAAGGAATTCATCTACACCACACCACTGTAGGTGGAAACATCAAAATTCTGTCAAAAATGTAATTTTTGATGAAAATTGCTCTCAATTTGCAGAGACCTTTACATTAACACTTACCAAAATCTCTTACACTCACAGTCCCAGGTTTATGCACATTTTCGGGACCGAAAAAACGCGCGAAATGGCATTATACATCGAGAAAATTTGCATACACGCAGGGGCTTTCTTTTGCTCGGCCGTAAAACTAATTTCGCGCGGAGTAAAAGTGGCAGAATAAGAAAATTCAACTGTTCAAAGAAAATGCATTAACAAACAGTACTTTTTGGCCAGAGTTCTTCAATAAATGTTTAGAAAATTTAAAAATTTTACATTAACTCTTTCGTCTCCTTTGGGACTCTGGGTACCCATGGAAAAAAGAATTTTTTTAGACTGTTTAGAATCGATAAAATTCCGATTCTTGTGGATGATTACAAACTATAAGGATGTCCAAATCTAGGATATTTTTTGCAGGATCCCAATTAACTCCTGAGCTAAGATATTCTTGGTCAAAAATCGTGAATTTTCGATTTTCTGCTTCCTTGCAGATATTGTGACTTTATTCATATTTCTAAACCCGAATAAGGAAAAACCTTTCGGGGCCAATAAGTATGATAACTAACAATTACAGATTACATAAATTCGCAAAATATTTTTTCTTAAATTTTTAAAAAACTTGTTCAAACTTGATGGGAATTCTCGTCCGCAAGAATCTAGAGGTCAAATGTAAGGTTATCCCGCCAATGTCCGCCATTTGCTTTTTGACACCAATCTTGTAAGAAAATTCCAAGCGGGAGTGAAATTTTTGCCAATATGGCCGATAATTTTGACATTTGGCAGCGAGGGAGATTGCTTTCGAGGAAGTTTTTCCTATTCTTTCAGATTTTGGTGAATTCTGATTGTCCAGGAAGTGTTTTTTTGGCTCTTGAGAAAGCTTAATGTGTCTGCAATAACATCCTGTTGAGAGAAATGTGTGTTAAAGTGTTATTCTGTGAAATATTTTGAGGAATCTGTTGGCAAGCAGGACCTGGGTGTCCTTTTTAGCACTTCCTGGACATCCCACAAGATACTGGTCAATAATTCTTCTTGTTTTAGTGATCAACATTGTAAAGGAGTCATTTGACATGCAAAAATAATTCACAAAATTCATATTATTGGCTTATGGAAAATTGAAGTATGTCCAAATTTGTATCCTTTGCGTTCTTTAGGGGACGAGAGTTCCCATGAGTTTTCCAATTTCCCAGAGGCGGAGAAAATTCTTTCTCTACAGAAGTATCATATTTGACCACTAAGACTTACAATAAAGTGAGTTTTACTGAAATTCGTTCGCTGGATATGTTGTGGTCCGGAAAGAGTTAATAAAAGAAATTAAAGTTTTATTTTGGAAAAGAAGCACAGTGTTTTCAAATTTCCCGCGTCGCAATATAGTATACTATTCAGGCGTATTTCAAAAATGATTTCATAAATTGACTCCCAATGGTAGGCAAACTTGCATAATTGTATGTGCATAATTCCATCAGGTGCATAATCCCGAAGTTCATAATGTCGGGACTGAGTGTATTAATTTAATGCATTTTAAAATTAAATAAATCTGAAAAAGAGAAATTATTAAGTTCACTTTAGAAACGAATTTTGGAAATTTGAGAGATAACTTGAATGAATAGTATTCTGTTGACTTCAAAAAATTGTAATCCATTAAGTTGTATTCAAATAATTTGTTAAAGAGTTTAGAAATTTAATTTTAGATTACGTTGGGGGAAATAGTAGGGATTATAATGATATGCGATATCTTTTCGAGTATATCTAAACCTAAAGAAACTTGGGGTTCTCTTCCTTCTGACCTTCCTAACTATAACCTTTATCAAATGATTTTTTTCCAATTTTAGAGAATAAGGCCTATTTTTGCAATTCAAATCGTATATTGTAGTAATTTTTAGTTTCCATTTTCCATATTCTCTGAATTCTCTTATTTAGTTGAGAATTTATTTATGATTATAAGGAGGTACATTTGCCATCATCTACGTGCTTCTTTAGTTTTTCCTTTTGCATTTACAGCTTAGTGTTGTTGATTTTCCAACACTGTCCTATTTTCTAAAAAAAAATCGTTCCGACTCGACATATTTCCTCATAATTTCATACAGTAATATCTACAATCCACACGTAACAACAGTTCAATGTTTGTGTATGATGGTTCTTATTCACAAATCATCTCTGAGGAACTTGACTTTTCAATTTTGAAAATCTCCATAAAATCGACTTTTAGAAAATGATTCGAAAATCACATTTCTTTCGAGATAGAGGAAAATGATGAAAATAGTCTTCTGCAATGTTGTAGAGCAGTAAATTTCCTATAAGAATATTCTCATTATAAAACGTTTAAGTTTTCTCAGAGATCGTGAAAGAATTAAATATGCGTTTTAACAAGTTTTGCCCCAGTCTCCCCTACACATTGTTGGAAATTTTGAAGTAAATTTCTTACACGTGTGAAGGTAAATCTTGAAAAATTGCCTAATTTTAAAAAATTTCACATGTTGGCACTATAAAGATTTTGATCTAAAATGTTATTAAACTTTACAATAAGGACGCTGATCTGAAGATATCTGACTTGTTTCATTTTAAAGCTGTTCAGAAGGGAACTCTTAACATACTTGTACCTGTGATATACGTCTAAGAGTGGGAATCGTCTTTTCGACGTGCAATTAAAAAATTAAATTGAATTGAAATAGGGAGTGAATCCGGTGTTCGCCAGTTGGAAAAGTGGTCACCCTAAGAGGAAAACACTTTTTTGGTCTTGCCCAGAGCTTTCGGTCCCAATATGGACCTTCTTCAGTGGCTGAAAGGGCATCAAAATTTATTTTTCAACATTTTCTTGTTTTTACAAAGGTCATTTTTGGACAACTTCAACTCTATTATTATTTTTATATTTAAATAAATTTTGATGCCCTTTCAGCCACTGAAGAAGGTCCATATTGGGACCGAAAGCTCTGGGCAAGACCAAAAAAGTATTTTCCTCTTAGGGTGACCACTTTTCCCACTGGCGAACACCGGATACACTCCCTATCAAGAAAATCGCGCCAGTTCCTATTATTAGATTGAATTGAAATATTTAGTACAGAGAATCGTCAATCGGAGCAAATGACACTCAAATCATCCAGTTTTCTTTGGAGTAGAGATAGGAAAAATTCTTATCAACCTAGGATCGAAGAGGCAGGAATTTTTTCTATCTCAATTCCGGAGAAAACTGGATAATTTGAGTGTCACTTGTTCTGATTAACGATTCCCTGTACTCAAATACAATTAACTTGGACTAAAGTTTGCAAAACTCTCAAAATGAAATATTTAGTTTAAAAATCCAAAATTTCTTATTTAGAATTAAGAGGGTAAGCGGGTTTGAAGGCTTCAAAAATCGTTTTTTTTTTAATTTGCTTATTTGCTTATTAAATAAGATAATAAGTAAAAAACATTTTCTGAAAATATCAAGTCAATTGGAGTAAAACTCTCGGAGGTAGAGCAGTTTTAGTTATGCATTTTGCCCGTACGCGCTTACCGTTGTAAAACTTTAAACGCGTTTTTCTCAAAACACAATTTTCAAAATCGGTTATCACGATATTTCGAAAACGCCTCAACCGATATTTTTGAAACTTTGCACACTTCTTCTAGATATAGTTGGCTCGTGCTTAACATAATTAGTCATTAGTTTTGACGGATTTTATAGTATAAAACATGTTGAAAAGTGGCTGAAATTTATCAATTTTTTGAAAAAAATTTTGTGCCAAAAATCGAAAAAAATCCTACTTAAGCACGAGCCAAATTCATATCCTAAAAGAAAATACTAATTTTATGGATTTAATATGAAGGTGCTAGAAAAAAAACGTGACAACGGAAAAAATGAGGGTGTGATCATACTGATCATATACCATTTCTCAACGGCTCAATTTTGAAAATTTTTCAAAAATTTTATAGTCCAAAAATAAAAAATGGACAAAATTAAAGTTTTTTTTCCTATGTCAAACCCGCTTACCCCCTTAAAATGCAAATGACGAATGCAATTTAATATTTTTATACTAAATATTTATCTTTAATATTTAAGTTTCTTTGAATTAAACAATATTTTTCTTAACCTGTTTAGAACCACCACCAAAAGTTTAGAACACCAAAAAAATTTTAAAAAGAATCGCCAACAGTTATCATTTAGAATTTTTGAAATAGGGTAAAATTTATAATTCCGTAAAACGCCGATTTATGGGTAAACTAGAATTCAAACAACTTTATAAAATAATTATAAATAATCTTAATTAACAGATTATCAAGGTCTCCGAACTTCCATTTTTTTATCTGTAAAAAACAATCAATGTTTCATCCTTGTTTTACGTTTTATAATTTTAAATTATGTATTTTTTTTAAGTCAAAACCAAAAATTAGAAGAAAAATCTGATTTTATGGTATGAAATCTCAGAATGAAAGAAAAACTTAGTTTGATTAATTTGTTCTGAAAACAAAATGTGTACAGAAGTTGATGAAATGACAAACCCCTCACACAATTGAACAAAGTGGCACATTTTAAAGAAACTTTTCCATTTTCCCACGACTGTGTGAGGTTGTTCAGGAGTTTATTTGTGATTTCTGCATGAAATTTTCAGGCATCAAATTCGAACGTATACACAGCAGTTGATCACAGACACAGATAATTTGCTGAAGGATCTCAGCAATTGCAAGGACAGACATTTGAAAATCCAACGAGATCGACTCGTGGATGAATTTACGTCTGCCCTGACGGCCTTTCAGGTGGTCCAGCGCAAGACGGTGGACTTTGAGAAGAATGCAATCCGTCAGGCACGATCAACGGCTATTGCCAAGCCGCCCGGATCGCACTCGGGCAGTCACAATTCCACATCTTCCGGCCCCTTTGAGGATAATTTCGTGACTGGGAGTCGGGGTCAGACTCAGGCACAGATGCAAGAGGATATTGATTTGCAGGCGTTGGAGGAGCAGGAACGCAATATTCGGGAACTTGAGGAGAATATTGTGGGTGTGAATGAGATTTATAAGAAATTGGGAGCGATGGTGTATGAGCAGGGACATGTGGTGGATTCGATTGAGGCATCTGTAGAGCAGACAAGCGTCTTTGTGTCTGAGGGGGCTGATAATCTCAAGAAGGCCAGTCAATATCAGGTAAGTGGGATTTTTTTTCTTATTGTTTGTAGGTAAATAAAATAGATAACTTCTTTTTTTTTGTTTAAATTGTAGAACAAACTGCGAAAAAAGAAGTTATTCATAGCTCTTATCTTGGCTGCAATTGTTGCTGTTATCATTCTATTGATAGTTTGGAGTAAGTAGATTTGAGGTTTGCAGGAGGATAGAACGAGAGCACTTCTTTTTGTATATTTGTATGGCTTCGGCGTTTGAGGAATTAAAGCAAAAAAAAAACAAGTTATCCATATAGGAAAAAAATACTTAGAATTGATGAGCGTTATTCAGAGAAAGAACAAAGTTATTTGAATTTCTTTCTGTCCAGGAGTATAAATACATTAAAAAAAAATAAAATACTGAATTATTAATTAGAAATCTATTGAAGCATTATTAAGAATATAATTTATATATCTGTATTATATGTAGATAATCACAATGAAAAAAAAATAAGGGAGAATTTCAATTCAAAGAAAAGAATGATATTTCGGATTTTAAGAATAAAGTCAACCTACTCTCAAATTGAATTTCTTTTTATTACAATAATGGGTCTCTGGTGTGTCCCAAATTGGAATACTTCGTGGATTTTACCTGTCAAGAGTTCATGAGTCGTCAAAAAAAAATCATTTAAAAACCGTAAAACGGTAATATAAAATGAATTTTATCAAAAATTTAGTCATTACACTGAGAAAAAAGGGTGCGATTCACTTTTTTTCCTCAGAACTTTAACACATTTTAGGTGTAAAAATATATCAACATTTTTTAATGTTAATTTTACACCTTTTTAAGGGTAAAATAAACATGAAAAAGGATACCTTTAACCCCCAATACACCTAAAAAGGGTAATATTTACACCGATTTCGGTTCAATAATGCAGGGTAAAATTAACATTTCCGGAATGCTATTTTCACTTTTTCGGATTTCTCTCAATCTAGTTAATTACAGATTTATTATCGGTTCAGATAAATTCAATCTTGACCAAATCGGTTGAGAAATAAGCTTTCTAGAGTGGTTTATCTCCAAATTGAAACATTCATTATCCGTCTGAACAACCTTCGAAATATTCAAGAATGAAGGAAGTCTTTGGATACGTTTTCGAATTAAGAATTTCTTGGAAATCAATCGGAATGCTTGCAACCCGGAATGTCTCTAAAAAGTTCAATTTAAAAGAAAAAGCGTTTACAAAATTAACCTCGATGATTGAAATAATAATTTTATAAATGTATGCTAAAATGTACTGTAGTGTGGACCAGGAGGGAAAGCCTTAAACTAAAGTGTACCCTGTTGTTGGGAAAGCTTTAAAACAAATTCAAATTTCATCAAAATCTGAAGTGAAGTTTCAATATTTTCGAAAATCAATTTTTCGAAATATTTTTTTGTATAAACCTGTCAGAAAATCAAATATCATTTTTTTTATCATATTGTTTTATCATTTTCGAACTATCTTCGGGTCAGAAAATATTTCATTTTAATGTTTTTGGATAAGTCTGTGACTAACGCAAAATAGGCTTTCTTCAAAAGGGTTCCGGTAAACCGGGCTCTTCTGCGGTGACACTTTGAACTTTGAAGATGTTAAAATTAACATGGTGGTAAGTATTTTTTAATATTATTCTTTTACAAACTTAACCCTTTAACGACGAGACACTTTTTACGGACTGAAAATCAACAATAAGAATTAAACTGAGAAACATAATCAATTATAAGTCTTACATTTAACAGAAAATCCAACAGAGTCTGATTCGGTGTGTTTAGTACTTCTATGAACGATAGGGACAAAAATAGCCCAAAAATTTAAGTAATTTTTCTGACAATACCAATGAATAATATTCTTCGCTTCCATGAAAAATATTACGTGAGTATTGTAGTTTATATTGCCAAAAGGGTTTTGCTTAAAAAAAAATTAGAAGTATAAAAAATAAATAAAATCAATTATGAATTTGAGAATTTAAAAATTCGCCATTTTTTGAGCTTAAATATTTACTACATAGCAAATAGCTAGAAACTTGCAAAAAATATTCTAGATTCCTTCAACCTTCTACTTTACAATTATGTACAAACATAAGAAAAAAATAACTTTAGGTAGTCAGGAAAAATTATTTTCTTTATGGAACACCGGTGTTCCAATGGTCCTTAAAGGGTTAATCGACAAAGCGTCTCAGCTTTGCAGAGTGCTCGAACTTACGAGAAAAAGCCCTCTGTGCATTATCCTTTTACAATGACATTTCAATATATGAATACCGGTCTGCTACTCTATTCATAAATTATTGGATGGGTTCCGATTAAAATCCTGAAAACCAAAATCCCGAATTCTTAAGTGTCATAGCTACTCCCACGATTGCACACGCGCTTGCTGGAGGCAAAGGGAAATTTTCTGTGTCTTGGGAGATTCTTCTAACACACTTCCTCCATATAATTTCATCCCGTTCAGGATTTTGAACATTCGGAATTTTGGCTCTCGAGATTTTGGCCGTCTCCGATCGGAACATCATCCGAAATTGAAAGTTGGTAGGAAATGTTCTTAGACCTTTTGTATTCCCTTCAATTTTAATTTATTACTAGAAGTGCAATACTTTTAAAGCACATTGAAATTGGCAAAAGGAATAAATTGAAGTCATGAACGCAATCCTCTAACGTCTAAGCCTTTAAGGACGAGAAGGTAAAAAATTAAAGATCAGAAAAAATATTTTTGTCTGACTTTAGGAGCAAAGCATAACTTTAGATGGCTGTAGGAAAAAAATCATTTTTAGATCACCGGTGACCCAATCGTTCTTAAACCCTAATCATAAATAGTTTCTTTTTACAATTATATACCTACAAGGAATTTGAAAAAAACAGCTTTAAGCAATTTCGTTTAAAATTTAGCCTTCTGATTTTTGATCTCGCATTATTCAAGATTGGAATTCTTCTGGTCACAGGAGTCTATGGATGAAATGTCCGCCTGGTTTACCTCTATTACATATTCAAAAATCCGCAAAATCGTTGGAGTGCACAGGAACGTATCGATATTTCGCCTCTACGAAAAGTTCTTATTGAACTAAACAGCGGAATACCCCAAAACCCACAAAACCCTTGTTTCCTGGGTAAGGGGGCTGTGACCTCAGGTTTGCTCTCTGTTTCACAACACAGTATTCTGTATGAAAAAAAAAACACATCAAAGAGCTTCGGATGACGGATAGATTGCACCGGAAACGACCATGTAAGACGATAGAAAGCTGTTTTTCAGCCGCTGATCCCGCGGTCGGGGGGTACGAGGGTGACAATCTAGGGCTCTGAAGTGACATGGTTTGGCAAGCCTACGACGACAACGACACTTAAAGTGAGTGAAGAGAATATCTCTTCACTCACAGGAAAGCGCCAGGATCTTAAAAACGAAACAAAAAAGTTCCATAATTGGTGTTTCGTCCACAAAGCAAAGAAGAACGTGGACCTCCATGAAGGGCGGTAACTTTTCCTCTCCGAAGTCGCACCACAAATGTCTGCACAGGCGAATGTGGGGATACTCATAGGCCCTCGGCTGCCCGACAGGGAGAGTGATGGGTGATAAAATGGGTGGGACGGGTATTAAGATCAAACGGTTCTGCAGGTGTACACACCGAACACTCCGTAAGAATATTCAGCTTTTCTAGACAAAGTGGAGGGGAGGATGTCCTTGATAAGGCAACTTCTGAATTTTTGACAATTAGAAGAGGAATTGTTGTCATTTTAAGATTGATTTTTTGGACTTTCCATATCTCGGTTAAGGAGCGTGGGGGAAGGTGAAGTTTTTTTTGACCGAAAGGTCTAAGACCCTGCTTTAAACATACTAAAATTTACAACCCTATTGATATTATACAGGAGCTAAATTATCGAGAAAACTATAGTATGTGGTATTACAATACTGGAAGAGGATGGAACAATATTTACTGAAAACCACATGTCGATATTTCTTACCGTTTGGCATTTAGGCTGTTAATAAACAGAATGTGGTTATTAACAGACAAAATGCCGTTAATGTGATATTTGTCGAATCTTCAGAATCCCAAAATTTTTCCAAAATCCTATCCCTTTGAGGGTGAGGGTATTTGAATGTAACTCAATTCAAAATCTATAGATTATATTCTGTGTTACTCTCTCATTGAGTTCGAGCAATAAAAATAAGGAAATTCCGTTGAAAGGAAACCCAGGACAAAGATGTTTCAAATATAGTAAGATAAACACTTGAGATTGGAGTTCTTAGTAAAAATTTCATTAAATTCCAAATGACATTTCATACTTTTCTGTTAAATGAGACAAGAGTGGGAAGAAAAAAAGAAAGAGAATAGATGATAGAAAAATCCTCCTTCGCGCCTGTAAAAACATTCCCGGACACAGTGATAGAAAATGCCTCTTTTTGGCGGGCTCACAATTCAACAAGAAAAAAAAAGAGTAGGAAAATTTATTCATGAGATCCAACTCAGCCACTTGAAATTGTCCATTTCGATCCTCGTAATTTCAATCGTTTCCATTGCACTAAAGAGACTTTCAGGCTCTCTTTTCAATGGACTCACGAGAAATTCACCTCCATTCATCTGCCACACATTTGTTTATTTTTCCCGAATAGTGAATGAAAGACCTCTCTTATGATCCTTTCTTCGTCTCTCTCCCTCATACACTTTGCTGTTGACCAGACACAAATCTCGGGCTTAACTTTAAAAGCCTCCACAGTTGCATGTGATTGCAGGGAAAGACTGAGGGGCCACCAACTGGGCATTTTACAGCTCTGAATTAGTATTTAATGATGTAGATTTGTAGGTTTCACAGTTTAGGGAAAAATATATACCTCTTTTCGGAGTATTTTCAACTCAAAATTATTGTTTAAGTTTGGGAACAATTAGGCAACAGATTATGAAAAACTATTATTTGGAACTATGAATGAAATGTGTTCTTTAGCCATTAAATTTAACTTCCCAATTCATTTAAGCTGAAAATGGTCACATTGAATCGCTCACAGGCTAAAAGAATTTTAGCAAATCAGCAAATAATGTTTAAGATATTTTGGAGTTTTACAAAAAAAAATCATAAAATATTTCAATTCGCTTACGTTCTCTGATTCATGGTGAATCGATCATTTCTCTTACAGAATCCGTACACTGGCTAGGTTAGAAAATGAGAGTTGAACGGTCTTTTGACTAGATTAGAACTAGAAGCTTAGCCCAGTTTACGAATTTCGAAACAAGCAAGTATCAGAGGCAGCCCAAATTCCGACAATCAAAATCTCGAACGCCAAAATCCCGAAAGGGCTAAAATCACAAAAACCAAAATCCCGAAAGGGATGAAAAGGATGAAAATACTGAAATTATATGGAGGATAAAGATTTGAATAATTTACCAAGTCCCAGAAAATTTCCCTTTGCATCCACCAAGTATGGGTGCAATCGTGGGAGTAGCTACGACATTTTCAGGAATTTGGGATTTTGGCTTTGAAGATTTTGGCGGTCGGGATTTTTTCTTTAGGGATTTTGACCGGGATTCTCAAAATGGTTTTTCAAACCCTAATAGACTATTATGTGTTTTTAATATAGAATCCTAATTGAAAATTTTGCTAAAAACGTTCTCTTTTAAGATATTAAAAAAGCAAGTTTAAAACAGCTGGAAAGATCAAGTCATACCTGTGTATAGGACTATGATCCTGCCACTCTTCGCGTAATGTTCTGAAATGTGGGTTCTCAGTATAAAGAATTGCGAACTTTCCGCGTTTGAGAGAAGAATTCTATGACGGATCTTTGGCTTTGTATGTGACGAGGGACAATTTCGAAGCCTATATACAACTATGAAGTATATGAGCTCTATCGAGAGGCAACTGTTGTCATGTAAATATGCCTTAATTGGCTTCGGTATGCTGATCATCTAGTTCACATGGATAAGGTCGAACTAGGCTAGAAAGCCTTTAGAGGAAAAGGATCTGTGTTTCGAGGAAACGAGACCGATCCAGCCTCCATTAGAAACGTAACATGAGTTTCAGACTATAAGATTAACATAGTTTCCGAACATTTCTAAATCCTATAATTAATTATTAATTAATTTCAATTTATTTAAAACCCACAAAAAATAGGGTGATTCCCTCTTACAAATTTGTGGCAAGTAAAGAAAAAAAAAGGATAAAAAAGGATAGAAAAACAAAAACGGAAACAAAACAGAACAAAAATGAAAAAAAAGTAAAGAGTAGTATGTTGCTAACCCAATTCATCCTGAGTGTTACAAATGTACTCCCGAATTGCATCCGGTGATCGACGATTATGCGAAGTAAGAGAAGTGTATAAATATACACCTCTAACAAACAGAGTGCGTCTAAAGCACTCATGATTACACTTCGGGACTATGAGCCCCCTGACCCTGACCGACGATGTAACAATCAATCTTAGTGGTTTTCCAAAATCTGGATCATTTGAACAGTATTCAATCCTAATGTAAGGGCCTTGACAGACTTGAGGATGAGCCGAGAGACAACTTAGCGTAATTGTATTCGAAATAATGGTTAAACCGCATTTCTATCATTTTCCACTAAGCCGTCTCTTGGTCTCGGCTTAAGTCGTAAGTGTGTCTAGGGCATAAGACTAATCGGTTCCGAGGTAAAGTCCTTGCTGTTATTATAGTATATCCCCAAAGATCGATTGGGTACACTTAAGAAAGCCCAGAAAGCCTCATGCCTTCTGATGAGTATACGACTTTAGGCAGAGGGCTTATGTGTCTTCCGATAGTGTGCACTTAACAGACAGTCAGCTGATCCTGAGCTATGAATCACGTCCTTAGCAAGAGTAATTTTGTCGGAGTACCATCACTAGTTGTGCTTCTGTGCCCGCTTTCCCAGTTCTCGGTTACAGTAGACTCTCGCTAATTCGGCTCTTTTAAGATCGGGCTACTTTTTAATTCGAGCAGCAGTTAAATTTGAAAAAAAGTTTTCTGTCATTCAGGTTTGATTATGATTATTATCAAATGAATCAAATATGCTCACATTTGGCATGGTTTGTCTTAGTTTTGATGTGATTTCACATTATTAAAGAATTTTCATGCAATTTACGATATATACTGTAAACTCGTATATGTGTAAACTCATTATGTGTATGCAGATGAATAAAAAATCGTTGAATTTCAAAAAATTTGTCGTCCGAATTTCTCTCTAACTCGGATGACATTTCGGTCCCAAATGCCCGAATTTGAGAGAGTCTATTGCATTTTGATCTTAAATAAAAAATTTTACAAAAATCTAATACTTTCTTCTTGGTTCCGAAAAAGGTCGCACATTTTTTCATACAAAATGTACTAGTAAACGCACGACTTTTTTTCGGAATGCAGGGAGTAATGAATAAAAAAGGTTAATATGGATTTGAGATTGAAAGTTAAGTCATGTTCCTGAATCCCTCGAAATTCTGATTAACAAGCAATTCTAGTGGTTCTTCAAAATGAGAGAAGTTAATTCATATGGCTATAACCTAGGTCCGAATTCCGTGTCAGAGTTCGGAATTGGTTGTATCAGTCATCTTGGAGAACCCTAAAAGTTTGTCTTTTTCCAATTTAAAATTTTAGTATATTAGAGTAGGATTTTACATTTTCGATTAAAACAAATTATCCCCTACGAACCTTCTAACCCGGTGTATTGTGCATTGAAAATTAAGTTTTTAAATTGTAAAAAAGACAGACCTTATAAAACGATACAAGTTTTTTTTTATAATATCGTAATTACTTATGAAATAGGAAGGGAAATAATATAATAGATTAGTTTGTAAATTCTCGCGTTTTAAATTTAAATAAGCATACGGTGCACTCCTTTTCGATGTTCTGTATCCGATAAAAAAACTATAAATTTCTAAGTAAATCTAACAGCGGATACTAGAAGTGAGTATTAAAAGATGGAACTCCTAAGAAGTTCACTGGTCCGCGTAATTCTATAAACTTGTTACAATATACAGTAGACTCTCTCTCAATCGGGCATATGGGGCAAAATATCATACAAATTATCGATAGATTTGGGCGTCAAAGTCATTGTAAAATCCACAAAAAACGCTCAATTATAAAGAATAATGATAAAATAAGAGGAACTACAGCGAATTTGAGCAAATTCGCTTCATAATTAAAGTAAAAATTGTCAACAAAATTTTTCGCCCGATTGAAAAAAAGCTGATTGAGCGAGAGTCTACTGTAACACAAATTTTATTCAATTTAGTTCAATTCAATTCAAGTAGGGAAGAACAAGACCTCTAAAATATACATATATTATACAGTATACCTATGATTGAAAAATTCTTTATTATAAGTGTTTCAATGTCAAAGAAAAAATCTATCAACTGGTTTGCTCAAAATAGGGATTATTTGAATGATTTTTAAATTACCGATAGGAATGCATCGGTATCGGTCCCAACCCTAACGCGTGGCGAATCTGCAAAGTACCATTAGAAAATTAAATTTATATTGCTTGTATTAGATTTTATAATGTTTTTTAGGTGATTTATTAATCAAATTGAATAATTAGTCAAGCGGTATGTGCCTAGAAAAACTTACTTATTCGCCCTTATGCAAAAAATTGTAGGTATAAAAAAGTGGCTAGAGCTACCTGTTTATGGTGTTGTGGTCAACAAATTGAAGTGATCATGACGAGGTGAGAAAGAAGAGACATTTTTGATGGAGTACCCACGGAGGAACGTGACAAATTCCACCTCAGCCACATCTTCTGGCATCTTGTGCACAATGACTTAAGGTGGATTTATGCATAAATTGCTAAATTGTTTGCTGGCGGCTCAAGGAGAAATCTCTGTTTTCATTCAATTTGTCCTCCTGTCACTGTTTTCACACATCCTCCGGGATGATTTCACCTTCCCAGTCTATCCCCCCGCCCGACATCTAGAGAGAGCTCACGGAGGATGACTTTTGACACTTTCTTCATTTTTTCCCACCATCCTTGGCAACTTTTTTTGCACCATCATACACCCACGGCCAGACAAATCCTAATAGGATCTTCCACGACACCTTTCACATTTGCTTATGGCTTTTTGTGTGTCTGAAGAAAAGGATTGGCAAATTGAGGAGGATTAATTAATTGTTATGGTATCTCTTGAAAAACTTTCAGCTTCCTGTGTGTTCCAACTTTTTTGTATGATGTACATTTCTTCCTCTTCAACTTCCTTAACCATCATCCCTTCCCACAAAGATACAATCTCTGCAAAAATTTGAGACAAGCCTGATGATCCATTTAATGACATGAAGAATTTGATATTTATTTTTTTACACAATAAACAATATTTATACTGCAGGCGATTTAAAAATATTTTTCTAACTTACATATTTAGAGGCACAAGGGTATGGTGTATAAGAGTAAAAAAAAAGCACAGAGAGAATGTGTTAGGAAAACATTTGGCATGGGAAGACAAAACAATAAATAAATAATTTGGGATCTCCTTTTACACAAAGTACGCAAGAGTTGTGCATAAAAAAGAGGAAGAAAAAGGATACACATGAAAGGGATTGCCTCTTCTTCCTCGATGGCCAAAGATTTGACCATCTTAAGCTAGATCTTAAGAAAAGATCTTGTTTTTGTTGATGGGCTTTGGATCAAAAAGTGCAATTGAGCTGAAGAAAACATTTTACTTGCGCTCTCTGTAGAATACTTACAAACTTATTTTATGTTGTTCGTTTTCCGGCTCCGATGCGGAAGAGCTAAGAGTCATAAAACTCCCAGTGGATTTCTTTTCATCTTCTCTGAAATTTTTCATGGGCAAATTCAGTGCCGAAAACACCAGAAAAGAACCACACACAGTCTTGAGGGGCTGAATTTTATTGATTGCCCTCAGTATTTATTGGGATTTTCTTTGAAGGTTTCCATCAGCGGTATCTTTACTGTTTCCGAAAATTCAAGAGGGAATTTGTTAGGATTTCTTTATAATTTTGAGAAATTAAATGAACCAATAAGGTTTGATAGTTTCTTTGAAGATAAAATGAAATAAATAACAGAGAATATCTTTATTGAATCCTGAAAATGAAAACGTACACATAACTTTAATTAATATAGGTACTTTTCTTATTAATAAACGTAGTTTTTATTTATTTCCCTTTATTTTTAAGGGTTTTTTTTTAACTACAACAGAAGCAAATTAGTTATCAAAATGAATTTATCCTATCAAAATCGAAACTCCATCAAGAGTTAGAACTAAGATTTTTATTTTTATCTCATCGGATAAAAAGACAGTCTTGACATGTAAGCTTTCTTTTTGGAATTTATTCAAATTTCAAATTCGTGAAATTATACAAATTTTGTATTTAAACCAAAATATCAAAGATTTGGATGGAGTGACAGAAAAGCGATATATGGGTGAAATGTAGACCATAATGTTCTCTATAATTTTGCCGTAGAACTTGATCTCATCGATTAATCAGAAGCCGAGATAATCGAGGTTGTTTGTTTCCGAACTCGTTTTTTCGACCAGAGCACCCCAAGTGTTCATTTGATGAACTTCAACTATATCAAAGAATTGTTGTATTTTGTGAGACTTTCCGTTTAAAACCCTATTTTAAGTGTCTTGGTCGAGAAGAAGTAGTCAAATTGGCATCTGAGTGGTTTCAAAGCGTTATCATGGGAAAAATCAATTTTTTCACACTTAAACGACAAAATCGGACAGATTGCATTATCTGATCAAAAAATGATGTATGAACGAAATATAGAGACAAATGTTCTTTACAATTATGTCGAAGTAATCATCAAAATCGGTTCAGCGACAGTCGATATAATTGAGGTTATGTGATATTGAAATTGGTTTTTCGACTGTGGCGCCCCTGGTGTTGGTCCCACGAAGTTCAAGTGTTCTAGAAACTTGTAGCATTTGGTGAGATCTTTCGTTTAAGCCCTAACTCATTAAAATCGGTCACATAGAACCGGAGATATGATTTTTTGAATTTCGTGAACTTTGACCCCTCATATCTCCGGTTCTATTAAAACTAATACGCACTTACGCACCATTTTGGAAACGTCCTAGACTGGACTACAACATACTAAAATTTGATTAACTTGCACAATGCCGTTTTTGAGAAAAATGAGTTTGAATTTCGATGAATTTTGACGGTATCGCAGCGCCACCTGTGGTGACTTTTTGAACTTCCATCTGAAAGTGCTCATCGAGACGAAACCAAAAAGGTAAAATTTAGGTCGCTATGTTAATTAAAACCGGAGATAGAGGCCGGTCAATGTTCGAAATTTGACCCCTTATAGCTCGGGTCAGGGGTTATGGATCGACTTAAGGTTTTTTTTTGTTTGATAGGTATAATCAGCGGCTACAACATACTAAAATTTCAGCCCGATGCACAATGGAATTTTTGAGTGATTTAATTTAGAAAATTGAAAAATGTTCTTTTTAAAAATAGCGCCTTTAGCGGTGGTTTTATGAACTTGTGATGTTAGAGGGGGAAGTGGCATTTGATGAGAGCTTTCCAAAAAGCCCTAACTTTTTAAAATCTGACAATTAGAACTGAAAGTATGGACATTTTAAGAAATTTTTTTTGGACCCTTATAGCTCGGGTCAGGGGGGTCGGGGGACCTTATGTTTGATATTGATGGAAAGCCCTAAGGCCCAGCTATAACATACTAAAATTTGAGCCCGATCGATGCCCTAGGGGCTGAGCTATTGAGAAAACAAAAAAAATGGGGGTATTCAAAATGGCGAAGGAGGGGTGGGGGTGGGGGTCAATGCACCAAGTTGCAATTTTCACCCGATATATAACCTTTGCCGAAAACCGCAAGTCGATATCTCTTTTAGTTTAGGAGCTATTAAGCTCCAAAGAGCGGCCAGCCGGCCGGCCGGGAACGTAAATTAGCCCCCATATATATTCGTGATCAGGAAGTGCTGAAACACATTTTGGCCAAGTTTGAGCGCGATCGGACGACATGAAATTTTGTTAGGATTATAGTAGGTGAGATTATTAAGAATCTCACCTAATATAGATATTACTTTGTGTGCACTATCGGACAAAAAGTTTTCGAAGTTTTTTGTCATACCGAAACTATTCCAAGGCTTTTATCAAGGCTTTGTAAATGTTACACATAGGGTTAGATGGGGTAATTCGGAGTCGTGTCTATTTTGAGATCTGCTCCTTGATTCACATGGTCAAATACAAAAGAAAAACCACGAAGAAGTATAAGACTTTACATTTAAGAGTACTTCTTCATTCTTTTTTTCGTTTGTCATCTAAAACTGTTCGGAAATCTCAAAGTTCCACATTAGACGTGATTCCAAATTATCCCATCTTACCCTAAGACTGTCTTCTCAGACTAAAGGTTTAGCCCAGTTCCCGAGGGTCTCAAAACCTTAAACAGCAATCGATTTTATTGATTTTTCAAAATTTAATAGGTATAATCCAGTATAGTGTATAATCCAATCCTAAGTCAAAATTTTCCAAAAAATCTTAACTGATAAGATATTAGAGAAGTTAAGCCATATGGCTAAGCCTTAGGTCTAAAACCCGTATAATACAATATATAGTAAACGAAAAAAAGAAATTTATGGAATTTTGAGAAAAATAAATGTCCGATATTGCAAGCTGTTCGAAATTTATCATACTTCCCCTATTGCATTTTCTGTAGAGCTCGAGCAATGAAATAAGTTGGTTTTATTTTTCTTAAAATTAAATATATTTCATTCTATTATTTTTTAAATTTGATTTACACAGTTATTAAATGATTTAAATTAATTACAAGTAGGGCAAACTGTTTATTAATAAATAATTCTGAAGCTTTTAAAATGAACAAACAATTTTTGTAATTAAATTTGCATTTTTCAATGAAAAGTTTGATGGAAATCAGTTTAAACTTCAACAGCAGTGGATGTGTATTAAAGATGTGATAAGTCCTAATTATATGATTTACTGTTTATCACTTTTTAAAATTTAAAATTTAAAATTTTATTTGATTTTTGCTATACTCGAATTGAATAATTTTTTTTCTAAAATTATTTTCAAAAATATTAGAATCCTTTTAATTAGTGTTAAAAGCGGTAAAAGCATAATATAGTTTTTTGCAAAAATAATCTATAGAATAATCAAGAACTTTTTTTTAGATTTCTTTTGAATTAGTCAAATTAACAGTAAACTTTGTTTAGGGTTGAAATTTAGGGGTTTCTCAATGGGATTGTTAACTCTTTTGGATTTTATATCCCCAATTGTCTTAACAGAATTCACTGCATATCCCTCGTTGGTTCTTTAGCTAAATGTCGCCATGTGCCTTGGAAAAACAGAACGCGTTTTTCCAACGATCGCTGTCGGGAAGGGTGAAATTTTCCCCTCACTAATCCACTTAGAACGAATAAATTTGACTGTGTGTGTTGGGAAAATTGAATTTGCCTGTTTCAGCCATCCTCAGAATACATTATGTTTTCCTCAAATCCTCACCATTGTTCTTCCACCCTAAATTCTCAAATCTACCCTTATGTACTTGCCCCCTGCTGATGTTTCAAAACTGACAATGTTTGGGTGGGATGTGAATTTT
This sequence comes from Phlebotomus papatasi, assembly GCF_024763615.1. Classification (NCBI taxonomy): domain Eukaryota; kingdom Metazoa; phylum Arthropoda; class Insecta; order Diptera; family Psychodidae; genus Phlebotomus; species Phlebotomus papatasi. The sequence goes on from NC_077223.1 coordinate 64,949,004, forward strand.
AGGAGCTAGAAATCCATTTCGGAGGCGTAACTCTGCATCAGACCATCCCATGGGCGGTACATTGATGGCGCTATTTAAAATCTGCAAATGTGTTGGTTTACTACGGAGTTTACGACACTTGGAAAGAGAAAGAGTCAAATAGTGACTTCTTGAGGAAATCTCAATAAATGCGCGATGACTTGAAAGTGAGGCCACTTTGTGACTTTCCAGGTTTTCTTTTGCTAGAAACTTTTGCAATTCAAGCAAAAAATATTCATGGTGATCTTTGAAAATTAAATCCAAAAAACTATCATGGGATAATCTTCAATGAGTTTCTCTACTGCAATTTCCGTTGATTTCCTTTTTTGGGAAGGCCGAGTGAAGGATTTTAAGTTGCAATTAGGATTGCAAAAAGTAGTTTTGTTGACACAGCAGGAGGGAGATTATTGGGATTTGTGGGACAAATTGATGGATTTTCCCAATCCTAATATCTTACAAAAATTATCACCTTTCCTTAATGGTCATAGGGCATGAAATTTCCTTTTCCATCCTCAATGGCCTGAGAGGGAAGATTGTCTCAATGAATGGACAAATAAACAATCCAGAGACTATCTTCGAGTAAATTGGACAGCTTTTTTCAGACCTCACAAAGTTAATATTATAAATAGAATAATATTGTTGCACGGACGCCATCACAATAAATATTGTAATTAAAAATGAAAATATTGAATTGAAAAACAACCACTGAGTTACAATACCCCTTGGGATTTTTTTGTCAATTTTAAATTTGGGATTGAGAGGGTAATTTTGCTAGGAACACCACCCACAGCAAGTCATCCTGCTCTGGCATGTACCAGGGATAGGCTAGACAGTCGAATCGGAGGATTTTCAGGCTGAATTGTGCGCGTGTGTGAGCCACCTCCGGCTCTTCCCATTCATGTGGGGAGGAAGAGAAAAAGAAGGCACTTTTCATTGAGGAGATTACCAGCCCATGAGGTTGTGTGTAAAATTGGTGGTCTGTGTTGGAGAGAGATTCCCACAATTCCGATGTGATCACATCCAGCCAGTCTGTGTACAAGTGTGATGAACTGAGGACGCATTTCTTACCACGCACTTTTCTTCCTCCGTGGAATTCACTATATTCGCTCCTTGGATCTCTAAAATAAAATAAAGGTGCATCCCAATTGCCAGGACATTCGCCCGCCAAAGTGGCTTTTTTGTGATCAGTCAATTTCGTGATAACGGATTTTATTAGTGACTCATACCGGCAAATTTGTGATTGTTTTTTTTTCTAACTGGAGAGATTGCCAACGAAATAGGATTCAAAAGTTGGCTAGGACCTCTTAAATTAATTTTCCGAAATTCCGGATCCCGAACAATAAATAGATCCTTTAAAAAAAAATTTAGACTTTAGAAAACAAAGGTATAGGGCGATAGGGCTTTGTTCGCAATACCAGTGATACACAACAATCCTGCAAAAATTCAGGACAATGACCATGTGAAAAGTGCTGAGTGATGCCAAGTGCAACCCATTGATCTCTGTTTATCTCTCCGTGACACTGTGCATATCCTCATCAACGGCATGAGTCAGTGTCGAATGTGATTGACCCCTGTGAGAGTGCATAAATAATCCAGGCCAATACAATGTGCCCACGGGAAATCTAAATTGAGTCACATAAGCTCCTACACAATGCACACCATCTTCACGGATCAGAACACCTTCTCGCGCCACTATGCCCATGCTCAGCCGGGGTATCCAAGTGCCGCCGGGGCCACCATGGGTCCGGCGCCGCACTACACCTATGATCAATTTTCCCGGTACACCTATCCCAGCAACTATGCCCTAACGAGTCCACACCATCAGAATAAGGAGATGGTCAAACCACCGTATTCCTACATTGCCCTTATTGCCATGGCCATCCAGAATGCACCAGAGAAGAAAATCACTCTTAATGGGATCTATCAGTACATCATGGATAGGTTTCCCTACTACAGGGACAACAAACAAGGCTGGCAGAATTCCATCCGGCACAATTTATCTCTCAATGAGGTGAGGATATAGGCCTTCACTGTTTTACAATTTTTTAGGAGAAGTTTTCATTTAAAGTGCCAAATCCAATTCTTAAATTATTTTTATTCTTTTAAAACACAAAACTATCTATACACTGAGAAAAAAGGGGGTACGATTAACAATTTTTCCTCGTAACTTTAACACTTTTTAAATGTAAAAATATATCAACATTTTTTAATGTTAATTTTACACCTTTTTAAGTGTAAAATTAAAATGAAAAAGGGTAACTTCAACCCATAATACACCAAAAAGCATAATATTTACACCTATTTCGGATCAATAATGCAGGGTAAAATTAACATTTCCAGAAAACTTGGTAAAAAAGTATTTTTCATATAGAGCAAAATCACTTCATTGTAAAATAATTTAATTTTCCATAATTTTCAATAAAATAGATAATTTTTTGAATTTTAAAATCTTTTCAAAATAGCCTGTTCCTAAATTCAAATAGCCAAGTGTTTGAAATGTAAGATTTACCAAAATTTGCAGAATTTTAGAAATATTTTTATTTAGACTAAATAATTACTATTCCCTTCTTGTAATACTTTTAAAAAAGAGAAAGTTTATGTTATTTTTTACGTTAAAGTTTTAGTTAAATAAAAAGAAGGAAAATGGAGGCAAGGGGGATATATAATCAAAGAGATTATAGTTCCCGATTTCTCAAAAAGGAATCTCCAATTTCCCAAGTATGCAGAAACTACGTCGATTTTTTAGGCTTCATGGATTTTCCAGGTGTCCCGTTAGTAGTACAAATCGACCACTCAGAATAAGAAACGAATAACTCTCAGTAGGAAAATTTTACTGGAGAGCGATTTGAAGCTAAGATTTTACATGCAGAGTATAGGATTTTTGAGATTTAAAATCTCAAGGACTTCGAAAATAATTATCTTTCAAGTATAATATTCAGAGGTAGAGGGTATAAAGAAGTATCCAAAAAGCGAATAAAACGATTTTTGTAAAAAATCGAGTTATTCGACTTATATTCTGAGTGGTCGAAATGTTAGTTAAGAACTCGAGAAATGTATTTTAGTTTTGTAAGTTTCTCGAGTTTTTTCGTGGATTCTTCACCTTAGGCTTCCAAAAGGCTGAGGCTGATTCTCGAAAATATTTAACCTATGAAATTTGACAGTAAATGATTAAGTTAAAGAAATTTATGCAAAAGACTCCTAATCGATGATCTCATTCCCTCAGTGTTTGATAGTTTGGGATAAATCTTTAATGTCAAATTTTGTAGGCTAGAAATTCTCGATGATCAACCTGAATTTCTTTGGGCTGGACAGACTTACGACTTAGGGCAGAATCACATTGACAATAAAATGCTCGCTGTAGCCTCACCGTATTTCGTTAATTTACGTATTTTCATTGCAATTCGTACGCAAATTCTCGATTATCGTATTACCTTATCTCATACTCGGTGGCACTAGGTGAAAATAATATAAGAAAATTGGAGAAATAAAACGAAAATTCGATAAACGGTGAGCAAAGAAAAACTGTGCGAGAAATTAATCGTACAATTTTTTATGTTTAACGTTTATCGCATTTTTTATTATCGCATATGAGTTTGCCACCGTTTTCACACCTGAGATTGGTCATCGACGCTAAGACGGCGGTGGCCGCTAATAATTACAATGTACTTATGATGTTCCTTATAAGCATTGCTGATGAATAAATATCTATCTATCTAATTTTACTGTCAATGTGATTCTGCCCTTAAGCTAACTAAGAGACGACTTAACGTAATTATAATCAAAAGAATGATTAGACTACATTCCCATCATTTTCTCACTATGCCGTTTCTCGGCTTAAGGTGTAAGTCTGTCTACGATATTACCTTTTACGCTTTATCTGAGAGGTTTTGAACTTTCCAAAAATTTTTCATGGAATTTAAGAGTACTCTAGCGTTTCTTCTAGGCTTTTGTTCCCTTCAATTTAATATATTTTAGAATTATTTTTAAATTAAAATGATACATTATATTCAACATAATAAAAAACTAAATATGTACGCTAAAGTCAGGGGTCTCTCGACATTTCATTTTTCCATACGTTTTTGCATAGGCGCAGTGAAGACTATTGGCAAGTTTTTTCCTAAAGAGAATTGACTTATCAGTTTGATATATTTGAAATCGTCCATTAAAAGCCATCTAAAAATATATACTTCATAATGTTCGCCAATATAATACAAGAACTATGAGCAAATTTGTTTAAGTCGCGGTGCAATCTCTGCAAAATTTTTACAAGGAAAAGTGAAAAACAACTTCACTTTTTATTAGGCTTGATGGGCCCCTGCTAAAGTTTAAGTTTTACTTAGAATTTTTGTATTTCAAAATACAGCTTTATCTTCATTATCAAGTATGCTCTATAAGAGGATGTCCAATAGAATTTTCTGATACAATAAGCTCTGTATGAAGCCCTTAATTTAGGGGGTGATATTATGGGAATAGTGTGTACAATACTTCTTCAAAAATTCAACAATAATATGAATAATTTAAAAAAAATTGTACAACACTTCTGACTATATTATCTTCCCCTTGTCCACAATATATTTTTTTTTATTTTGAAGGAATGTTCTCAGGAAGGAAAAAACAATTTTTCTAAATTTATGATTTTTTTTTCATAAATAGAAAGTTTTCCATCTCATTCGTTCGTAAACATATTGAGGCCCTAAAAGGCATTAGGGCTAATTTATTTAAACATTATGAGAAAGTGTTACTAGCATAAAAAAATAATATTTGCAAAAAACGAATGACCCAACTTCCGTTTTTTACATAAAAACCTAATCACCTTTTATTCCTATATTTTAGGGAAATGAATATGACGGAGGTTTTTTCCTTATGTAAACTTTTTGCCCATAAAAATTCTAACTCTAACATAACCAGCATAAAATAATGGACACTCATTTTTATTTTGTTAAAAGTTTATTATTATAAGTATTTAATTTCCGTAGCTATGGAATTTCTATCTGTCGTTGTTTTAAATATTCAGATTACAGAATTCTAGAATCTAGAGAATTTTTACGTGCAAAACTTTTGTGCGGTGTCCATAAATTTCTCGAATGTTTGAATGTTTACATTCAAATATCAGAATTATTTATTTTATTCTAAAATGTTCATATTTTTATGATATTCTACAAATGATTTTACCTTTTTGACTTACTTAAACATGAAGGATTGGACATTTAAGTTTAACTTTTTGGACATTTTATTAATTTAATAACCTAAAGTCACCAGATTAAAGAGTATTCATTAATTGAATAATTATTGTTTTGCAGTGCTTTGTGAAAGTTGCGAGAGACGACAAGAAGCCTGGCAAAGGTAGCTACTGGACCTTAGATCCAGATTCCTACAATATGTTCGATAATGGTTCATTCCTGCGACGCCGGCGGAGATTTAAGAAAAAGGATGCGTTGCGAGAAAAAGAAGAATCCCTCAAGAGACAGAATCTCGTGCTAGATGACAAGATGACGGACATTAAACCAATTAAACTAGTCGCAAATGCAATGCTGGAGAGTGGGAAGCACCATCAGTTCAAGAAGGAGCCTGGACTTGAGCTAGCATCTCAGTGCATGGCTAAGGATAGCCTCACGGGAGCATCCATCCTAAATGCTTGTCACGATACCCTAGCCTCGCAGATGAACCACCTCAGTGCTGGCGCTGATCATGGCTTCACTGTTGATTCCCTCATGAATGTCTACAACCCGCGCCTACATCATTCAGCCTATTCGGCGGCGTATCATTTCAACGAGGATAATCTCGCTGGTGCCGCATCCCAAATGCGCCATCATCACTCCAATCATCATCCTCATGGAGGCTGGTACACACCTGAGACGCCACCAGACGCCAATGCTAATAACACAGCTGGTGCCACGGGTCCGTCTGTTGCCATTGTGTCATCTGCGCCACCCACTGCCGGATTCCGCGATATGGTTGTCTTTGAGCACAGCCAACACTGTCAAATGGACTCTGGGAGTCCGGGTGGTGGTAGCCTAGCCTCGGGGAGCCCACCCGTACTCGGCGGGGCTTCGTCCGTTGCCGCAGCGGCTGCTGCTCATTTGCCCACCAACCTAGGTCACTACAGGCCCCATGTGGGCTACTACCCGGACTGTGTTAAGTACGGGGTGTAAGTTCTTCAATGACACAGACACTGATGGTTTCTTCCTGGGCAAATTGTTACAAGTAAGCAAACTATTTTACAATAGAAGAGAAATATTCTTAAAAAAATCTACGGGTCAATAATTTCCACAAGAATAACGCATTCAATTATTTAAAAAAAAACGCAAAACCGGTACTTTACGATTAAAGGAATATAATTTGAAATAAGTGAAAAAGTTTGCTTTTTTATCTTCTTTTACGTCTTTTACTAAAAAAAAACGGAAACTTTCATTAGTTTCTTACCCTAAGTGAATATTTTCGAATATCAACTTTTAAAGAATATTCATTTAAGTTTTTGAAAAATATATTAATCTCTATGAAAGTTCAAGGGGCGAATATTTATTTTAGAACAAATTATGCAATTCAATTTCTCCTTAATTTTTCATAATATTTATTTTTCTTTTTGACAATAACTTAAAGCATCCCTTATAACTTTAACATAGAGATGATATTTCTTTACTTAAATACTGAAGGTTTTTCTTTTTTAAAATTCAATTCTTATTCTTGAATGTCAAGTGTACATCACGTTATAATGAATTTCTTGATAATCGGATAACTTTACAAGCAACATAATAACCTTAAAGGACTCCACATTTTGTGAGGAATTATCTTCAAACTAGAGCATATTGAAATAAATGGCTAGCACAAGTTGTACGTCAATTCAATCAAAATACTTCTATTTGAAGAAAATTTCTCAAATTGATAAAAATTTCGTGCAAATAAGTAGAAGAGGATACTTTTGACCACTTTTGACAGTTTAAAATAGAATTCTTATTAATAAAAAATTATAAAAATATATAGTTTGAAATTTAAAGCACAGAGGAATAATTTGGGAGCCCATTAACCCTTTGAGGACGATTGGGTCACCGGTAACCCAAAAATTAAATTTTTCATACGGCAATCCAAATTCGTGTTTTGCTTTAAAAAGTCGGAAAAAGTGATTTATTCTGACCCCCAATTTTTGAACCTTTCGTCCTTAATGGGTTAAAGAAATAGTCGGTAAATAGTTCATTTTGGTCAGAAAGAATATTTTAATTACTTATTAACTTTTTTGAATGATAATGAAACTTAAAATGACAAGTGAATGGTATTTGGTTAGTAAGACCTTCCCAAATAGGTTCAATCTGAATATTCAGCAATTCAAATGATTTTTATGGAAAACTGCGAAAAATATTATATAGTTAATTTGCCTACGATTAAATGCAGACTTAATTACTTGCGAACAGTAAATGCTTTGTTGTTTTTCATCTTTTATTATTTCCCAATCCTATAAAATATTTCTAGTCTCATTGCATTCTCTGATTTGTTAAAGTTTTAAATGCTTTAAGTAACTTCGAAATGTAGCTTATCAAGTAATGCAGTGGGTGTAAATATTTCATCCAATCAAATTATCTTAACTGGTATAAGCTGTTTAAAAAACAATATAAAAAGTTGCTGTTATTGGGACGTACTGCAAGAATATAAAAATTAAGAAATGTTACTCGACTTATATTTCTATTATAGGAAGATAGTCTACCATTAAATGCGCCAGCCTTTGATTTTTTTCCTATTTTTCAAAATAAAAATTCTATTTTAAAAATCAAAGTTAATAGGAAATAGTTAATAGGGGGAAGTGGGGCACCTTTGAAAGTGAGGCACCTTTGAAATTGGGATTCTTCTCCTATGTTTAAGTGGAATTGAGCCATATCATAATGTAATTTATCTTCTCAATCTGTTTGTGTAGCTAAACTATATCACAATAAGGCTCAATTTTATTTAAAAATAGGGGAAAAGGCCCAATTTCTAGGATGCCCCACTTCCCCCTAGTATTGACTATATAGTCATTGCCCAAAGACAATGCTATAATTTATAGAATAGAATTTTTGTTTTCGAATACTGGAACATCCAAAGACAGGTCACTTTCCCTATTAACCCTTTAACGACGAGACAGTTTTCGCTGACCGATCAGCAATAAAAATGAAACCAGAAAACAAAACTTATGAAACGTCTTACATCTAACCTTCGAAAAGCAAACAGAGTCTGATTTATTGTATTTTTTGTCTCTATGAACGATAGGGACAAAAATAGCCCAAAAATTTAAGTAATTTTTCTGACGATACCAATGACTGATAATTTTCACTCTAACGAAAAATAATATTTTTGAGTATTGTAGTCTTTATTTACAAAAGGATTTTTCTTAAAAAAAAACTGGAAGTATAAAAAAAATTAAAATTAATTTTCAACATGAGAATTTCAAAATTTGTCATTTTTTAGCTCAAGTATTTATCATATAGCAAATAGGATGGAGACTTGCAAAAAATATCCTAGATACCTTCAACCGTCTACTTTGCAATTACGTATAAATATAAACATAAGAAAAAACTAACTTTAGATGGTCAGGAAAAATTATTTTCTTTATGGGACACCGGTGTTTCAATCGTCCTTAAAGGGTTAAAGTGTTCATCAAGGATTTTAAATCTGAAATTCGTTTCATTTTTACGTTTCCCAAAATTCAAAAGTTTTTTTCTGTTTTCAATTTATCAAGTTTAAATTATCTTGATCTCATAAGGCACCGTATTTCATCCTTTATATCTCCTATAAACATGCCAAGGTTTTATGATGAAATTAAAAGATTTTTGGACAATTTAGCTCTAAACTGTGCAAAAAAAATTATTTAAGAATACAGAGCGGTAGATAGGTCTACCACTTACAGTTCATTATAGCTGCCGATCAATAGGTATTGGAGACTAATCGGCGCCAATCAGCCGATCAGATCGACTGATCAGCCGATCATGGAGAGCGATCGGTGCTGATCAGTCGGTCTGCCACTCATGATTCACTTCCTTATCATGTTTATTCACCCCCTAGCGCACTATTTTAAAAAGCTTTACGTGGTTTAATTTGATTGTAATTTCTTGGCATATTTTCAAAGGTTGTAGAAATGAAAAATGAGTTTTGGAGAATTAAAAAAAAAAACATTAAATAAATTTGGAAAAAAATTAGATGCGACCGTAAAGAACAAAAATTAATTAATACAAATCAAAAAGTACAATTTTTTACCCATCTGTTTTCTATTCTGTTGCAGTCCTTTTTTTAATAATCGGCTGATTCAAAAGCAAAACTTTTAAAATATTAGATTTTTTAATCAAGTTGACAGAATAATGCCTATTTCATGTTCCCAAAATCTCTTTACTAAATTTCACATTCACTCTTTATCAAAAAACAATTAATAACTTTTATGTAATAAGAAATTCTCAAATCAAATTTACTATATTTTTTAAGTGAAATGAAAATTTAAAAAAAAACATAAAATTAATAGTAATGTTTCTAGAAATTTACTGATTTTCTTTAAAATCGCAATGAGAAAATTTAAATAAAGCGATAATTCAATTCTATTTCAAATTATTTAATTGTTACTATTTTTTACTCTGTTTAACACTAAACCTACCAAGACCCGATCAAATTGACCAGTTTAAAATTAACACATTTTTAAACGGTACAATCTCACTATCAAATTTTATGAATTTCTTAATTTTTTTATGAATTTCTTAAAATTTGCATGTATATTTTTAAGTGTTTAAATTTTAATTTTCTGCTCTTTTATAAGTCAAATTTGTTGAGTATCCTACCCTACCGCGGTTTGTCATTTGACCGAAAAACGACCAAAAATGGTCGGTAGGTTTAGTGTTAATAGCAAACATACCTATTTTATTCGTGGTTTCTTTAGTTTACAAGAATAAATAAATTTTGGGTTAACCCTTTAAGGACGAGTGGGACACAGGTGTAACAAAATCAAAACAATTCTTATGACCATACAAAGTCCTTTAGTTTTCTGAATCGTCCGAATAATTAGGTTTTATTTTTGGGACACCGACCGGTGTCCCATTCGTCCTTAAAGGGTTAAATTTAATTGAGAAACAGAAATTATCCTTTTCAATTATTTGTTGTAAATTCAATATTTTCTTGATTAAAAGTCTAGTGATTTACGCTAATTTCTTCATTATCTTTAAAAAGGTTTTTTGAAATAAAATCGGAATTTAAAAAAAATAACAGAAAGGTAATCTATCATTTTCTGACTACGACACTAAAACACTTTAAACAGGAGTTTATTTATTTATTTTTTTAATCAGGGAAATGATGAACCTTGTTAATTATGTAATACAGAACCCGTGCAAAAACTTTTCAGACTATGCTAAATTAGCCCTAAAATGTCTTTACGCAAATATCGCAAATAGCAAATGTTTCTCTTCATTGTCAATTTCAAGAGAAAGAAAAATCTTCAAAAAAGAAATTAATAAATATTACTGATTTTCTCTAAAGTGTTGTGCCCACAGGAAGATTCCTCATGTGTCTGGAAAAATTCCAATTCTGTCGAACATGATTGAAAGATTTGTGTCACTTCAATGTTGAAAAGTGAATCACTTTGATGGAAAAGAAATTATGTGATTTTTCCTTCTTTTCGCTGCTAAATTTTCACGTGAACGTGGTTGGAGTTCCGTGGGAAGGGCAAGAAAATAAACTTGAATTTGCAATATTAATTTATAATAATTCACAGTGTCATGGAAGAAGAAAAGAAGCAAGAATGATATTTGTAATCTCAAGAGATGAGCAAAAATCGACTGATTTTCATTTTAAAAATAAAAAAAATGAAATGCTAAAAAAAAACAAAGTAATCTCGATAGAATCTTATGTCAGAATTATGTATAGATTAGTGAGAAATTCATTCCTCTCTCATGATAAAAACAAAAAAAAAGTTACACTCATTCTTAGCTGTTAGGCATATTTAAGAATTAGGTTGAAAATTGTACATAGTTAGGATTTTTTGTGACGAGTCACCTCAAACAAACGGAAATAGTAATTATTTCATTTTAATTTCTGGCTTTAGTAGCTTGTAATTTACCACAGAGAAAAAAGAAACACATTACAGATGAGCAAATGTAGCACTTAAGTATTTCTAAGATAAGTAAAATAATGTAAAATTTATGTAAAGTATTAAATAAAATAAGAAAGAAAAGCGAATGATATTAGAAACAGAAGTAAAATGATTTGTTAATTTTTCTGGAGCCGGATTTCACCCACAGAGATTTCCTCAGCAATTAATAGCGTGATGAAAATTTTTATTGAAAGGAAATTTCCTCAAAAAGACTTCATCGTGAAACATCTACAATCGATACATCTATCCGGTGCTGTCTGATTGATTTTCCAGCGAAAAAGATTTTTATGTGGCCTTTTTGAAGTCCATGTTCCGCCGATTTGTTTTCCGGCGGAAAAAGTGCGCATGAAACGTTATTTGACTTGCATATCGAAAAAGGAGTATAAATAAAACTTTAATTACCTCATCATCATCAAGTCAGATGGCAAAGAGATTCTTCCATTTCAATTACAAAATTAATTTGACTCGAATTTTATTTCCCATTCCATACTTTTCACCAGAACATTTTTCTTTTTCTGGGCGCTTTTTCTCTTTGATAGAACTCGCAGATGGACTCAAGAGATGGGAGTGTAATAATGTAATCAATTGATTTTGGATATGACATATAATTTTATTTTCAATTTGTATATAGGGTGAAATAAATACCTATACTCTGAAAAAAAAAGTTTTGTCAAATTAACACGAAAAGTTTGTGAAAATGATGTTTTTCCATATAAAAGGTGAGAGAAAGTGTTGGCAAACTGGTAAAAAATAGGAGTATCTTTTTAAAAAAATAAGATTCGTATGTCCGTTTACCAACATATTTTTTTCAGTATATTGACATTTTAAGAACTTGTGTCACGAAGTAGTGATAACCTTCCAGTAATAATTTGGGATATGAAATTTGAACACTTTTCTTTATAAGTAAAATAATGAAAAATGCTATATATTATAATATTATTATGCTATTATAATAAAAAATGCTATTTTGACGAAAGTATCAATAAAGGGGTTCCCTGTCGAAGAGGTGTCTCTTCGAACTTCGATTAAGATATTTAGGGTAAAGGCTTATAATTTGGTCCAGTCTGCTTATAAGCATCGATGTTCCAAGTTTGAAGTGCGATATTTTCAATACTAATTTACTTTTTTATTACTCTCTTTTCAGAAGGGTTGTTTAGAAACTTGGCAAGATATTTATCGCCTTATTTTTACTAAAATAAGTTTTAATACGTTTAAAAATGAATTGATATGTAGAGGTGAATTTGGCTCTTATTTTGGACAACTTGGTTATTAATTTGGACAACTTGGCTGTAAATTCGGACAGCTAATCGGCCTCAACAGGATGCCCATTGTTCTTCATTTCATGAACCAATCTTACCAAGTCCTCTTCCTGTTCATGTAAGGGAAACGTAGAATGTCACAGAAGCCCGGAAACTTTCCATATCATTCATTAAAGTGAGTTGACTTCGGTACTCCAAGTACGTGCGGATTCGCTCATCCGCTGGCCTTTCCGGGAGCCTTTCAAGACTTTTCTCACTACATCTCTTTCGTAGAGATGATGCTCCTTAGTTTCTCCAGGCATTTGTCCAACCTAGTCATCACAAAATCTAAAACTTCATGAAATTTCGTGAAAAAAACACCTGTCCAAAATAAGGAGTATCACCTCACTGGTAAATCTCTTAAAAAATTCCCATTTTCAGACGAAAAATCTAATTAACAAGGCAAATCTCACTTCAGGTCAAATGTACAAATCACTACTAAAGTGAATCAACACAATATTCAATGAATATTCAATAATATCACTCAAAAACAGCGAAGAAACATTATTAGTACTTCACCACAGCTAAATAAGACTGAAGTAAACACGAAGTTCTGTCATATTTCTCGTAAGCAATTGCTCATACTGAATTTTCAACAAAGCAATTTTAACACAAATCATATTCAAAATTTAATGTATTTAGTGTTACAATCTTCCAAAATGAACAAGTATTTAGATAGAATTCATTATTCATCAAATATTGGAATAAATATCCATTCATTTTAATCAATTTATTTTTAGTGTCCAATTTTGTCTTCAAAGTGTCCAAAATAAGAAACTGGACAAAATTATGAGCCTTTTCCCTATCATTTAGGAATCTTATTGCGATTATATATATAGATATCTTAAAAAATCTTTTACAGGACATTTAAATCACAAAAAGCAGGTAATTATTTACTTTTTGAGACTTGTTTGAAATATTTTATTGGATAATTTCGATACCACAATGCACCAAAAAGAAACTTCTATATATATGCTCCTTTATGCAGAATTTGATCTCAATCTGCGTTCTGTAAAAAGAATAAATGTTTATTTACATGTTATCTAGTGCAAAAACACTAATTTTCTGTAATATTATAGAAAAAATACAGAAAAGGAAGCCAGGAAGCAACATCCTTATTTTATTGGAGTGGTTTTCAACAATTAAATTAGTTTATTATTTAGCTAACAAAAAAATTTCTCTTGCTTTTTTAATAATGATAATAATAATCAGAAATATCATCCAAGTTTAGAAAAAGACACTTTACACAGTTTACTTAAGCTCATCATCATCTTTTAAGTACAGATTCGAGCTCCAATTTATAAATCCATTTTTTGTGAAAATGTTCTTAAATTATTTACATACTTTTAGGGTTACTCCACATTTGAAGCTATTTAAAATCATCTATGAACATTCCTATACAGAAAATCTCTTGTTACAATTTCGAGTAAACTGCAAAGTCCCCTACCTCCACATTTTGGTTTTTTTTAGGCTCTTGCATCTCAATCTGAAATGTATCGAGTGGAGGATATATAAAAGTTATTTACCTTGAAGACATTCAGTGGTTTATTTATTCTGTGGCTCCTTTCTTTGGAAACTCCGACATTCTCGGTATATTAGAATATTTTCCCGATGATGGATCAAAGTAATAATTCACTAGAGCTGCGTGTGGACTCTTTTCGTCTCCCATCCATGAGCCTGAACACCATTGTGGGAATTTATTGGCAATATACCCAGCAAATTTGTCTGGCAATCATCTTTTGATCTAAACCGAGACCACGAGACACTCCACGCATAAATCAAAGTCGCAATTTTCCCTAGATTTTCTTCCTCAAAATCCCATGAAATCACGTCTGGGGAGGGATAAGGAAAAAAAAAGAGAAACATGGCCAGATTGAGGCAAAAACATACGAGGAAATTGTTGCATTTTATGACAATATCCCCATAAATTTCCGCATTAAGCATTGCCAGTGAGAAAATTTTGAACATGTTTATAAAATGCTGAAATTATCTCCTTCTCAATTTTAAACCGTGGAACACACTCATCTCTCATTCAATCCCATTGAATAAAGTGCATTTACCTTGTGCAAATAATTATTTCTGGGAATATAAGAATGAAAGTGGTTGGATACTGACGTGAAAAGTGTGAGGAAAAAGTTCCAAATGGTGTTTACATGATTCTTCTTTTCCATTTGCATTTTGCAAAATTTTCAAGATGCAATTTCAACAATGCATTGGGTGAGTTATTTTATAAATTTAGGGATAATTTTCCTAAATTAGTAAATTTTCAGGTCTTTAGTACTGCATTGCTTGGACATCACAAATAAACCATTCAGGATCCATATTATAGTAATAGTAATAGTAATATTTATTAAATCACAAAAATAGGGTTCATCCCTCTTACAATTGTGATAAAGAAAAAAGAAAAACAAGTCAAAAAACAGCAGCAAAAAAAAGGAAAAAGAAAAATAAAAAATAATGAAATGTGAATTCTGAAAAAAATATTGTTTTCTAAAAGAAACAATAAAATAAATTTGTATAAAGTTTTATTTTCTATTATTCATGAAAGCGGACAAAACCAATGCAGTGGAATCAACTACAGAAAATATTTAGTTAGAAAAAGATGGATTTTCAGTAGTTAAAAAATTAAATTAAATGGATATTCTTTTAAGACTGGCGAGACTAAAAGATGGCAAAGAGATACTCTTCTAAATCCTCTAAATAGTGTTCTTCATGAAATAGGGTAAAATGAGGTAATTTCACTGAGTGAGAGAAATCCGAAAAAGTTAAAATAACATTCCGGAAATGTTAATTTTACCCTACAATATTGATCCAAAATCGGTGTAAATATTATTTTTTTAGGTGTATTAGGGGTTAAAGGTACCCTTTTTCAGTTTTATTTTACCCTTAAAAATGTGTAAAATTAACATTAAAAAATGTTGATTTATTTTTACACCTAAAAAGTGTTAAAGTTATGAGGAAAAAATGTTAATCGCACCCTCTTTTTTTCTCAGTGTTGGAAACATTTACAATTTGGGACATTTGAGATTTTCAAACTGTTTTAGAGATCCAAAAAGAAGAAAAGCTGTTCCTTTTCTTCTTAATCGTCTTTTTTCTATTATTTCGTGGTCTTTGTTTTCTCTTTGCTCATCTGAAACAATGAGAAAATCTCAAATGTCCCAAATTGTAAATAGTTAGAAATTACCTCATTTTACCCTAATACTGTTTTTGGAACTCTTTTTTCTCTCAAGTAAAACTAGAAATCTGGAAAAAAAGTGTTTAGTTTTATACGGTCTTAGACCTGATGTTTAGTCCAAATTCCGAGGATCTTGAATTTCTTAACAATGAGCATTTGCATTAACTTTTCAATCTCTGATATGCAAAGTCAAGTAAAAATTTTCCTAAAATGTTAGGCATTTGAGAAATTAGAGCAGAACAGCTAAGACATATTGCTAAACCCTTGGTATTAGGATTTTTTATGGTCATCTTTGGAGTTTAACCTAGTTTTCAAAATTCTCGAAATACCAAATACAAGAAATACAAGTTTTTTTCTTCAAAGTCTAATGGAGAACTTGCCTCTATTCTCTAATTCTTAACCATAATTATTTTAAAACTCTTGCATAACAAGAAATTAGTGAAGTTAAGGGGTTACGTGAGTCACTCATATTAAAAAAAAGCAACATATTTCCTTTAAATATTTTTTCAACATCTTAATGAAAATATTTAATTCGAGCTGTTAAGGATAACATTTTACTTTATATTTTCCGAAATTTGCATTTCAAAATCTTAAAAATTCTGCTGTAAGGACCTGATTTTCATGAGACGATTTTTGAAATGGTAAGATTTTTTTTTACCTCAATTACAACTTATTTTAGAAGATAAAACATGGTGTAAAATGGGTCGAAAATTGAAATTTTGTATTAAATTCTGCCATAATACCAAATTTCATTTTAAAAAATGTACCATTTAAGTACAAGTTTAAATCATAAGCTAACAGGAATTGTTTGATGCTATATGTATATAGTTTGAGAAATATTGCCCACGAAAAGTATGTGTTTTTTTTCAAAAAAGGCTCAAAATCAAGTCCTTGTAGCTGAATTTTTAAGATTTTGTAATGAAAATTTCAGAAAATATAGTTTAAATGTTGTACTTTTATATGCATAAGAATTTAAATTAAATTAAATTGTATTAATTAAATCAGTAAGCACCATATTATCTAGGGCTTGATTTATTTTTCTTAATCCTTTATTTCTTAATTAATTAAAATATTCTCAAATGAAGTTGAAGCAAATCATTGATTTGGAACACTTACTATGTTAATATTTTGTAAATGTACAAAAGGTAGCTCAATAAAATATTCTAAATAATAAAAATGTCTTATGTTAAAAAAAATAGAGAAAATATGTTTTTTTCCACTCTTTTTGATCCACGTAACCCCTTAAGCCATGTATCTAAACTTTAGATCTCTGGAGCGGATACGGAAAAAACAATAGCGTATTCCAAAAATTACATTTTATTCCTTTAAATTATCTTCTTGGATTTCCATCACTTTAATGCTCCTGGCCCAGCGATCCTTCAAAAAAAAAAACATCCTTCACGAAATTGGTGGAATGTCTAGTAATTCGTATTTTTAATATTTGAATTTCGACATTTTATAGCCTTTGTGCACAAGTGCTTCATTTTTGTAAAATAATTTTTTAAAGATTAAAGACAGGGCCTTTCCCAGATATTTTTGGATTTGCTTGATCATCAAGTGTGCAATAGATATAGGGGAAGGTAGTGCAGTTTATAAAAATACTCTTTCAGCATCCTAAAAAATTAAAGCCAAACCCTTTTGCCGATCTTTGAAGCTTTTTTTTGTCTTGAAACTGAAGATCCAATTTTGGTTTTCCGAAATTGTTCTTGTTTTAAGTGAGGATCGTGGTGATAGATCCAAGGCTAATCCTAGTTACAAAATAACATTCAAATTAACTAAGTCCTGTCAGTGTTTCTCTTGGGTATTGGCCATATGAAGAGATTATATAATTCTTAGGTAGGGTAGAGTCAGTACTTTTCGCCACCATTAAGCTTCAGGGGCTTCGTAAGGTGTGATTATTGTCAGACTAAAATGAATTTTTGTATAAAGATACTTTGAAGTAATATCTATCTATATCTAGGATACGTCTCGAGAATTTTAGAGAATCTCATTGAAAAATATGCATTTTCTCCAATAATGCTTGTTTCAGTACTTTTCGCCACCTGTTTTAAAGCGAATTTCAATTAATTAAGAGACGTAATAACGTATTGGGATATTAGAACAGAACATATTATGAGTGTTGAAATACTACTTATTCTTAAATGCCTTAAATTAGTTGTTTTATATTAGGTGGCGAAAAAGTGCTTACATGGCGAAAAGGGCTGACTCTACCCTAATTTTTGGAATCTTAGAAATATAATGTGATATTCCTGTCCTAAACTACCCCACACTCACTGTATTTCCAGACGATAAAAAGTTCGTTTTTGAGGAAGTTTACGTTGCTCTTATGGATAGTACAAGGGATAGTAGGTTTAGTAGAGTGATCCGTGATGTATATGTTCAGTTATCAGTTATCAATACTTGAACACTTAAAGTATTTTTGAAAATGAATAAGATAATAAAAAAAAAACAGTATCTCTGGGCGATTTCCCACCTTTAAACTTTTTGTAATTTGCCATTTTTCACCTAAATTTTAAATTATCAAAAAACAGATTATTTCTTATTATTTATCATCACTTTTATATGCATATATTTACCATTGACAACTTAAAAAATGTACAAATACACCTTTTGCTTCTCTAATGACCTCAAAATGTAACCAGTTTACATTAAGTTGGTTGCATTAAGTAAGTTTTCACCATTTTGAATTAGTTTTTTTAAATGAGGCAACAAACTTTTGATTTTTCAAAAATAACTAAATTTTGCAAAACAATTATTTTTGATATGAAATAAAATTAATTTTTTTTTGAAAAATATAAATAATATCTACGGATTACAGGAAACTCATCTGCAAAAAGAAAAAAATTAAAAAGTATTTTTTCTATAATTTTCTTTATTCGATTTCTCAAACATAGATTAGGCAACAAACTATTGACACCCACTGTATTTACTTGTCTTGGATTTCCTTGTTACGTTTTCAAGAGCCTGTTATAAGATCGTTTAAAAATTACGGCGTATGTCCTTTTTTTCTCAATCGTCCGGTGTTAAGGGTGTAAAGATCAAACGGTAAGAAATGTCGACTTTCGGTCTTCGTTAAACTGTTATTCTTTAAAGAATTGTTTTTTTTCTTTTTTTCTCTTCTATGTCCTCAAAATTATGCTATTAGTTTATGAAAATAACTTCAACGATTTCTTTACTTTATTTAATTTGAAAATTTAATAACGCTAATATGTATCGTCGGTTACATCGAGAGTTATCGTATCTGCATTTTTTTATATGAGCATTTCATGCAAGGAGCGACGTGTGCATCGTTGCTAAATGAATATACAAAACAAATGCAGATACGATAACGGTTGATGACCGTCGATGTATTTTATTTTAATAAATTTATCCTGTGTTCTAACTTTTCATCTTATATTTATAAATGATAAAAAAGCTCTAAGTTGAAGTTTTCATACTAATAACTGTATAAATAAAAGTTGTTTCAAATGCAAAGCACTGAATTTCCCTGATGATTACCCATTCGCAAAATTTATTCTTCCGATGTAAACCTGGTAAATTTACGACAACTCCAGGGAAGTTGGAAAGAGGAGAAACAATAAATTGCAATATTTACACAATAAACGTGCATAAAATCAATAAGAGCAGCTATTTTTGGCTCCATGCACAATTCTTCTCGCCACCGTGGAAATGTCTCCCCTTCATCCTCTACAATTTTTCCCAGAAGAAGAAGTACCATGGCTCGTGTACATCTTCCTCCCCCATCCTAAAATGTGTCTTTGGGGGCACCCATCGAGATTTTTCTCACTCTTCATCATTATGCGAGTGGCCCCCCAGTGAGCACGTTTATCGCGCCCATGGTAATTTTGGTGAGGAGAACAGATCAAGTTGTAGATTCATGTGAATTTGTTGAATTGTATTAATATAATTTGCCTCGGGGAGCATTTAATTTTAACTAAATGCAATACATTAAGGTGAATTTCATCACATTCCCCCGGCCATGGGACTCCCTCGAGACTCCTCAGGATGGCGCATATCTTAAGCTATTTTCCACCACATCCAATATTATTCGGTGGGAATTTCGACATCTGCTTCTGCCTCTCATAAGATATATCCACCACACCATCCCAAAACGCCCGAGTGATTGTTGAGATGGGTATGAGATACCCAAAGTACCTCGGAAAGCCATATCGGAGATGTCGAGGAGAAGATTTCATCTACAAGGAGACGAAGAGGAAGTGCCATTTCGTGTTAGCTGGACGGAGAAAATGGAAGCCTCATTGTTCGTAAATTCATGGAAAATTTTTCTTTCTAGTTTTCCGAATAATAAAAAAATCCAAAAGAATATAATTGGTATATGCTGGTAAATTTAATATATTTTTTTTGGAATTGAAAAATCAATGAATTATATTTCAACAAACAGTTTTAGTGGAAATAATTGATTTTTGTACAAATGCTTTTAGTAATTATATTTTTTAGTAATGAATTCTTTCTTTTCTTCATGCGAATAGAGTTCTTAATTCAATTTAAAAGAGAACTTTAGGTTTATTTTTGCTTAAAAAATTAAATTTTATTTTTTTTTATTTTGTCACATAAAAATAGCAAACAGAAAACTTTTTCAATACTTTATTTGGAACCTTAGAATGAAATACTCCTAGGAAAAAAAATATATTGGTCAATAAATAATTCAAAATGGTTAATGAAAAATTCAATTTTACTAAACAAAAAACAATACATTTTAGTAAAAAATTAAAATTCTTAATAATCTCTTATTATTTTATTACTGCTTGAACTCAAAGAGAGAGCAGTTATATAATCGTCTTTTTTTTCAACTTGTCACCGATCTGGAGCCTAAACAGTAAGAGATATCGACTTCCAGTCTTCGATGACCCCCTATAAAAAAAACAATATATCTAGACCATCTAGACGTCTTTTCCCCTCCCTACCCCCCTCAATCCCATCCAAAGCCATGTTTTCTAATAATATTTCACAACTTACCGATTTTTGTGATTCTTGTGAAAAAAGTATTTTAAATCCAAAGGTTTAATTAAAAGTGAATTAGCGAATTCAAATTCAAAAGTGAATAACCGAAGAAATTTTGCTGCATATTTGTTTTTCTTATTAAAGTAAATCTTATCAAATGTTACAGGTAGGTACATGTTGAGTGTTTATCTTAAATTCTGATAATGAATATATAAAAGTATATATAAAAATGTTTTATGTAATATTTTCTGATCTCAATTAAACGATTAAGGTTTAAATAGGCAGAAGAGATTTACGTTTATGCTAATGCTTTGTTAATTGAACAAGTTTCTGTGTGATCAAATGTATTTAATTCATCTTTTATTTTTTCAATTTTATATTGTGCTAAAAATCTTGTTCAATTACCTTTATTCCAAGAAAAAATATTCCAAAATGATATTCAGAGAGGGAGATTTTGCATTAATACCTAAAATAAATAAATATTTCTTGCTTTAAAAATAATGTGAGTAAATCAATGGGAATAATTGCAGATAAATAAATCGGTATTAAATGTCCAGGAAAAAATGCTACACAATTCCGCCTTCATGGAAGAATATTGAATTGGTGGTAGGAAAAAAAGTGGGTTAAATTTAATGCAAATGTACACAATATTTTCCACACGCATAATAATATTTGGATGCCGTAAGTTAAAACGCAATGAAAATATTTATCCAGATAATGTAGCGCAGCCATAATACATTTTACAGTAGAAATATGTCGATTTTCCCCATTCTTCAAGTCCGCAGGGCTACTTTTTCCCGGGTTTTAACACTGAAGAAGACTCCAATGGGTGGATTTCTAAGTGTGAGACTAAAAGAAAAAGGGATGAATGATTTGCAGTGTAGAAGGGATTTTCATTTTGTGTTGTTTGGTAGAACAACAAAAAGCGATATTGCTTCGGCAAACGTTGGGATTTCCTTAAGATATTTCTACTTTCTTTCGCGCCTGTGGGATCTTTATTTGCAATTTTCGCTTCACCATTGGGAAATATTATAATACATAAATTTTTCGTATATGCAAATTTTGCACGTTTCTACAACATCGCAGGCAGGCTTTTGTGAAATTCTCTGAAGAAATTTTCAGAGAGAGATTTACTTGACTTTTCCAGACATTCTATGGGGTGGAATTTTAATGAAAATACAAAATCAACTATGTGATGAATGATAATCCAATTTCATAATGGTTGAAATATTTCAATTTGCAAATTAAATGAATGGAGCAGAAGATATTAAGTGGGAGTTAAGATTACACTGTTAGAAATTGTTAGGGATATGTGACAAAGTTGCCAAGATTAAATACGTTAAGAGAATAATCGGAAAGATAAAAGCGTTTAAAGTTAATACTGTCAGAGAACACTTCAGAGATGATTAACCGAACAGGTGAAACACATTTTTCACAAAATTCTTGGCTTCATAAATCAAAATGACTTTTTCGGCAAATAAACGACTGTTTATTGAAGATTCAGCACAACTCTCAAAATTATTTATCATACATGGTTTGAGATATTAAATTATAATTCGATTAGAAAAATAAACAAATAATGTATAAAATTATTATTAGAGAAAATTTAACAATGAGAAGTTAAGCTATTGAATTTCGGGTAATTATTTTATCGGTTTAATGTTAATTGAAACTTATGTGAATTTGTTTAAGATTCAAAAACCCTTCAACGAATCCATACTTATTCTAGAAGCTTTAAAAAAATGTTTTAAGAACATTTTTTGTTATTAAAAACCCGTATGAAGGAATGGCTCTGACAAAGTTCAATTTCGAAAAAAACAATAATTGGAAAAATCAGTAAATCGTGTTCTGGCTAACTTATAGCCTCTATATACTGTTTAAATTTATGGCCATATTGAAACAATTGTCCTATCCTTATGCAGAAAAAACTGTCAAATATGGTTATAAATTTCTCTACACAGAAAAAAATATTTTGCAAAAATGTTCGTAAAAGTTTGTACTTTCTTCACAAACATTGTTTATAACATGATCACTTGACGAGTATTTTTTGTACTTTTACAAATATTTGTTCGTAAATGTTCGTAAACACACAAAAATGTTCGTAAAATTTTGTCATTTGTTCGTAAATTTTTGTTTGCCTGACAAAAATTTTATGAACATTTACGAATAAATTATAAAATTTTACGAACATTTTTTGTGTGTTTACGAACATTTACGAAAAAATGTTTGCAAAAGTACAAAAAATGTGATCATGTGATCATGTTTACGAACAATGTTTATGAAAAGAGTACAAACTTTTACGAACTTGTTTGTGGGTTATACGCTTTACGAGCATTTCGTAACTCCGCCATAGGAATTCACAAACATTTACGAACATTTTTGCAAAATATTTCTTTCTGTGTAGTGTGAAAGGCCATTATTAAATGCGTTATTTTCAGAAACCCATATCGAATTTTAACATTTTTATATATTTTTAAAACAATAATACGAAAATCTAGAAAGTTAGTTTATGGAAATTTTACGACTTAAATTGGAATTTCTAAAATTTTATAAAATTTTACGTTGAAAGATTTAATTTAAAAAAAAAAATGAAATTTTTGGGAGAGTTTTCATTTAGGATTATGCTACATGCTCTATAATAATTGTCAGATTTTATTACGTGCATTTGTACTAACTATTTAGGGTCGAAAAAATATCTGTTCTTCGACAGGGAACCCCTATTGACACTTTTGTCAAAATGTTGAAATTTATTTAATGTATCTAATAAAATGTAAGTAATATGGGATTTTTTCATTAATCTACGTTTTTCTATGAGGATAAGTGTTCAAATTTAGTATTCCAAATGGTACAAAGTAGGATGTGAAAAAGTCCTGACACGACTTCTTAAAGTGCCAATAGGTGTTCCTTTTACCCTATTTAAAAATTTGCTATTAGTTGATATTCTTCACAAATTTACCGACAAATGATCAAATGATCTACTAGATTGAGATAAAACACTGCAATTGCTTTTACTTAGAAATTTAAAAGTAATGAGATTTGAGATATGCCGCCGAAGACTGTATGGTCTAAAACCTGTGAAAATCTTCGGAAAAAAATCTTTAAAAGTAATTTATATTGCAATAGTTTCATCAGTATTTTATTAAATACGATTAGTAATTTTCTATGTAAATTAAAAGATATTGTGAGTTCTTATTTTATACATATTTTTTCGAATGTATATTATAAGGGATTGCCGGTCAAAATCCCCAATGAACCAAAATCTCGAAAAGTTATAATACCGAACAAAAGCCTGAATGAAAAGTTTCTGTGTTGTGGAAAACTATTTCATGCATTATTCTCCATTTCCATCAACTCAATTCAGGGATTTTGGTTTTCGGGATTAAGGAATTAGGGATTTTGATGGCTCCGGCACACCTTTTAGATCAGGAAAATTTTATAAAATCGAATTTCACATCACTTTCTTTCTTAAAAGCTTAGCATATGTCTATATCCTACTCTTGTGCACTCTTCTTCTTCTTTTGAACATCACACCAAATTGAATTTTGTTCAGTCTAATTTGGAGTCGAAAGAATAGGATAGACTTATGCAAATGTTTTGAGAAAGAAAGGGACGCGAATTTCGATTTCATGAAATTTTACCGATCTAAAAAGTGTGATGGAGGCATGATGTTAGAATTTTGACTTTTGGGATTTTGGCTTTCGGGATTTTGGTGTTCAGGATTTTGGATTTCGGAATTTTAGCTTTAATGATTTTGGCTAGTACCGTTATTAAAAATTGTATAACCCTTCTTGGAACCTGAATATATGGTTAAATAGTTGATTTTCGAGTTATTTTTTGCAACAAAAATAGATTATTTTATTAACTATTTAGATTTTTTTTACGAATCAAAAATGTAATTTACTGTTTATTATTTAAAAAAAAAATAAAAAAAAAACACTTCAATATATATAAACTAGTTATGTTGTAAGCAGCTGGAAAGAACCTCCTTCTAAGAGTACGGCGCCATATTCCTTATTGGCCCTAAAGGGTTAATACACTGCTACATCTAACAGAAATTAGTGTTGCGTTCTTATGTCATCACAAATTAGTGAATATAGAAGTTTAAATAATTTCTTTTTTGCCATGTTGAAAGCTAAAATGATTCTAATACGATAAGTCAAATCGAAGAGCATCCACCTATCCTTCAGCACGTGAGAAAATATGCCTGTGAAAACAATAATTTTGCAACAATGATGTGCAATAAACACCTCCCGCGGTGAGGAAGCAGTGAATCTAAGAGTATTTCGGGTGAAAGACAAAAATAAATCTTCAAGTGCACATCCATGGAGGAATGATGAGGTTCTGTTTATTATTCCAATGCGCCAACCACTTGCATCTGTATTGGGTATTCTCTAAACAGGAAATTAATATCTCTTCTCATGTATTCACCCCCTTCTTTGCCTTTCTATTTTCTTCTTCTCACTCTGACACTTTTCCCATCGAGACAAGAGAAACTGAAAATCCCTCAAAATCCGGCGGGGGAGCTTATAGATAGTTGGGTGAAATTGAATTGTTGAAGGCACTCTTCATCGCATGAAAATTTAACCCAGGGGATGGAAAAGTGTTGGAAAATTCATGCGCTCATACTCGAGGGCGTGGCAAAAATTTTCACTATACAACCCGGTGAATTGAGGGGGATTTCTATGTACAGAGACAGATGAGGAAGAGCTGGAAAAAAAACTGTCAAGGAGGGTGGGTTTAAATAGGGGGAAAATTCTGTTTATTCAGGAGTTGCC
Source organism: Phlebotomus papatasi (assembly GCF_024763615.1). Lineage (NCBI taxonomy): Eukaryota > Metazoa > Arthropoda > Insecta > Diptera > Psychodidae > Phlebotomus > Phlebotomus papatasi. Next base: position 64,974,324 of record NC_077223.1, read on the forward strand.
TTTTAATATCGTTAGTAATGTTTGTGTATGGTATGCGTTTGTGGTGTCTCATTCGTTCTGCCATGGACACATCTCGAGGGAGACTTCCATACCCCCTCATAAATCCCATTTTCATCCATCTCGTGCTCGGAGCCACTGAGCAAAAAAAAAGGCGAACAATAATGCGCGAAACTTGATGACAAAACTTCGCTTCACAGCCATCCTCCCTGGATCGATGGTCTGAACATCCCCAGTCCGGGAATAGGGAGGGAATTTTGTTATTTCAGCGGTTTTTCACATTCACACATAACTTCCCAGCAATTGCCAGTTGCCTGTACTTTTGGGTATGAGATGGTTGGGCATTGAGATGCCTTCCACAGCAATGTAGTCAACAATTTCAAATATATAGGGTGTCGGTGCACTGATGAAAATTGGGTGTACTTCAATGAAGAATATCCACTTGGATTTGTGCCCTTTTTGCCATGCTGAATAAATATTGCGGGGGTATATTGAAAATGAGCAATTTCACCCCTCAGAGATATTCCTTTTAACATAATATTTTCACTTCCCATTAGTATGACATTCTATTGTCACCAGGGAATATTCAAAAGACGAGATAATGGCAATTCTGAAAGATTTTACAATTGGCTGGACACCTTGAAAAGGGCTTCAATAACTAATCGTTTGCCACATGAAATGACCTCATTGTATCAGATGAGACAGGTTAGATCTTGGGTTAGATTTTTAATTATATCTTTAATAATTAAATTATTTGTTTATTGTTTTAATTAGGATTTTGAAATAATTAAATTGTTTATGTAAATTATTTAAGAATATCCAAATTAAGAAATAAGTAAATTCAGAATTGTCGGTCACTGTATAATATATAAGTACACATATTATTTATTCCAGGATTTTTTTTCTGAACAGTCAACAGTAGGGAGAAGTGGGGCACCTTTGAAATTGGGATTTTTCATCTATTTTTAAATATAATTTAGCTTCTCAATCTGTTTGTGTAACTAAATTATATCACAATGAGACTCAATTTTATTTAAAAATAGATACAAAATCCCAATTTCAAAGGTGCCCCACTTTCAAAGATGCCCCCCCCTTCTGACAGTAAAACAAACACTAGATTCAATCTATACTATTATAAAGCATAGTTCATCCTAGATTTAGGCCAGTTTCCGAAGGTGTCAAAATCTTAAATAGCGAACATTTTATTGTTTTTTTTTGAGAATGTAATAGGTTATTTATCTTTAAAAATCCCATCCTAAGTTTTTTTTTTTAAAAAAAAAAAGACGTGATTGATAAGAAGTTAGAGCAGTTAAGCCATATGGCTAAGCCATAGGCCTGAAGCGCGTATAATGCCCTAAAGCTCAGGTTGATCCTCGAGAATATTTTACATATAGCATGAGTCTATTTGGGTCCTAAATTGACTTAGAATACCTAGAAAGATTACCGTCTTTATTCTTCATCCTTGATGGTCATGGAGGTGCCAGATTAAGGAAAGAGAAAAAATTTATCGGTTATTAGACTCTAATATTTTAGGGTAAGGAATGACGTATTGACAATAATCCGGTGATCGTCGGATGGGAAATTTCAGCCCAGAATAAAAAAGTCTTCTTCCCAAAGCTTTCGGTGCCTTTAAGGTGGGGCTACTTTGAGCTGTGGGCTTATATTGTTATACGACTTTTTCGCCTAGTTTTGAATGACGCTGGGCCTTACAATTATTTTATTTAGATCCACAAATATTGTGTCTATCCAAATTGCATCATGTTAAAATCCAGTTTCCATTAGAAATATACAAAAAAAATGATATAACAATGTAGTCCCACAGCTCAAAGTAGCTTAATTTCCTTCTAGACTTGAGTAAGTCAATAAGATATAAGAAGCCTTTTCGTCAGACAATGGGCAAAATGGTCCAATCTTTCGCCACAAATGTGTCCTATCGAATAGGTATTGACAAAGTTTACAATATTTATTCCGAGACTAACCCCAAAACTATGTAGGAAGAATATTAGAGTATAACTCATTATGCTTAAGAAATGGGTTGAATTATTTTACAAAACTCCCTTTTTACCAAAAACGGCTTATCTTAGGTTGTTGCTGTCAAAGAAAAAGTTATAAAGGATGACTTATGGGGAAGTTTTTGCTAGAATAAACCACTATAAATCTATATCTTCATTTCCTGCAATTTTCCATATTTTTCTAATAAATCTTTGAATATCCTTGAAATTAATGAAATGGATTACATATAGGAACGTGTCCCTTACAGAGGCAGCCAAAATCCCGAATGTTCAAAATCTTGAAAGGGATGAAATTATATGGAGGATAATGTAGAATAATTTTCCAAGACACAGAAAATTTCCCTTTGCCTCTAGCAAGCGCGGGTGCAATCGAGGGAGTAGCTATGACACTTGTAAGAATTCGAGATTTTGGCTTTCGGGATTTTGGCTTGCGGGATTTTGACAGGGGCCCGTCCCTTATACCTTTCTTCTTAAAAATGGTTGAGGTCTCTGAATGTCGAAAAATCTTGAAAGATACCGTTATCCAAAAACCTTAAATAATAAATTCATGGTAACAGCGGTAACAGGTGTAACAGGGGATAGACCGAAAAACTGAACGTATTTTAATTTTCACAACTTTATTCTCTATGACATTTTATAAGGTATTATAAGGTATATTGAACTTGGACTTCTGTCACAACTTCTGCCGTAATTTTCACCATTAGATTGATTGACACAGAATGATGACAAAAAATTCAGAGTAAAAATATTGTCATGAAGACATTATATTCTCAAATTTTTATTAAGTTTTTGTTGTTAGTTTTCCGACTTAATATGGTCTTCAGGGACCCTAACACTTTTTTGAAGAATATTTTCGTAATGGCTCCGGCACACCTTTTAGATTAAGAAAATTTCATGAAGTCGAATTTCGGATCCCTTTCTTTCTCACATGTTTTGCATATGTCTATCGCATTTCTCTGGCACTCTTCTTTTTCTCTTAAACATCACTCCAAATTCAATTTAGCTCAATCGAATTTGGTATGCGAAAGAATGAGATAGTCATATGCAAAACATGTGAGAAAGAAAGGGTTTCGAATTTCGACTTCATGAAATTTTCCTGATCTAAAAGGTGTGCCGGAGCCATAAAGAAGTAAATTGTCCTTTTCTTAATCCTTTTCGTAGACTGAGAAACAAAGAGGCTGCGATTAACTTTTTTCCTCATAACTTTAACATTTTTTAGTTTTAAAAATATATCAATATTTTTAATGTTAATTTTACACCTTTTAGAGGGTAAAGTTATTACTAAAACGGGTAACTTTAACCCCTAATACACCTAAAGGGTGTAATATTTACACCGATGTCTGATCTATACTGCAGGGTAAAATTAACATTTCGCAAATGTTATTTTAATTTTTTCGAATTTCACTCTCATTGTCAAAGGAATTGAAGAATATTTAAATTTTAAATTCAAAGGATGTTAAAGGATATTTTTGGTTTCCTAAAGATAAATGAGCAAAGCTGATAGGTTGTATGTCTTTCGAGCTTTGCCAAATGTTTTAGACTTATTTTTACTTTCTACTTCAAACTATTTTCATTAATGGTTATTTGGCAAGAAGATTTATTAGCAAACATTTGATTTTGAGACGTGATCTATAAAATCGAAAATAAGTAGATTTATGACCTATTTTGAATTCTGATTACCAATAATATTATTTTTTTAAATTTAATATTGTCAACAGTTATTTTGCACCGGCGGCGGCGGAAAAAATGTTTTACTCAAGGGAATTTTTTAATTGCACCCAATCAAGAACTTTTAATAAATAAATAAATTTGTTAGCAAATTAATAGGCTAACCCTAAGCATGAGAAGGGACTTCTTCTCATTTTGTGAATGTGAACATGTAGAATATGTGTTACAAAATTTGCTAAAAGGATGAAGGGGGATGGTATGTTTGAGTTCTCATCCTCAAATTTCAGCAAACTTTGTTAATCTTCTGTACATATACAAAGCGTATTTGAGTTGGAGTTTCAGCCACTTAACTTCCGTCACTCGCCGACGATCTCAAATTTAAATTTATTCCTCCTCGAGGGATGGGGATCGAAGGGGTTTGAAGCTGGTAAAATTAATTAAACCCTTCAACCCCAAAACGTGAAAATTTTGCCAAAATCTACGGCTCGAAAAAAAAACGTTCAAACTCATTCAACTTTTCATGTCTCTAGGCCACCTTTCAAGAATTCAGCCTGTGCAGACCTTTGGAATTGGTTATTCCTGGGAGAGAATGAGTATCACCATCTGGCCGATAATTATGGAGGCATTTCCTGCTCGAGAGGAAAAACATTTTTCCCGGGCAGAAAGGTTTTTTTTTGTGTGGGAGGGGGGGGGGGAGCTTAATAGAAATTCCAGAGAGTGGATGAGGTGGAAAATCGTGATTTTTCTCCAAAGGGGTTTAATGAGAATTCCATGGGTATTCAGTGTGTGTATTATTCTTTCGCATTGGCACCCTTTATGTTTGATGCTGATGGATAAAATGGCCCCTGAGGCTATCATTTCGATTGGTTATTTAGCACGCCATTTCCCCCCTATTGGAAAATGCACCCCCAGTTAGAAGCCCAAAACAAATGTTGGGGCGCGAGAGCGGGCGAATTTTCAATTTTGCACCATATTTGCAAAATTGAAAATGATGATGCTATACCGCAGGCAGTGGAAATTGATGGAAAATGCAGATAATGGTTACTCTACCAAAATCTGGCGAAAGTGCAGAAAATTCACGCCTTGTTACATTCAATGGTATGGAGAGCACGTGAATTATTATGACAAAGTCCAATTAGTAAGAATATGGTGAAGTGAAGGTAAATAAACAATTCAATTCTCTGCAGCGTTAATTGACGGGCCTGTCACTTACATATGGGGACTCGCGCCTTTGTATATTATGCCTTTTCCTTCACCAAAATTACACTTTCATAGCGGGAAAATCTTTTCTTCTTCTCGGAAACTTTCGGCCTAGTATACAGAAGCAAATTTACATAATCTTTATGATTTGCTTTCCGTTTTGAAGTGGCTGCTTTATTCCATTAGCATAGAGAATTTTCATACTTTCGTATATCAAAAGTTAGATTCAGATTATTTCAATTTATAAACATTACGATGTTTCTCGGCTAATCCTTCTGGCTTCGACACACCTTTTAGATTAGGATAATTTCAGAAAATCGAAACCCACATACTTTTCTTATTCAAATGTTTTGTATATTCCAATTTATTTCAATCGGATTTCGAGTGCGATTTTGAGATGAATTTCGATTTAACGAAATTTTCCCGATCTGAAAGGTGTACAGGAGGCATTAGGACAAACAAGCCTAAATGTTACGGTAACTGAGTTTCTGCACAACTTAAAGTAGATTTATTACCATTTGCAGGAGGTAATTTGTTACCCTGAATTCCTAAAAAGGTCGTGATTTCCCATAACTTGTTCGGCATATAAAAGAAGATAAAACTTCGGAATATTAAAGTTTTTCCATTTGATATTTTCTAAATAATTTAAAAAAATAATTCAGTTCAGCAGTTTCCCATCAGAAATTCTCATCTCATGCGGCTTTTAATCAAATTTTCGGCAGCTTGAGTCCAAATTGATGGAAATATTTCTAAATACATGCAGTAGTGAGTCTTCGGAAACCTTTCTTAATTATATGTTATGTGTCCTAAGTGCGTGTTTTTCTTCGAAATTTTTGTGAAATATATATGGAATCTCCAGATAGGTCAAATATTTCAGGGGGGCTCAATCTCAGTGATCAACAATTTTGAAAGATGTCTTTGCAAAGCTGCAAAGTTCAATTTTCCTGAGCTGTCAAGGTGGTAATCTTCGTGAATTTTCCTCCACCAAAAGATTTTCACTGTAAATTTTAACCCTGATAAACCCTCTATAACTTGAAATAAAGTTATAGAGACAAAAGTCCAAAAGACACTTGAAATGTAAAAAAGCATAAAATATTTACACAACAAAATTGCGATTTTAAACCCATTTTCTATTTTTGCGTGGTTGCAATATTACGAAGCTGCAAAACCTTCCTTAGGGAAAAGTGCACTATATTTTTCCTATGTTTCTCAATAAATGTGACTCATCGCATCTATTTTAATAACTAAGGGAAAGTGTCCTGTTTTTAAAATATATTGTGGAATCATATTTCTTCAGAAACATAGAAAAATTTAACAATTATCAAGCTTGGAATCGTACAAAGTATGAGCACTTTCCCCTATGTCCTCATATCAGGTATTCTATAACAACATCGAACGGGTTGAAAATCAATTATTATTTTATTAATATGCATTAAATAAGACTGACAAAAGATGGGTCCCGGTCCCAGTCCAAATCCCGAAAGCCAAAATCGTAAAAGTTAAAATCTCGAACACCAACATGCACAATTCTTAAAAGTGTCATAGATGCTCCCACGATTGCTCGCTCTTGCTGAAAGCAAAGCGAAATTTTCTGTGTTCGAGAAATTTCACCGCATACATTAGGGTGGAGTAATCACTTATCGCCATGTTTAAGAAAAAGAGGAATTAATTTTAGTATAACTTTTGAACTCTTATTACAAGATAACTCAAATTTGACACAAAACTACTTAAATGTATTGTCTCTAGATTCGTGAAAACAATAGTCCTAGAAATTAACGTTGGACTACTTAAAAAACTGATTTTTATTAACAATGCAAAAATAACCACTTCGTCGCCACTTTTCACCACTTTTCGCCAGTTTTGTAACCACTTCTCGCCACCCACCCACGAGAAATTCGATTATTTTAGGCAAAGTTATAAAAAGAATACATTCAGCATTTCTTTTCCCACATGATCACCTTATTATTACTTACTGTAAACGATTTTCCTTCACTGTTATTTGAAAAATCAAATTACAGTGCTGTCTTGTTATATGCACAGTTTGGGTACTTTTTTTGACAGTTCTCTCTCTGAATATGCACAACTTTTTTTGAAATTCCCAACGGTTTTTTTCTTTCTCTTAATAAATTATCATTTATTTATTGTTCTAGAATTTCCCGTGTTATTTTAACTATAATATGAGACAGAAAATATAAAATTAAGATAATTAAAAACGAGAAAAATTAGTTACCAAGAAAATAATTTTCTTTATTACTTTGTCAAAATGTAAACAAATTGATTTTGAATGCAACCGACACAAAAGCTGTGCATATAGAGAGTGTGCATATAGAGAGACAGCACTGTAAGTCTATTGCAGAAAGTAAACAATGCTGATTTGACAACTGAAAATCTACGAAGTGACATCGCCTATTGAAAATAGATGGCGATAGGTGGTAAAATCAATTCCAGAAGATAACCATAACCACTTTTCGCCCTGACTCATTTTTATACAAAAATAATATAAAATGAAATATTAATTAACTAAATACAATTTTTATGTATTCCACAAGTGTAATTAAATAGACAAATTATTTATCCAAAAAGGCATTTTTTGCTTGATGAAAATTTGATGACACTTAGTATATTTGGTAATAAATATTGGATTCGATGCACTTGCTTAAAATATTACTCTAAAAAATGTTCAAAATCACAAATACAAAAAGAATAATAATTTTATTTTTCGACTCTATACGTAGCAGCAGTAAAAATACAAAGAACTTTTTTTCACAAATCGCAAAAAATAGCGATTTCAATATAATTGGCGAAAAGTGAGGCACTGGCGATAAGTGATGATTCCACTCTATACTAATAATAATAATGGTGGCAACATTCCATAGAGGAACTTAGGCCTTCCCGCAAGGGGAGTTCGGTACATCCATTATTATTTTTTCTTATACGGGATGAGATTGCCAGTCCCATGCCACGTGAAATAAAGAACAGTGAAGCTCACTGGATGCAATTCGAACACCTTTAGCGCCAGAGAAGTTCCTCGTGACCTAAAGGGGATTCGAACCCGGGGCACTTGTATTATACCCTTTGAGGATTTTAACCATTCGGGATTTTGGCTTTTGGAATTTCGGTTGCTATTGGTTTATACATATTTAAAATATTTAAATTAATTTTTTCCGAAAAAGAAAAGTAAAATATTTGAGTAATGAGTAGTTAATTGCGACGCCATATTATTAACATTCCTCAATAATGTTCACTCCAAGGTTTTAATAAGTTCTTTTTATCACCGAATTTATTCATTTTAATATAAAATTGCTTTACATTTGGCTTTTTGTTTAAATATTTTCTTTTACGCCAAGAAAATTGTATAGTATAATATGTAAACGTTTTCCATTTTGATCGATCCTTTATACTAGATCCTCTGTAATATTTCACCGAAAATTTTTATATGAGTCATATTGTTATTTCAAAGAAAAAAGTTTGTAACTTTTGTAATTTTTGAAAAAAATTTGATATGCTTCTATTGAAAAATTGGATAGGAAGATCCATCCGTAAATCCGTCCATCTTCAATCGAAATCCACACCCAATCAATTAAATCCCACTTTGGAGTCTTGACCACTATCATCGACTGTCTGCAGCAGTTCATGGCGTGGGTCTTCCATTCACTTTTCTCTTCTCTTGTCTCTTTTTTTTTCCTTGGTGACCGGCCTCTGAGCCACCAATGTGAATTTGTACAGCCACGAAGAGAAAAATTATTATACTCCACCAGTGGATAGGAGAGAGGAAGAAAAAATAACAGATATAGAAGATTGAACGAACGCCATTTTATTCAATTTCACTGACGGTAAAATAAACATTTCCCAACTATTTTGATTGACATTTTCCCTCTCCAGCAAAACACATAATCTTTTTACCATTTTACTCTATAGAAAAATTAATTAAACATGAGAAATTTACACTGTACAAAACCCTCTTGAGACGCTTTAATTGATCTTATGCATTTCGGCTTTTAAAAAGAATTCGATTGGTATCCAAAATAATGGGATAGGTCTTTTTTGGCAATTGCCATTGGAAGAGAATTTCCTTCTGGTGAAGAAAAAAATTCCATCTGTGTATATAATTAACTAGCGTGACCCTAAAATGTGTTATACAACTAATTGATCTGATGTACAGATCGTTTTGGATTTCCTTCAAGCTGAGACAGAAGCCAATGAAATGAGGTCTTTATGGTGTGGAGGTAAAAAGAAAATGCTTGTCACTTAAAATGTACCTTACATAGAGCATAAGGCAATGGAAAGTGGTTGATAGAAAAAACGCCTAACTTTTACATTATGTACAAAAGTATGGCAAGATGAAGAAAAGCCGGGAAAATGGAGAGAGTTACGAAGAGTAACTTTTATTACAAAAATCGCTCGTGGGGAAATTCGGTTTTGTTTTTCTTGCAGAAAAGTCTGTCACACAAAGAAAACAGACGGGATAAATTACTTTAATGTACATAAAGTACATCACACATCAGTCTCAAATAATTTCTCCCTTGTTCAATCGACACAAAAGCTTCTTTTCTCGAGTAGATAATTTTGTTCCTTAGACTTTGTTCAACTTTAAAACAATTTCCTGGGAGTTTTAGTTCCCTTTCCCACAAAAGGAACAAACCAAATGGTTCATGTAGGAGATACCAATTTCATTTAACCTCTGTTCTTCTCATGCAACTTAAGATCTCAGATGTGATCTGATGGATCGCGGAACACTCCAAGGGCTGAAGTATGTCACTGAGATAATTAAAAATAGGCACGTACACCTCATTCCGGGAGTGAGATCATGCAGAAGGTAATGTCTTAAGGGTCCGTTTTGTGACAATTTTATACACAGATCGTTTTCAAAAAAAAAATCTCGAATAACCATAAGTGAAAGATTTTAAAATAAAACTGGCTGATTTATTTATTTTTTTATTTCTTTATTAATGGATACATGGCTCAGTACAATTTGCAAGTTACATTTCGAGGCTGTATCAAAATGTATATGTATGAAAAACGAGATAAAACGATAGAGCTTACGTTTACCTTATTCGAAGAAGATCGACTCATTTAATTTTTTTTTAAGAGAAAGCATGAACGATTTAATTTAACTGAAATATGTTCAATATTGAATTTGAATCTTTTATATTTTAAACTTGATAAGATACCTCTAACATTTAAACCAAAAAAAAAGTATTTTCAGAAATCACTTTTGTACTTCAAAATTTTCTAATGTATTTTTATTTTATGCAACACTGTATTATCTAAGAAAACTCACAGTTTAAAAATAAAACCAGGAAATACTTTAGAGTGGAGTCATTACTTATGAACACATTATTAGGGGAGAGCGGGGCAAATTATCCTTCATGGACGTGGACTTTTCTGACTCTTCCGGAGTAGATAGGAGGACTGTACCAAATTTCGGCCAACTTGCAATTTCGATCCTCAAAAGTCCTTAACTTCCATGAATTTTTAGTTTTCGCATACTTTAGATTTAGAGTTTATATTTATACAAAGCAAAAAATATCGTTTCGACGAACGAGATTATGTGAAAAAGACTTTGGAAAAGTTCCGGAAAGGCAAGGAACTATTAGAATCAATTTTTATTGCTTTTAAAATGTATTAGGGTAAGATCTCATAATTTTGGACAGGGTGGTTATCGACGGCTCCATTCCATACTATTCTATGTCGACTTACTTTATTATATTACTCCGAGAGATATGTTGTTCCTTGGACCGAGATCTATAACTGGCGAAAATTTGGTGGTCATCTGGCGTTCAGGTAACGAGATATTCAACATTTTCAAAAAAACAAAAAAATACACGGGAAGCATAGGAAATGGCCAACTTCAAATAGCTCTCCTGAAAAGTTGTCCTTCTGAGTTAGAATAGTATGGAATGGAACCGTCGTTATAAGTATCAATGTTCCAAGTTTGAAGTGCGATATTTTAAATATTAATTTATTTCTTATGCTAATCTCTTTTCGGAAGGGTTGTTTAGAAACTTGGCAAGCTGTTTATCGTCTTTGTTTTTATTAAAATTAGTCTTAATACGTTTAAAAATGAATTGATATGTAAAGATGAATTTGACTCAAATTTTGGACACTTTGGCTGCTAATTTGGACACCTTGGCTGTATATTTGGGCAGCTAATTCGCCTCAATAAGATGCCCATTGTCCTCCATTTCAAGAGCCAATCTTATAAGGCTTAGCCATAAGGCTTAACTTCTCTCTAGATTCTTATCAGTCGAAAATTTTTGGAAAATTTTGACTTAGAAATAGAATATTAAGGGGAATTAATTTCGACAGAAAAACACCTGTCCAAAATAAGAAGTATCACCTCACTGGTGAATATCTTAGAAAATTGACCATTTTTCACACGAAAAACGCAATTCACAAGGTAAATCTCACTTCAGGTTAAATGTACAAATCACCATTAATGTGAATCAACACAATATTCAATGAATATTTAATAACATCACTTAAGAAAAGGAGCAAAACTTGTTAGTACTTCACCACAGCTAATAAGACTGAAGTAAACACGAAATTCTGTCATATTTCTCGGAAGGAATTGCTCACACTGAATTTTCAACAAAGCAATTTTAACTCAAACAATATTCAAAATTTAACGTATTTAGTGTTAAAGTCTTCCAAAGAGAACAAATATTTAGATAAAATTCATTATTCATCAAATATGGGAATAAAAATCCATAATTTTAATCAATTTAATTTTAGTGTCCAATTTTATCCTCAAAATGTCCAAATTTAGAAACCGTCAAAAATTATGAGCTCTTACCCTATCCTATGCTTAACGAATACGTTCTGTTCCATTTTCATGCTGAGCTCTTCATTTTTTTTAATTTAAGGGTTCATCTGAGGGATGATTTCCCCGTCCTCATTTGTGGTATTGTATTATTTTTCCGATAGAGGATAAAAATCAGGCGTTAAAACATAAGGGGAAGCACGCTACCTTCGGATGAGGATGAATCAACCTTCGAACAATCCATTTTTTTCAATATGTTTTTAATGAATTTGACCTATTGTAATATCATATTTTAATAGCTAGTCTAATGTCTAACATTTCTTGAAAAGAGCCACGAATCAAATCCATTAAAAACAAAGAAGGAAATTGGGTTGTCCGAAGCTTAAATCTTCCGAAGGTAGAGCGCTTTCCCCTACTAGTTGATTTGCAAATCATACTCGCATTAATTAAATATATTTTTGAAGCTTGCTGTTCAGTTTCATTATTCAAATCAAAATTGGTCTTCAAAGTGAAGAAGCCTTTGCTTCGTTTTACACCGGAAGCATGTTGTAGACGCTAAGACGGCAGTGGACGCTAAACGATAAATCATATTACGAAACTGTAAAGTGTTCTAAAAATATTGTTGCTAAATACATTATCTATTTTATCTGCATAAATATTGAAAAGAAAAATTTTAGGAAGGAAAAAATGAACCCGTGGTTATATTTATTATTATTAATAATATTTTTTAACGTGCAACGATGATTTTGTCCCTGGGTTCTCATGCTATTTTTTTCTATTGCTAGGGTCAAATGATTTACGAAAATACTTATCATTTTGATTTCATTTGGATTTTGCGCCTGGAATCTAGGCAAAACCGTTTTTGCCGTTTTTTGATACTTGGGTGCCTATATCTCCGAATCTGCTGAACCGATTTATTTCTCACTAAAGAATAATTTGTTCTCCTTTAGATGCCCGATAAATCCTCTGAACAGATGAAGTTCGTACAACTGACACCAGCGGCGCTGTAGTCCCATAAATGTCAGAAAACATGGAAAAATCGAAATTTGTAGCAACTTTGATCAAGAATATCTCGAAAACTAAAACTGTCCCTAACAATCTGATTTATAGGTTTGATAGAGAATTTTATTAGCTACATTTTTGTTCATATACAACTTTTTGCTCAGATTATTTTTTAACCTCGATATTGAGGTTCAAACGAAAAATGAGCATTCAGCCAACTAAATAAATCCTTCACAATTTCGAGTGTTATTGCTTTCTTTCCTCGCAATTAGGCAGTACAAGCTTTTATTATATTATTTAATACTTAAATATCGATATTATGGTGATTTTTATATGACATTTTAAATTTTTAAATATTATTTTATTACTTGGAAACTTGTATAAAACTTTAACATATGTATGTGATATACATAAAGTAACAATTACAAGTTCAAAAACTAGTTTTAAATTTATTTCGACGAAAATCACGTAATTATGAGGTTAAAATTGTAGGATTGTAGATAAATGTAGGAAAATTTTTTAAAGAATTATAAAAAGAAATGAATTTAGAAAAAGGATTTTTTGCAAAGTTTCCATATGTAACTGGTATGTAAAAGGTAAAATAGATACTTATTGATTCTAAAACGTCAATTTAACAAGAAATATTCTTTGAAATATTTAAAATTTTGCAATATGCAGTTAATATGCCTTTTTTGTAATAGTCTTTTGAGATTGAAATAACACTGAAATCTTACTGAAGATATTGTTTGAGTTATTACCTTGTATTATATCTAAACACATTTTATAATGCAATAAGTATTAATAAAGTCCTACAACTGTAAGAAAAGTGAAAATAATACTCTGGGTTATCTAAACTTGAAAAGAAAAAGTCAAAATTTGCGAAATAGTTAAGTTTTTCTTTAGTTGGCTGAGTGCTCGTTTTTCGTTTGAACCTCAATATCGAGGTTAAAAAATAATCTGAGAGAAAAGTTGTACATGAACGAAAATGTAGCTGATTAAATTCTCTATCAAACCCACAAAACAGATTGTTAGGGACAGTCCTAGTTTTCGAGATATTTTTGATCAAAGTTGCTAAAAAGTTCGATTTTCCCATGTTTTCTGACATTTATGAGACTACAGCGCCCCTGGTGTCAGTTGTACGAACTTCATCTGTTCAGAGGATTTATCGGGCATGTAAAGGACAACAAATTGTTCCAAAGTAAGAAATAAATCAGTTCAGTAGATTCGGAGATATAGGCACCCAAGTATCAAAAAACGGAAAAAACCGTTTTTCGTAAATACCAGGCGCAAAATCCAAATGAAATCAAAATGATAAGTATTTTCGTAAATCATTTGACCCTAGCAATAGAAAAAATAGCATAAGAACCCAGGGACAAAAAAAAAGTTTGAAATTGTTGCACAGTGTTATTAATTTTTACACAATCTTTTTAACATGAATACTACAATTTTAGGCGTATGTTTTTTTCAGGAAGTTCTAAATATTTTTTACAAGTCACTTTCTCATAGTATTTCAAAAACTATGATAATTCTACCCTCTCTTATAATCTATCTCAGCCACTAGCAAAAATAATCAAGTCATGATTAACTCGTTGTGTCAAACAATCACTGATCTGTCCAAATTTAATTGAACTGGCGGATTAAATTGTTCTTATATATAATAGAAAATTGCATCATATGGCACAATACAATTTGTGGGGGCTTGAAATTGATAAAAGGGTTACAAATCAATCCGGTACTATCCTCAATATTTGCATCACAATTGTGCATTTGGTTGATGCTACATCCCTTTCGATATGCATCTCCTGCTCTCATGGAAGCCTGCGGGTGCTAGATAAGTGCTTGTGGCTTCAATCAAACAATTGAGACAATGCCCGGTGAGAAATTAAGCTATTTATATGCAACATCCATTTCCCATCCAAAATCCACCCACAAATTTCCACTCGACTTCCTATTAATATCTCGTCTTGGTGAGCCACTCAAACAAAATTGCCCATCTCCTTTCACCGTGACATCTCGGGAAGGACTGGGTATACAGGAGACACCTGTACAAAAGTTCTGGGCGGATGGAAAAAGTGTCGCATTTTTTGTCTCCTGGGGAGGGTTCTATTTGTTTTGGAGACTGTGGCAGAAGAACACGAGTAAAAATAAGTTGAAGATATTCCGTCATTTGGGTGACTTCTTGGGATTTCTTTCGGCAGCAAAAAGATATATCAAATGTTGACGCTTCGATGTCGTTTAACTTAGTGTCTCGATGATGTGTTGAATTCCAACTTGTTGACATGTTAATCGCCACAGAAAACCGTGTAATTTTTTAAATGGTATATGAGGACACAGCAATATTATTTCTCATTCACGATTTCACCCAGAAAAGAAAAAAAAACTGACATGGTCTTTTCGTCTCTACAGGAGATCTTTTTGAGATTCAATGATCTTCCAGAAAATTGGTCGAAGAATTTTATTACAATGGAGAATTTAGGGTTTTGAATATTGTATGATAAATTGGAGAATTTTCATTGCTTCCCACTTGAGACTGAGAGATGGATTGAAGAGAGATTCACCAAATAATTTATTATTGTTTATTCAATTCTGAAGAAGTTTCTATTTAGGAGTGTTTCCCTGTTTGGATAGGATTTATCAATTCAAAGTAATTTATTTCCACCACATGAGTCGAGAGAACATCCCCAGATATTCCATATTGTGATTATTATTGTTATTTTACTCTACAGCAACTCATCACCACAGTTAAATCCCATATCCTCAAAATTACAACTTATATACTCCGCGCCCTCGCCCACCGAATCACAATTCAACAATTTCTCCAGTCGACAATTTGAGGAATTTCATGGTTAAATAAAAAAAAGATGTGAAATTTATCTCACAATACCACTCACTCAATTCAAAATCCGCATCTAATTCGAAACATCTTTTTTCGTTGGTTTTTTGTTGTATCCTCCGCAAACACAAAATATCTTGGGAGGATAATGCAATTGAACGGATAGGACTTTTGTGTGGTTCATTGTTAGCCAATCTAAATGCGGTCTTGAAGTCTGAACAAACACAGGATTATGCCAACCAATTGTGTTGCATTGGCACATTGCTCTAGCTAGAGGGTGAAACTAGAGCGAAAACGATGTGAGATTATAATTTGGGGTTGAGACAATTTTATCTTTCA
Source organism: Phlebotomus papatasi (assembly GCF_024763615.1). Lineage (NCBI taxonomy): Eukaryota > Metazoa > Arthropoda > Insecta > Diptera > Psychodidae > Phlebotomus > Phlebotomus papatasi. Next base: position 64,990,138 of record NC_077223.1, read on the forward strand.
TTGAAAAATTTCACTGAAATAAACAAAATAAAGTTTTATCAAATAATAAATTTCGAAATTTCTACTGAACCATGTAGAATTACCTCACTGGTTGACAACTTTAACTCTTGGATTCTTTGATTCTAAATATCTAGGGTAACTGCGCAAAATTCCGGACAGTCTACGTAATACTACTCTACATGGCATTGATGTCCTGAATTTGAGGCATCATATTTTTGATACAATTTGAATCTGTTCTATTATTTCATTTAAATGAGTGTAGTTTGAACCTCGAACTATATTTTGCTATATTTGTTTACTCTAAAATAATCCTTAATATTCTTTGAAAATGAATAGTCATAGTGTTGCGTGCAATTCGGGACATACATTTTCTCGAAGTTTCATGCTCTTCAAGAACTCTTTTGTTGCCTAACGGCAGTTTCTCATTCGTAGTGGATACGCAATTTCTGTTTCTTCAGGATTGTGCGAACTCGAAAAAGAAAGAAAAAACTAAAATTTTGTTCAATTTTGAGGAAAACAACAAGTGTCCGAAATTGCGATCAGCACCGAATTTGGTTCAGATCTCCAGTTTTAAATAAAGTAAAAAGTCTTCCTGATTTTCTTTTACAGCCGAGGCACACTTAGGAGATTATAACAGACAGCATGGAAATTTTATTTCAAGAACAAATCATTAGGAAAGATCAAACTGTAAGTTTTTTTTGAATAGTAGGAGAAAGTGGCCTGCCTTTCTAAAGCATAAACTCTATACTCTAAACTATAGTCAATACAATTAACCATATTCTATTAACTTTGATTAACAAAATAGAATTTTTGCTTTGGAAAATAAAAGAAAAATTAATAAATGTTCAAAGGCGGCCGCATTCAAAGGCAGACCACTTTCCCCTAACTATGTAATTTTGTGTGGTAAACGAATGTTTTTATTATAAACTAAATTTATTATTCAAAAATGAATCAGACATTTGCTAAACTAAGATACGCTCTACATCACTTTTTTTTGTAAATTTCTGGTGATCATTTTCAAAGAAACAAAAAAAAAACTAAAAGTTACGTGAAAATCGTAAGCAAATATTCCTATAGGCAATGTCATGATGAAATGTAATCGTTACTAAAAAGTATAACAACAGAATGTATTTCAAAATTTGTTTAGATTTTAAAATTAAAAAATTATGTACCAGAAACTGAAAAGATAAAGATTAAAGACATTTGCTTGAATTTTTAATCAATTTAGCTGAACTTTTTTTTATAGAATCATAATAATTAAAAAATGAGAAAAATAATTGGTAGTGCCATTTACAATGGAACTATTTCTCAGAAACCCTGAAGGTACAATATAATATGAAGATTTCAATATATGTTTTTGCATATTATCAAATTATTAAACTAGAAAATAGGTCTGACGTCTGAGTGAGAATATTGGTTGGATTATGCTTGAGGTTATAATTCGGAATTCCGGACAACACGGATTTCTAAACAAACCAATTTTGAGTTCAGACTACTCGTCTTAATTCTTGATAAATAATGCATTTACTGATTTTCCAGCTACTCAAGAATTGCATAATTATTATATTATGGAATTTATAAAATCGAGCCTTCAAATTGGTTTTATCCGGAACTCTAAAATCCTACTGACAAGAATTTTTCAAATTACTTTTTTACTGACTGAACTCTACAGAGAGAGCAGTATTGTATAATTCCTGGATTTTATTATATAATATATCGACTGCTTAACCCTCAAGGGGTCATATTCTGTAAAAAATTGAAAATATGAAACTTCGAGTTTTTGACATCACGCTGTTTGTCCGTCTGTGCTTCTATCTGTTTGTCTGGCCGTTACCACTCCTGCGCCTAAACGGTTAGAGATAAAGACTTAGAGATAACGGTTAGAGATAAAGGTGACCTTGGGACGACCTTCCAAAACCATGCGTTTTTGCATTGCTCGAAAACGAGTCGAGCGATTTTTTTTCACTATGGATATGTTTTAGGGATTATTCAGGTGGACATTTCGTCCTTATACGAAAATCCCGTTGAATAATTCCTAATAACGGTTTTTCAAGGTCAAAGTTTAAAAAGGCCCTAGAGAGCGTATTTCTCAATTGAATGGTATTATGTTTGGGGTCGTTGGAAAGGTCTTGGAATTCTTGACAAGCTTGATCTATTTTAAATTTAATTTTTATTCGAAATTCAATGATAATACTCTTAAGCTATTTTGGGCAATATTTTGAGTGATTTGATGTATAGCATCTAAAGCTGTCTACACATTATCAAAAAATTCTGTAAAAAATGACATTAAAAAAAGTTCTTTAAAAAAATCGCCTCCAGACTAGTAAAATTTTTTTAAAAAAAACTGGAGTTTTTACAGAAATTTGTATAGTGTGTAGGCGATTTTGTAAAAAAACGACCCATTTTTTTAAAAAATCAAGGTTTTTTCTTTAAAAAAATTCTTTTAAAAAAATGCCTCTACACACTGGGACAATTTTTTACAAAACAGTTTTTTAAAGAATTTTTTAAAAAATCACAGCAACTCGAGACATTTTTCATGAAAATTTGTCATTTGAGTGGTGGAAAAAGTGTAAAAAGTGTTTGTTGGAATTCCCTGGGATAGTTGTTAGTGAATGTTCGTGGAAAATTTTCCAAAATTGCGAAAGTGCAGTGTTTTTCTACAGAAGTTGTTCCCAGTGGAATCAAAGCCAGCTTTGGAGGAACATTTTCGCTGATTTTTCTTTTGACGTTGCCGAAAGTTGTGATGTCTGTGTATTCTTGAAGATTTTTATGGTACAGTGACCTCGTGCACCAAATTAAAACCTGAATGGAAAGAAGGAAATTGAAGAATTTTGGAACATGAGAACCTGGTAAATCAATCAAGACAATAGACCTATTCAGAGCCACTGAGGAGATCCTAGTACATACAAGAGTCATCCGTAGTTACCACAGCCCATCACTTGAAGCCCCAGAACCACCTCCCATCATTCCTCCTTTTCAACCACGATGGAAATGTTCCCATCCGGAAGCACAAGGATGAGATGGCTACAAACTTTTGCTTCCTCCATGGGACTCCTGCTTGGACAGTAGTGGATAGAGGGAGAAGGCTTTAATGTACACCGGATAACCAATAAAAGATTTCGGATTGGAAACCAAGATATGAGAATTTATTTTTCATAAAATTTATCATAATTATCACCAGTGTCCGGAATCAAATCAGTGTCATCCAGTATCCGGAATCAAATTTGTAGAGTTGCACTGGATCAATTTTTGCAGGAATTTTGGTGAAGCACTTTCTAATTATTCCTCAAAGTCCTTCCCCTCATCCACTATCATGCTCTTCCAATTGTAGTCCTGAATTTTTTGCAGGAATAGCTTTGCAATAAAATCAGCGAGTTTTTTTTTTAGCATATTCATAGTACTTACGTCAATGTTCTTGGTTACAAATACTCCTGTTCATCCAAACGTATCCACAAGTTTTCCTGAAGTCCTGAAGCTTTTCCAGAAAGAGCTGCTGATCAATGGAATCTAGGATCTTTTGAGCTGCACACCTTCTTCTCCACTCCACCCATTGTTCCTGGTAACAAATTTGTCCTTCCGAGTAATTTCTGCGGTTCTTCTGATGAGCATGTTTTGGTTTCCAGATTATCGCAAAGAAAAACAATTTCTGTACATAAATAACTGCGATAGTCACACAAAATTTTTAGGGAAAAACAACATTTTGAGGTTATGTTCACACACTCCGGAATATTGATTCCACTGGGAACAACTTCTGTAGAAAAACACTGCACTTTTGCAATTTTGGAAAATTTTCCACGAACATTCACTAACAACTATCCCAGGGAATTCCAACAAACACTTTTTACACTTTTTCCACCACTCAAATGACAAATTTTCATGAAAAATAATCCCAAGCGAAATGCTGAGAGTAATCTGTCAGAAATTTTTTACAAAAATTAAGTCTAGTGTGGAGGCATTTTTTTTTTAAATTTTTTAAAAAACTGTTTTTTTTTAAAAATTCTTTAAAAAAATTTTTAAAGAATTTTTTTTTTAAAAATGCTCATAATGTGTAGACAGCTTTTCACGACTTCGAGCAATTTAAAAAGCCTGGAATGATTTGCCACACCTTTTTATTTTATAATCAGTTTGTGATACTAATTGTCACTCCTCTCACTATCTTTAACAAAATTCCCAAAATTTCACAAAATTTTTCAACCCTTAAATTTGCCTCATGGGAAGATACTCCGAATGTATCATTTCACGCACTCGTGGATAATTGTTTAACTGAGCAAATGGAGTTTTATTTCTTGGGGCAATTGAAACACCAACATTTTTGACCACCCAAATGCTATCCCATGCGTTCCTCACTATTTCTATGCGATTCGCATGCCGTGGAAATGAGCAATTTGCCCCTTGAGGGGTGTAAAATTGGAAAAGATACAATAAAAAAATCCCAAGATGAAGGCACAAAAAATTCGATGTGCATTTTGCCAAGGATTTCAATTCAATGCACGTCAGGATAATCCTTTTTAATAAAGTCTTCCACAGCACGAAGAAATAGTCCAAATCGCAAATAATAGGGCATTAGATTGAAAGAAGGTGCGGGTGAGAAGTTTTTTGAATTGTGCCAAGAAATAATCGACACATTTGTGTCAATCTTCTGGGGTTTTTTTTGGATGGCTGAAGGAAAATGTGGGAGAGATTTAGTGACATCGTCTTGTTGATGAGTTAATTAAGATTTGACAAGGAGGAGTGACATGATTTGATTAAATGAGTCATTAGTGAGGAAATAAATTAAAGTATGGATTTCCACTTTCTAAACACCATATCAAGTGGAATTAGTGTGAAAGGTTAATTTATTGGGAGATTTGTCAAAGTTACTGAACACACAACATGTTTCTGGATGTTCAGGAAAAGGCATCAGAGTGATTGGCAGTTGAGGGAGGAGGATTGGAGATCATCGAGATGGATTTCAGGGGAAGTAAAATGAGCTGGAAGTTTCAGAAAAAGCCATTGAAAATTCTCATAGACTGAAGATGGGATGCATTTTAGGCTATAGAGAGTGATGTACATCTGAGTGACTATGGAAAAGAGTGAAGGAACTTCTAAAAATACCCGACATCATCCTCATAGATCCAGGGACTGGAGAAGATGAAAACGGCAAAAAAAACTATAATCTAACATATGTTTTGTGTACCCTAAAATTGTCAAAACATGAGCCACAATTTTCCTCCAGGAGGAATCTTCTTGGCCCCGGAGGATGAAGAAAAGAATGGGATAAAAAGGAGGAAAAAATAGCAAATGGGATTTGATTTTGTATCTTTTCCCAAAATCCCATAAAACTCTACAAGACTTTCAGCAAGACCCGCACGGAACTTATCGGAGAAAATCCCACCCATAAGATTTTTCATGAATTTCTATAAGCATCTCCTTTAGGCCAGCTTGTGACTTGATGAGGTGCCAAGAGTGCGTAATTGAAGAGTGTGTGAGAAAAGAAGTATCAACAAATTGTAATTTTACGACATCTTCGTGATATTGTTCGTCATTTTTTAACCATCAACCACACATGATAGATTATTTTATCGTAAACATCTGTTTTCCGCATTTTTTTTTTCAAACCTAACATTGTCCAGAAAAAAATCTAAGACAAGAGGTCAAATTCTCCAACGAACCATTACAAGTCAGAGGGATTTACTCATCCTTGAGCGAGAATGTGGTCAATTTGCCTAAAAATGATTCCTTTTTCAACAAACCAAAAAAAACCGTTTTTTCTTGTTTTCTTCCTTTAAAACATGCCGAAGATTGTACAATAAAATCTGCTAAAATAATTACAAATCTCAGAATAAAATTTGTTTCATAAAAACACCAAGAAGCACGCGTCTCCATTCACATTCTACAAAGTTTTCGATGACACTTGGGTAAATAAATAATATTTCATTTGATGTTTTTTTTACTGATAGAGAGATAATGTTATGCGAGTATTATGTTTGTGAAAAAATAATTTGAATTAGTTTATGGGGAGATAGATTAAGTTTTTACAATATCTGTAGGGTAAGTGTGCCAAATTCCGGCCAGCTTGCAATTTCGGCCACCTTTTTTGTTCCTCGAATTTCCATGAATTTTTAGTTTTTACATACTCTAAGACATTATATAATGCAAAAGAATAACAAAAAATGTAGCTTCGACAAACGAGATGGCGTGAAAAAGGCATTGCAAGAATTCCTGAAGGGCAAGGAACTATGAGAATGAAGGTGGACGAAATAGGGCACCAAAACTATGTCTACATTTTTGTTCATTTTAAAATGTATAAAGAATGATTTTAGAGTAAATAAGGATAATAAACTGTCTATAAGGTTTTAAGCAACACTCCTTAAGTAGAAGGAATTAAAAAATCAATTTCTATTAAAGATATTACATTTCAAACTTGAGACTTTGGCGCTTGCATGCAACTATGCCGAAATTTGGCACACTTACCATGTAATTTAGAAAAGATATATCAAGAAAAGTGATCCTTTTTAAACATTAAGTGAAAAGAGAATAATCTTTAGCCAATTAAATAATCATTTTCGACATTTCTATGTCGTACTTAAATTTTATCGTATGAAACTTTTGAATTTGCAAACTTATGACGCTAACACAGCTTTTAAATTTAGTTAAATTAAATCGATCAAAATTTTACATCTGACGCTTTCTTTCAAATCAAAATTGAAATTTCATTAAATTAAAAAGGTGTTCCATCACCGTTACATATCGTCGGCTCCAAATAAGACTTTTTGCAGTACTAAAAAAATGGTATCATTCGATGCAGAAACATTAAATTTACATCTCCAAAAAATTTCATATTGACTAAGACCGTCTTCAGACTAGAGGTTTAGCCTAGTTTCCGAAGGTCTCAAAATCCCAAATAGCAACCAATTTAATTTGCTCTTCTGATTGAAATAGATTAATTCCCCTTAATAGTTAATTTTTAAGTCAAAATTTTCCAGAAAATTTCAACTGATAAGAATTTAGAGAAGTTAAGCCTTATGGCTAAGCCTTAGGTTTGAAGCCCGTATAAGTTACTCCTGCAAAGCTATGAGAAAAAAAAACTGAAAATCACTCGGTGCAAATTTCAAACCTTTTGCCTCTATACTGTAAATAATTAAAAACTAGCGTTAACCAAAAGATATTCAATGCTTAACCATGATATTATATAATAGTTCCTGTAGTTGAAAGTATATTAATAGCAGTGTAAATAATAATAATCAATATTAGCTGTCAAATTTTAAACCTCTCTCCGGAAAACTTGCATTTTAGACTTTTTTTTGGACATTTGTTTGGAGCCGACGATATCCGTTTCGCTAATTTTTTATTTTAGTCTGATTTATTTAAAAATAAATTGTTTTACTTCTCGAACTTTACAAAAAGAGCAGTATAATAATCCCTCGATTTTTTCTCAATATAGGTATATTCGCATTTCAAACGATTTCTGACGCTGTTTGTCCATCCGTCTCTTCGTTTGTCCGTCTGTCTGTCCCTCCGGTCGTGATCACGTCTAGAACCCAAATAGTTAGAGATAGAGGCTTGGAAAATTTGGGGACCCCTCCCATAACCAGGCCCTGGAACCATTAAGATGCCCCTTATTATTCCCAACCTCTCCCCGGAGATAAAATTGGTGATGAACCGGCGAAAACAGATTAAGAACCGATAATTAATTTTTATCCGAAAATAAATTTTCTTTCTCCTAAGCCATTTTGGGCGATCTTTTGAGTGCTTTATGAATCGGCTACGCGGTAAATGATGCAAATGTATTTTTGAGGTATAGCACAAGTCAGGAGTTCGAGCATTTTGCAGAGCATGAGACCCTTTGCCACCTCTTCTTTATTAAAAGGACTGACAACAATATTACCTCGGAGAAAGTGTTTTCGGCGGTCGAAATGGACAAAATTACTCCAATGCGATTTTTTATGCTTCTGGCATGGTCCGAAAAAAAGTTTTGTTAATTAACATAATAAGAAAAGTTTATCAAAAAATGCTTATCCATACATAATATGAAAAAGTTTTATCAAATCGACGGCCAATTCATCCTTTTAGAAATTTGTCAAAAGGATGCTTTTCCACAAAAAACGAAAAGAAAGTGTAAGAAAGTGTGTTTTGATAAATATTAAAGATTTCTGAGAGATCACCACAGTATAAATTTTTTCAAACTTTCACAGGTTTCCCAAAATAACCTAATTTTGAAAAATACGGAAGGAAATTCCAAGTAAAATGAATGATAAATATCAAAAGAATAATGACAAAGTAGAAAAAATTTTCTGTGTGCTCAAATTCATGATTTCAATGCTATTTCTTTAAAATATGGTCTCAGATGAATAAAGGCCTCTCGGGGGCAGCCAAAATCCCAAAAGTCAAGATCCCGAATGGGCTGAAATCCTGAAAACCAAAATCCCTAATGTTCAAAACCCTGAAAGGGATGAAGTTATATGGAGGATGATGTGTAGAATAATTTCCAAAGGCAAAGAAAATTTCCCTTTGTCTGCAACAAGCACGGGTACAATCATGGGAGTAGCTATGACACCTCTAAAAAATCGAGATTTTGACTTTTGAGATTTTGGTCCATTTGGGATTTTGGTTTTCGGGATTTTGGCGTTTGGCATTTTGGCTTTTGGGATTTTGGTCGAGACCTAAGGCTTCTATACAGTGAGACCATTTGAGAACAATTTTCGTCAAAAAATGATTTTAGAATCAAATTGGTTGCAAGTGCTAAGTGCAAAAACGTTAAAATTTTGTCAAAATTCCAATTTTGGACCAAAATTTCTCTCAATGTTAGCAACAGATTTGCATATGTAATGAATATGATGCCCGTAAATATACCCTAACTAAATTCTGAAATAAATAAATTTACCTTTCAAATGAAATCAAGATTTTATTGAATTTAATGTGTTTTAGCTACATAAAGATATTCAAAAGGTGATTGTTATAAATTATTTAGAGCCATTGATGTGTAGAAGTGAATGAAGTTTAAATATGTCTATCTTGTCTATATTAGGATAGTCAGAAAGTGGCAAAATATTCTAAAATCCCAAGTCGTTTTTCTTTACTGCTTGGTCTTTTTTTGGTGACTATAAGTTGAGTTAAATTTTATTTGTGTCTCCTCCTTTTTGCAAATTAGAACTAAAAAAGAATATTTTTTTTAAATGACAGGGTGTAACTACTTGAATAGCAGTAAAACATTCATTACTTTCTTTGTCAGGGAAAACATTTGAGAACATTAACACGTGGTAAAGAAATTAGCTGGAAAAGATGGTGAAGAAATCCAATATCACCTCATGTTGATCTCATGAAATTTTCCCACTAATTTGTTATAGATGCGGAAAAGGTCATAAAAAGTGGGTGCCTTCAGCTGGAAATCTCACACGGAATTGTTTAAATGTTTCAACTGACTTTTGAGTATGAGATGCGTTGGAAAAAAGTTAGTAAATCATATCATTTGAGGCCCTTTTTGAAGTTGCTTTTCCGTGCCTTTTGACGCATCTTTACGGGATTATTTTGTTGGGTGCATCTCCAAAACCATGCAACTCCATCGTCACAGACTTTTCCCGCGTGAAACACAGAGGGGGGCAAATGGGGTTTTCCTTTGATGTTGACCGTTGGATGGAAAGGGTGAAAATCGCAAGTCGATTTCTGCACAAACGCCTAATTTATGATAGCGTTGACAGAAAAATGGAGCAATGCGAATTAATCACACATTTCTGTACTTTTCCCCTTTTTCTCGGGGTCACGACTGAGTTGAGGAGCACTCATTCGCACCTACTTGTCTCCCAAGAGAGCGAGCATATGCCATCGCGGCTTTATTTGAGCCCCAATCGCCGGCGCTCTTGCACTTCCTTCGCAATCTCACTTCGCAATCGCACCAAGTGTCGTTGCTGAGGAGACTATTAATAGGTGCCAATTGGGGAAGGTGAGCTGCACAGACTAATTTCCTCATGGCAGGAAAATTGACTTCTGAGACTGTCGAACAAATCCGTAATTAGTGACATCAATCATTCAAGCTCAAGATGTGCGTCAAAGAGAATATTTAAAACCAATAAATTGCACATTATAAATTCAAAGTGACAGAATTTGGAAAGTAGCAAAAACGTTTAGCGTTCTGAGAAATTTTGCACATTGGCATTGTGGCAAATAGGATTATTATTTATAGAATGATATCCTATAGAAACTTCTTCCTATAAACTTCTTCACTCCATCTCAATCAACATTCTTCGATAAAATCATCAAAATCATCCCCCTTAGGACCGAACTCAAATGACCACCAAAGATTTTCAATTCATCCACTTCCATAAAAGTGCAATGCTTCAAGTGAAAAAGTGAATATGTCGAGTGTTGAGACGTACTGAAGAGAATTCATCACCATGAATAAATTTAGGAACTTCTCAGTGGCTGTAAATCACCGGGTTCCCCAATCTCTCCCTCACTCTCATGCCAGAAAATCTCCCGTTCCGTGGATGAAAAGTCGCATCCGGAAGATTATTGTACATCGCTGTTCACACTCTGTTGTTCCCAATACGCCACTTTACTGACTCAAGGTAAGCACGTTCTTTTACACTAACTGTACACCATTACACTAAGAATATTACTGTCATTATTAAAGACTTTTTTGACTTTTTTTTTGATAGAAGTCAATGTTAGACTAAATTTAAGTCTTTAAAATTCGATGAAATGAGGGTATTTCGAAATGTACATGCACTATAAGTCTCGTAAAACACTCCTAGAGGTTCAATTCCGAGATAAAATCTCTCGGTTATTTGTGATAATCTCCATTGTGTGTCTCTGCTAAATGGACTGATAAAACTATAAACCTCTTTTGACTTCAATTTCTATTCTTCAAAAAGTTCCGAGAATTGATATCCACATGTAAATACGTAATTTTCTCTGACATATTCGATCCTTTATAAAGTGGATATCAATTCTCGAATATTTATAAAGAAAAAAACAAAAGATATCCAGTTGATATGTAGTCCAGTTCCAGATGCTATTTCAGTGAATAATGAACATGTTTTTTTAGTACTTATTGTTTTTAAGTGCTTCTGCATTATCGACTTTTTTGTGTTGATTCTTATCTCTACTGTTTTCCTCAATACTCGCCGCGTTTTAAAATCATCAATCAGACGTAACAAGAACCAACATGAAGAAAAGTCGATTCTATGGAAGCACTTGAGGACAGTAAAGTGCTAAAAATAAGATATGTTCATTTTTCATTGGAATAACACCATTAGACAATCCCGACAGTCTCTCCTCTCCTATTGTGTTCCAAAGCCAGGTTTTGACCTAAAGGTACTAAAATGTCTTTCTGCAGGAGCTGTGATCGACAGGAAGGTACATAAAATCAGTAAAGCGTGCCTTGTTTTAAGATAAAAGATATTGGCCTCCTCAAGCAATGAAGCCACTTCAATGTCTTTTAATTTATCCTTCTACAGTGCTTTCTTTTTCCACAAATTACCCCACGACTTCATTCCTGCAGCGGTGGCTGCCAAAATCTCGAAAGCCGAAATCTGGAAAGCCACAATCCCGAACGCCAAAGTCCCGAAAGGGCCAAAATTCCGAATGATTAAAATTCTGAAAGGAGTGAAATTATATGGAAGATGTAGAATAATTTCTCAAGACACAGAAAATTTCCCTTCGCCTCCAGCAAGCGCGGGTGCAATCGTGAGAGTAGCTATGATACTTTTAAGAACATGGGATTTCGACTTTCGAAATTTTGACCCATTCGGAATTCTGGTGTTCAGGATTTTGGCTTTCGTGATTTTGGTTTTCGGATTTTGACCGGAACCGACGGAGGACATTCATTCTTAAATTATTTATTCTATTACCAACATGAGTGGTTGACCAAAGCTTGTTTGGGCATTCTACAGATATTTGATGATGAGGCTACTATATAGAATGGACTTTTGATCTTCTGGTTGATCGATTTTGAATTTGCAAACGTGACATAAAAGCGATTCCCGAAAACGCGCAGACAAGTATTACCTTGAAGAATTTCAGAAGACTTTTGGTCCGACTGAGTGAACACTGTACCTCTCTTGATTTTCACAATTAGTAGTTAGAATAAAATTGTCAAAATCAAAACAAGTTAAGTGTTTCCGTTCATCTCCAATTGTATAATAAAACTAAATCGATCCTGTGACCAATAACATTCCACTCATTTTCCCCTCATCCTTCCCCTTTAAAACCATGTTTTCTGGAATTGCTCTAAAACGTGTCGTGTGATTTTTTTATTTTCGGATGTTATATAGTTTACCTAGCTGGACATTCGTTCATAATACGAAAATACTGTTTAATTAATCCTAATAACGGTTTTTCAAAGTCAAAGGTTTAAAATGCTCTAAACAGCATATTTCTCAGCCCAATGGATACATGTTAATGGGCTCTCTGGAAAGGTCTTGAAATTCCTGACAAACTTGACCCGATTTCAGACGATTGTGAACCGATAATGAATCGTTTCATAACCTAAAACCCGAATTTGAATTAATATCCGAAATTTAACTATATTACTTCTATTTTGGACAATATTTTGTGTGATTTATAAAATGATTTAAATCGGATGTGAACCAGTTATGAATACATAAGTAATTTTTCTCCAAAAATCAAATCTGTTACTCTTTAACACTTTAAGAACGAGAAGGTCCAAAATCGAGGGTCAGAAAAAATCATTTTTTCTAACCTTTTAGAGCAAAATACAGCTTTAGAAGGCCGTAGGAAAAATTTCATTTTTGGGTCACGGGTGACCCAATCGTCCTTAAAGGGTTAAACTTAAATTGAAACGGTTCAAATCGGTTGAGAACCAGTGAACGGTAAATTATACGAAAGTACTTTTGAAGTATTGCATCTAGTACGAGCTTCACGATTTTTTGGAAAAATTTAACTTAGGATTGAATTATTAAAGATGAATGACCTATTAGGCTCCTAAAAAGCAATGAAATTTCCTGCTACTTAGGATTTTGAGACCTTCAAAAACTAAGCTAAACCTCTAGTCTGAAGACGGTTTAAGTCACGACTTCGAGCACTTCGAAAAGACTGTGTCGCTTTTCGCTTTGCCTCTTTTTAAAAAGAACCTCATGATTACGAATTTTCTTTCAAAACAAATAAATAAAATTAGTTTATATTGAATTATTTTTCATATTGTTAACTGTTACTTAAACTTGGAAGACAGAGATATGTTTCTTAAATAAACAAGAAAAAATTTAATCGAAATTGCAGCATTAAAGCTTTGTAGCGTTTTGAAAGTCCAATCGCTTATCCTGTAGTACATCACTTCAAGCAGAACTTTCCTCCCTTGACAAATGGTGTCCAGAGGGGGCCCTCACCAATTGTTCTCATCAATGCCTGTATGTCTATAGCGATTGTTTAAAAAATCAACCACGAAAGCGACTGTGGAGGTGGTAAGATGAAGATCTCGCGCCCAAATCTGTGGCCCACAGTGTTTACACCATAACTCTCCTTGTGTTTACAGAACCGTTGTCAATTTATCATCTTAAGAGGTAATTCCCCGCACATTGTTTACAGTCTAAATGCTGTTCCGCACCACAAGAACGAAGAAAAAATTTCAATTTGGTGTTAAATAAAAAAGATAAATGTGCCTTATAAATAATTGAGAGGACGCGAAGGGGCAAAAATTGTGCAACTTCAATTTAACAATCACTCTCAATCTTGGGCAACTGTTCCGGAATTGGGTCCAGGAGAGTGCCTCAAAAAGGCTCATAAAAAAAATCTTTTTTTTTCTGCTCTTGGACTTTTTCGTGTTATTTTTTTTCGCTTGTTTTTGGTGTTTTGAAAATTATCTACATGTTTGCTGTTTTTCTATACTCTCTCTTGGTTACTTTGTACCATTTAATTCCTCATACACAAGATTAGTACAGTATTCACTTACAAAGCAAATATTTAAACATTTTATTTCGTATAAAAACATTACTTGTTGTTTCAGAAAACAATCCACAATTTACAGCTCATCATTGGATAAATTCTTCAAAAACCACGAATTAACAAAACACTGGGGGTACAATGCAAATATTTTCCATACTATTTATTTCATATTCATTGCCCCAAATCAACATGCAATTAAATCGAATTAATTTATTATACTGTTATTTTTTTTTAAATAAATAAAATAAATTGGAGTCAAAGTATTAAATCAACAAAAGAAAAGTCTCATTTTAACAGAAGTCATCATCGAGAGAAGTCTTTTTGCCTATAGATATGGTTCCATATAAAGAAAATCAATGCGTTTTTTTCTGTGTGCATCATCAGAAACTGAGAGAAGAATTGTTTACAAGAAGTCCCATTCAACATAATTCCAAACTCATCTCCGAATTGATATTGAGATACATTTTAGATACCAAGAATTTATAATAAATTTGTGAAGCACCTCGACTATTATAAACAGAAAAGGGAAAATACGATCTCCAAGAGGAAAAAATAAAATTATTACTCACACTTTTATTTGTAGGGGATAACAGGGAATTTGTGACAATTTTTATGGGCTCAGTTTTAAACCGCTTCTCAAAATTTCAGGGAAATCTGAAAACATTTCTATAGTTTCAGTTATTTCAGTAAAATGGGCAGATGATTTGGAATAAATTGTCAGTAAGAAGGAAATTTGATAAAGTATATAGATACTCTAAATTCTAAATATTTTCGAGTAAAAGAATATTACGAGGTTAAGAAGCATCTTGTTAACTTAAATTTAGTTAAAAAGGTTAAGAGTTATTTAATTTAGCTTTATTTATTGATCATAATCAAATACCTATGTGAACCAAAATGAAATATTTTATTGGCCGTTTCAAATTCTTTATTGACCGGTGTTTTTACTTATTTTATTTCAAATTCTTTTAGTTTGTGATATAGTAAGGTGCAACCAGATCGTTTTCCGAAGAGTGCTACTTAAACGCTTGTTTTTGGACTGATGAAATTCTTTTTTACTTCTTCTAAATCCATAGAATTATTAACTGTTTTATTCAGAAACAAAATATAAAAAATTATCAAAAATATTAAAGAAAATTTATAAAATAATGATAATACTGAAGTAAGTTAGCGTTCTGTAAGTGAATCGCCTCTTCGCTAATTGGGTCAAATGGGCTTCTAATAGGATCACTCAATTTACAAGCATATTAAAACGAGAAAATAAGTTTTTATTACATTTTTAAAATTTTTATTGGATTATTTCATTTAACATTTAATGTGAAAGACAATCTTTGGTGTAATATCAGTTTTATGAACAACAATTAAAGGAACATGTTGGCCAATAGCAGATACCATGAAGAGTGTTGTGACACATACCTTCAGCCCAGAATTTTTAAGAGCTGACACAACACGTGAACCTTTCCTGATCAATACATTTCCATCTTCTGGTGTCAAGGAAAGGGCACTTTTGTCGAAATTAAAAACCCGGTCTGGTGAAACGGTCAGCAGATCGTGTTCTGTGAAATATTCTTGATAATTCTGAAACCATTCCGTGAGATCTTCAGCAGTAACCACAGCCCTTTCCAATGAGAAGGACTTTGGCTTGCAGCTCTGGATAACGCTTGATAAAAATCCTGAACCAAGCATCTCCAGGCTTTCCATTCGTAAAAGAGTTTGGAATTTTGAAAGTCTCGCAGATGATTTTGACGCTGTCCAGAATTTGTTCCTTGCCGATGGGATGCCAACCAGTCGCACATCCCAGGATCCATATGACAAGTTCTTCTTCTTGTTCTTTTGTAAGCTTCGTTGGTCTGCCATTATAGCACTCTTCCGGGTATCTTCCAGTCAATTTGTTGTACAATGTCTCCCTTTGGTACATCAAATGTTTCGGATGCATAGGTTATGGTAAGAACCATCTTGTACACACTTCAAAGCATTCTTTAGATCTTCCTTAGAATAAGGTTTGTTCTTAGGAATCTTTTCCTTTGTTCTCTCTGGAATCTGAAATAGTAAAACAGTGCTGAACAATGCGATTTTCGGAAAGAAATATTGATTTGCGAACTATATCTTGAACTGATACATATATATTACTATATTATCTATTTGTGTTATTAATTGATCAATAAATTTAATGTTCATCATTTTGTTTCGTAAATTTTGCTTTCGGATATTTTTCTTTTTAATTTTTTTGTCTATTATTTTTTGTTTTGTAATCCATTCTGTTTATTCTTCTGTTTTAGGTTTTTATATATTGAGCCCTATAGGGTGAAAGTAACGTTTATTTGACACTTTAACCCTTTAAGGACCATTGGGTCACCGGTGACCTAAAAATGAAATTTTTCCTACAGCCTTGTAAAGTTGTATTTTGCTCTAAAAAGTTAGAAAAATGGTTTTTTCTGACCCTCAATTTTTGATCGTCCTTAAAGGGTTAAGAACTCGTGTCAGTACCTATTGACACCCTACTCTGTACCATTTGGGATACGAAATTTGAACATCTCTGTTTATAGTAAAACGTATATTACAGAAAAAAACGTTATATTACTTATATTTTACTAGATACATTAAATAATTTTCAACATTTTGACAAAAGTGTCAATAGGGATTCCCTGTCGAACAGACGTTCCTCCAACCCTAAATCAAAATAGACCATTATATTATCTGAAATAGGTTTGTTCAGATAACTTAGTAATTATTTAATAAAGATTGTAAAAATGTGTAAATCTTTAAGTAAGTATTCAGTTAAATGACCAAGGGTAAACCAGCCCTTGTTCTAAAACTCCCGCTTTCCGCTATCAATGAGCATCATGGTTTTTTTTTCTTGCAGAGAATTTGGAACCCAGAAAGCCGCACACGAAGTGTATGACACCAAAATCATGCAGATGGGAAAATTGGAGCATTTGTGATACTAGTTTTTTCCTGGAAAGCTGCTCTTTTGCTTGACTCAGGAAACTTTTGCAGAAATTCTTGGAAAGTTAAGAAAAGGCTCTGATTTTATATGGTCAGCAGATATTCTACAAATCTGAGAAATTAATCTGAGATTAGTAATACAAACCTGCAGCATTATTTGTTCTCTAAAATTGGGATATTATTACTCCTCTGTACATGTGATTCTATTAAAATTAAGTCGAATTAGAAGCAATAGGCAATTGCTCTAGGTTAGAGACCATACTTTGATGAAGGAACTATATGTCTTGGAAATAGCCATCTGCATAAATAAAAACACCTAATTTATCTGATGAAATTAATTAGGGGCTTTTTAATCAAATGTGCGTGGTTACCTAATTCAAATTTGAAATTATGTGTTTTTAGTGTGTGATATATTTTGCCGCCTAAAATGACACAGATAATTAACAGTGGATGATAAATGATAAGCAATCATTGTGGTATTATTTTCGGACAATTTCTCACGGTTTGTGTATACTAGTGGCACAAATATACAGGCTGTGGAGAGAAACCTAAACAGTAATTATGAAATGGTTGATATGGGAAATATTTATCTTAATTTACTCGGTGTTGCAGATAAAATACGCTATGCAGACTGGGTGTTATGGAGGACAGACAGGGTGGAGGCAATATATAAAATAAAATAAACTCTATCACTCACTAATACACAACAATATTTCAATCTCAAAATGACACATCAGGACCAAATTCATTTTCATCCGTAACTATAAAATCAACTAAACCGCGCATCAGAGAAATATTTACGTTTAATTTATGTGTATGAAATATTCTTTTTTTTATTTTTTCATCATCAGTTCCGTTGTATAGATATTGTTATCATCTGGGTGCTTAACTATAGAATCATTTTGCATAATGTTTTTTCGTTACTGAAGTACCTGAAAAAAATAAAAATTAAAAAAAAATCATTAGAAACGAAAATTCCCAAGCTATTTCCATCCGAAAAGGCGTCACGTTTTATCTTCGAGATGGCCCTAAGACCAAAAATATTTTTCCCAATCCATTGTGATTTACCAGACAAAATAATGGACTTGTGCTAAGCCTTTCCATACCTTTACAACGGCGTCATCTCATGCCACAGGAAATCTGCATGGACTGGAAGAGATTTACGCCCCTTCCTTGTCTCATTCTTGATCACCATTCGTGATGGAATTCCCCATTTTCACGTGGCATTTGGTCGGCAAATGGTTTCCCATTCATTTTTTGTGGTAATTTTTAGATGAAAATAGTTCTACAAATGACATTTGTCACCTTACTTATAAACACGACCCAAAATAAATTTCAGAACATCAGTCTTGTGAGATTTTTTCGGTAATGTATTAAAGAAGAATCATAACAAAGAGAGAAATAACAGTAGAGAAGCCTTTAGGAAGTCATACAAGGCACAATTTAAATTGCCCATTTATAAATTTCCTAAATACATCTAGAGGAAGGACGGGCGGATTCAGGTAGGTGAAGTTTTTTGTGACTCAACGTTTATGAGTTTTTCTTGGATAGTGGCTTTTTAAAAAAAAAATATAGGGGAGGTTGGGGTACTTTAATGACCTGATAGTTTCGATTTCACTAAGGTAGTAAATAATACCTGCATTCTATGTCCATGAAAATCATAAAATTAACAGTAGGGTAAAGTGATATAATTTGAAATTAGTGTTACAAGTTGGACAATTCGCCGGTACAAGTTGGACATGGCTTTTTTCTTGACAAATACTGTACAAATTTTTTTTAAAAGATTTTTTTAAAATATACAAATTTAAAATGAAGTACTAAGTTTATCAAGACAAAAACCCCTGTCGAAATTGTACCATTGCATTGTCCAACTTGTACCACTTTACCCTACTCACAGTTCGAGTTTTATAATTTATTTTATAAAATTGCATGAAATCGAAACTTTTCAGAATTCATGATTTTCAACGATATTTTAACTATTAAAATTATTTATCAACGTAACAAAATTGCAATCATTTTCTAGTGGTTTCTTGAAAGTATACGAGTATTTCTCGAAATATCAACTTCACCGAAGTGATTTTACCAGAAACTGGAGATTGTGATAAATGAATAGAGAGCTTTCATGGATAGAAGATTCTTTGATTATGGCCGGTGGATTTAAAGTCACCGCACAAAAAAACACTTCTTCAATCTTGCCCAGAGCTTTGGGTCCTTGATATAGATCTTCTGGAAAGTCGACCACTGAAGAAGGTCTATCATGCCAGTCTTTCATCAAATTACAATTTGCATAATAAACCGGAAAGTATTTGGAATATAGACGAAAGCGGACTAAGCACAGTTCTACAGGCCCCAAAAGTGCTTGCTGTGGGTTGGCCTTAACCCTCTATCACTTTCGATTCACTCCAGAGTAGTATTACAAAAATCATATTTAATGCCACAATAATTGACTTAAAATTGCTATAAGGTACTCAGTTATACTCTTATTAACATTTCTTTGAAAGTTTGAAGTCAGTTTGGTTTTTCATTCTCTTGCTGTCGTCAGTTTTGTGTGACAGGTCAGACAAAAGCAGCAAAATTCCTTGTGGAACATTTCCTATTTTCAAGTGCAAAAAAAAACTATTTAAAGTAAGGGGAGGTGGGGCTACTTTGAGCTGTGGGGCAATATTGTTATACAATTTTTTCGCATATTTGTAATGAAAACTGGGTATTACCATTATGTAATTTGGATGCACAAAACAATTATGGATCTAAATAAAATATTCGTAAGAACCAGCTTCATTTAGAAATAGGAGAAAAAGGCGTATATAACAATCTAACCCCACAGCTCAAAGTAGCCCCACCTCTCCCTACTTGGAGAGCAGCAAATATTTTTTCTCCTCAAAGATGTTGTATTGTACTTCATATACTTTGTTGGATAATTAGAAAAAAAATTGAAAGTGTGAGTTTTAGAAGTGAAAAAGTGAAGATACCTAGAGTTGATGACATCCGCTTTGATGATATGGATCATTTTCGAATTTGTCTTAATGATGGCAACAGATGGTGCAATTGTGCAAATTATGCAAAACGTCAAAAAACGTACAGGGTAAGAGCCTAAATAGATTAATCCCTAGAAGGAGATGTGCCAATTTTCAATGGCTCAGGATGGATGGACAAAGACGGTTTCCTTAAAACAGTGAAATATATACGAGATTAAACTGCCGCAACCAAAGAAAACTCAATCCTCTTAATTTTAGATAACCATTCATCAGACGCATCCCAAGAGGTCATATTGCCGGGAAAATGGTATTCATATGGTAACATTCCCACTCAATACAACCCACAAAGTCTCAACCACTGGATATAGCAACTTTTGGACCATTAAAAGGCCGTTGCAAAACGGAACAAATGGATGAGAGCAAATCCTGGAAAAAGAATCACGGTGCACAATATTGTGAAAATATCTGCAAAGGCGTTTTCAAGCAGATTCTCAGTAAATAACATTAAGTCAGGATTTGTAAAAAGCGGAATTTTTCCTTTTAATATGGAAGCTACGTGGATTTACATGACTTGGCAGAAATTGTCACAGTCCCTAATTTCTGCAGTACAGTATCAGTCTCAGTTATCTTAAGAAAAATGTTCAAAGACGGATAGGGGAAAGCACTCTCCCTTTGAACGTTCATGCCTTCGAATAATGTGAATTTCTTTTACTTTTCCTAAGAGACTTGCAAATAATTATCACATAATTATCAATAATTCATAACAAGCTAACTAATATTTAATAGAAATGTGTAAGTCTCTTAGGAAAACTAAAATAAAATTCACATTATTCGGAGGCATGAACGTTCGAAGGGAGAGTACTTTCCCCTATAGATTCCAAACTGGAAACAAACAGTGATTCTATGGTAAAGAACCCAGATTCCCAGAAGAACGCTAAAACTCCGGAAGATGTGAAGGCAATTCAAAGTCCTTGGTACCACGGAAAGGCAAACTGAAATAAAATTGATTTCTACTTACACTAAACAGCAGCTCGGAAAGAGAGAAATCGGATTTCTTCTATTAACTTTATGTTCTATTATTGAAATGCAAAGTTGAATGTGAAATTTCGGAGTGAAACTCCCCCGCACTCCCCTACAGTAGATGCTCATACATTTAGGTATTTGTTCTCTCAAATTCTTCTATTTTCGAAAGTCATGTTTGCCTGAACTGCACCATCCTCCCCTAAATCATGAAGGACATTGTGCTCAAAACTTCTAATTATTTTTTTAATTCATAAATGAAATTCACTGAAAAAAATCTCAGTTGCAACGAGGGAATATAAAGTTAGGGAATTACATTGCCTTGAATCCAAAGACATTGCTTACGAATAACATATAAACTCATTTACTAAGCATAATAACTTAAATGCAATTATACCTTATTTTTAAGCAGTTGTTAAATAATTTAAATAAGATAAAAGTTAATTGTATAACAACCAATAATTTATTTAAAAAAAATGAGACAATCCGATCGACAATTTATTTTATGTTACCTGGGCTATTGGCAAAGGAGAATTGTGATCAATTCCAGTGCAGTGCAGCAGCAAATCTTCCGCCTGCACGTGATTTCTCCTCCAAATTCAAAGTAAGAATGTAAAATTAAATGTAACAAAATTTAACATTCTAAAAATTGTTAAAAGTGATTAGTAGACCTAATGAAGTGGAAATCCATCCTCGAAATATCGTGAAGAACTAAAGAGAAAAAAAATCAAGAAATGTCTATTTTTCTGTCCACTTAGGGTAAGTGTGCTAAATTTCGGCATAGTTGCTTGCAAGCGCCAAAGTCTTAGGTTTTAAATGTAATATTTTTAATACAAATTAAATTTTTTTGTTACTTCTTTTTAAGGAATGTTGCTTGGAATCTTGTAGACAATTTATCGTATTTATTGCCTTTAAAATCATTCTTAATGCATTTTAATATGAATAAAAATGTAGTCATAGCTTTGGTGATCTATTTCGGCCACCCTGATTCTCATAGTTCCTTGTCCTTCCGGAATTCTTGCAAAGTCTTTTTCACATCATCTCGATTGTTGAATGGAAATTTTTTGCTATCATTTTGTATTGTTTATTCTCTAGAGTTTGCAAAAACTAAAAAATTCATGGAATTTTGAGGAACAAAAGAGGTGGCCAAAATTGCAAGCTGGCCGAAATTTGGTACACTTACCCTATCTATTAAATTTATATTTTCTTAACATTATTTACTGATAAATATTTTTAAACTGGCATATTCATAAAGCCATGCTCCATTATTTTCCTGCAGAACTGAAAATAGATTTAGTCTTTCGACGTTTTAGTAAGTACTAAATTTGATTTATATTTTTTTGTAGATGAAAAAGTAATTTGATATTAATCTATTTCCTTGGAAAAATTCGCAGCGTAACTGAAATTTACAAGAGCTCTTGGCCAATGAGGAATCGCCATCCTCCTCTCCATACCAGCCAAAAACCGAACAACCTCAGCATAAATTTATCTCTTCGTGGATGAGTGTGAAAAAAATCAATTTAAATTTCAACAGAGTTGAACAAGTACCCTTGAGATTTTTACAGAAATTCCCCACAAGCTCATTCTTAGTCTCATGCACATCTCTCCTCGTTGGATGGGTTCTCTGGTGCTGGAGGATTCGCTTGGATATTGACCAAGTCACATGAAATTTATTCATGTGTGGCTGATTGCTGAGAAATGTGGAGGATGGATGATGAAATGCGAGATGCACCTCTTGATGATGATGTTCTTCACGCGCGTGCACCCTTCACGCTGACGAGACGATGTCAGTGGAGGACCTTTTGATTTGCCCCATTCATCAAGCCTCATTACACTTGCCATTGATGACGAGACCGGCTCAAGATCACGATCGCATGAATCTACAAGCTCACACACCAACTAATCATTGCCTCCAATCTTTGTATGGGTCATACGATGATTGAAGAAGTAATGAAACAAATCTTTGGTACTTTGGAATCCTTCCAAAGACTTCCTTATTTATGTTGGTTTATCGGTTTATCTTTGTCGTAAATATAATGGGATTACACCTCTGTTACATATTAAAATTATAGATATATAAGTTGTTAATATAAATAGTAACACTGCATAACTTTCCTTTAAAGCCACGATAATTTACTGGACAAACCCAAAATTTATTTCTATGTAAATTTATGATCATGCCTCTTAATTTTTAACTATATTTTAACCAGTATATTTTTAAATTGACCAATACAGACTGATTCATGTTCGCTGATAAAGTATTCTTTTTAATATTAAATATTTAAGTATCATTAATCGTTAACTTAAGTGATAACTTAAGTATCATTAATCGTTAACTCATGCTAATCGTTTAACGAAGAAAGGAATAAAGGAAAATAATGGTCCTTTCAGGGTCAGACTGCTTCCGGAGCAGTTTGATGAGGCTCTGGTTGACGACTTCTGGGATAGTGGAATATTGGCCTTGGAATATTTATTTCGGAGCAAACCGAAAAAGTTCAAAAGAAAAGCGCCCATCTCGGGCTTGCCCGGGGACTCCCGATCGGCTAGGTCTGCTGGGACGGCCCAGGACACTGGAGGCTTGGTTCAGGATCAAGATGGGTCCAACCATTAATTCTGTGTTTTCGCTGTCCGACTGCCTCGACTCCTGCTCCTGCTGTGGCTTCGTACTTTTCTTTTTCTTTTGCCTTACGTCGTGGCTGTGCCCCTGCCTCTGAGGCTGTGTTTGCTTCCTTTACTTTGGACTCCATATTGGATCACCGATACATCATGAGGAATGAATGCAGAAAATTGGTAAGAATTTTTTTTTATAAAAATAAAAAATGGTAAGTAAAAATGCAAATTTTTGAAAACCAAAATATTTTATTAGAAAAGGAGATATTGATATTTTATTTACCAAATGGATTTTTACTTAACAAAATTGATTTTTTTACTCAGAAAATTCACAAATTTACTTACGCATCGAGTAATCTTATTTAGATGATCTGAATGAATAAAATTGACTCGACGGATGTTCCACCGGACGGTCTACCGAAAGGATTACTGGATGGTCACCGGACGGTTTACGGGATTGTCCCCGATTAGTTTACAGGATGGTTCAAAGAAGGGTTTACGGGATGGTCCACTTTACGACGGTTTACCAGATGTTCTGCCTGATGGATAGTTTACCGCACGGTTTTCCGAATGATTCTCAAATAAAAAATATTTTCTCAGCCCACTGAAGAAGACCCACACCAAGGGCCGAAAGCTCTAAAGAAAAAGCTAAATCTTTTTATTTTGGAAAAAAGAAAGTAGATTCTGACGAACACCGGAAAGAATTGAAGAGAACGTTCACCGGTTGATAATCCATATGGTCCACCGAACAGTTTACCGGATGGTCTATCGAACGGTTTACCGAATCGTTCACCGGAGGGTTTACGTGATGGTCCACTGGATGACGATTTACCAGATGGTCTACCCGATGGACAGTTCACCGAACGGTTTTCCGTATAGTCCACCAGACTGTTTATCAGTCGATATTTCACATGGTCCACCGGACGGTGGGGAATAGTTTGCCGGTCGATATTCCAGATGGTCTACCGAATGGTTTACCGGATGGGTCACCGAACGGTATGGTCCACAGGTGAGGTTAAGCAATGGTTCACAGCATGACGAATTACCAGATGATCTGCCTGATAGACAGTTTACTGGACGGTTTTCCGAATAGTTCACCGGACGGTTTATCGGTTGATATTCCACATGGTCCACCGGACAGTTAATCGGCTGGTCTACCGGAGGGTTTACGATGACAGTACTTTTTTTTACCTTTTCTAGAACGAGTTTTCAGTTACGAAAAGTAAAAATTTTCCTGAAGTCTGATCTAATTCCAATATTTTAATGATCTCTAAATCGGTTAAGATCGGTCGTTAACCAGTATAGATTAAAAGTAAAAAATAGTACAATGGAAGAAAATACTTGCAAAATATTCAAATTTTTAAAATTTCCATCCTAGTTGAAGTATATAAATATATTTTACTTATTACTAAATAAAAGAATTTTACAAAGAGGACTGCTTTTGAGGCAATATTTCTGTAGCCTGTCTGTCTCCATGTAGATGTGATTCATGTTAAAAGCTCTGAATTATCAGATTTTGTAAGCAACATTGTTGAATATTTTCTACCTTTCAGTTTCGAGAGCTACTTTAAATTTCAAATTTGGAGAGGAAACCTTCAAGTGGGGTCGAAAATTGGGAAAAAAAAGAAATCATGGTCCTCATCTTGCGCCCTTCCATCTCAACAGACTTCTTGGCACCGATGTTGGGCTGGTTGGAGAGATGATTGACTAAATGCCTCGTGAAGATTTCAATGGGTTTGCCGATAGAGAACATATGGCAATGTTTAGGGTGTCTTTTGGGAAAGAATTTCTGGTCCATTGGAGGCATATATTTTGTGAAGATTACGAGGAGAGAAATATGAGAGTTTGACGCTAAATACCATCCCATAGATGGTCATTGATGGCATACAAAGTCTCAAATTACTGGAAAATTTAAAATATGAATATATTAATTTTTGTCGGGTCGATTTAGTTCTAAATGCATCAATATTTGGGTCAGTTTTGCTTATGGACGGACTCTTGAATGAGATAAAAAAAAGTCTAATGAGTTCTTGTGAAAGAAATTAGATCGTAAAATACTCATTTCTTTCTTTCCTCTCATAATATTTTCTTTATTCCGGTGAAACCACACTTATTTGTTTTTTCACGTCACACCAGAGACAAAAAGTCACCAAATATTTTAATAATAGATGGACATTATCATTCATTTTCATCACAATATATCGAATTGCTGAAGAAGGTACCTCAACAGAATATTCAAACGATTTTTACGCTACGCTTAAAAGCAAAGAAAACAATTAAAACGTAATAAATCAACAGAAATATTGTTAAGAAGTGCTTTTGGATTCTTCTTCTCCTTTCACCCTTCCTTTCGTCTTGTTCACACATTCTTCCCAATGATTTCTTGGGACGCTTGAAATGACACAAAAGTATGCTAAAGGCATCATCTCAGAGGAATTTTCTTGCGATGAAAGCCAAAAAAGTTGATTTTTTTTAATACCTAATGGAGATGGTACTTTTTGAGATGATTTTAATCCTTTTCGTTGCTCCCAAAAGTGATTCGAATGACTTTGCAAAACTCTTTCTTTTGCCATCCAAAACTCTTCTCCAAATCCACAATGTCTGGTCAGCATCTTGTCGACAAATTCCTCAGCATTTGTCCGGCTACAATTCAATAATTTATTGAAGCATAATGGTATCTCGTTAATAAAACTGATGAATGATTCTTCATTCAACTTGAAATTCATTCAATGAATGATGATACAATTTCCGAGCATAAAATGTATTCAAATTTTTTCAAAGCGAAGATTATTTTTTAAGAGCAATTTTATCTAATAGTTTTACTAATTGGGAATTTAGCAATGGGCTTTTCTCTTAAAGAAAACAATATATTTTGAATTTATAGAATAAGAAAGTTTATGTGTATGTAAAATACTTCGGATTGTAACAATTATTTTAATGAAAATATTTAAACTATTTTCTCCCAGAATACAAAACAAATATAGTAAAGAACAAATCCCTTGAAATTATATGAGAAATTAAGAAATGAGAGAGGAAAATCATATGATCTGTTTGAACATTAAGAAGTTTAAAAATGATTTTTGTAATATAAATAACAACGAAAGACACAAATTAGTCGAACATTATCTAAAAAAGGCTAAACTTTTGATAAAAAATATTAACATATTCTAATAATTTTATTCGGAATAAATTTTACGAAAATTCAAGCGGAAGAAAAATCAAGATTATAGATAAACACAGATAATATTAATATATTAGGGGAAGTCTTTTAGGTTTCTCACATACTCTGGCTTCAAACACTTCATATTTTTCCCATATTGCTTTAATGAATGTGACCTAATGGCATTATATTTTAATAGCTGGGCTTAAAACACACATTTCCTAAAAAAAATAGATCATATTCATTAAAGGAAAATGCGAAAAATGTGAAGTGTTCAAATCTTGAGTATGTGCAAAGCTAGACAGTTCTCCCCTACCCTCAATAGGGGGAGGTAGGGCTACTCTGAACTGAAGGGCTACATTGTTATTTGATTTTTCGCCTATTTCTAAATGAAGCTAGGCCTTACAATTAATTTATTTAGATCCACAATTGTTTTGTCTATCCAAATTATATCATGTTAAAAGCTAGTTTTAATTAGAAAGATGCAAAAAATCGTATAACAATATAGCCCCACAGCTCAATGTAGCCCCACCTTCCCCTACTGAGATACATTCTACTCCTATTTTATTACGACTCTTTACTTTAAACAGAAAATTTTAAAATTTCTTTAGGTATTGAAACTTTTACAAACTAATCTTTTGTGACCTAATATTGGGAACTGGCGCGATTTTCTTGATAGGGAGTGTATCTGGTTTTCGCCAGTGGAAAAGTGTTTGCCCTAAGAGGAAAACACTTTTTTGGTCTTGCCCAAAGCTTTGGTCCCGATATGGACCTTCTTCAGTGGCTGGAAGGGCATCAAAATTTATTTTGCAACGTTTTTTTTTTATTTTTTTTTGTTATTACAAAGGTCATTATTGGATAATTTCAACACTCACTCGACTAAATTGTGTTTTCGCAGCTTTTCCCAGGGATCGGTCGATTTTTGTTGGCTAGGAAAATCCAAATACAACTTTTTGCTTACAGAGAGTTATTTTTCATTTTAAATAATCAGAAAAATATTGTTTTTAGGTGATTGGTAAACTCACTGGTCCTGAGACAATTCGGATAACATGTATAACATTTACTAATACCTAATCAAATAGGAATAGAAATATAAAACTTTAATAAAATTTTAAAGATCTATAATATTTTAAAGAAGATTATAACAAAATAAATTATATAAACTTTAAGTTTATATTAACTTTAAACTGCATTTGTTTTGTGTCAGCATTCGTTGTAAGCAACGCATCGCTGCGCGGCGTTTGCAATGAATGCAGATACAAAGCAAATGCAGTTAGCACAGTTGCTGAGGCAACCGACGAAGTATAGACTGGAGCATCACTTGTGAACGTTGTACACTCATGGATAGCATGAAAAAAACTTTAGTTCTCAAACAGATGTAGAAAAATCACAAAATTGGTAATCACATCATAAAATAATAATTTTATTATTTTTCGAAATCTGTTTTAGGTAAGAACTATTATTTTTGCACCCTGTCCATAAAAGTATAGTGTACATAAGTGATGAGTCCAACCTACAGTGAATAATAAATATAAGGAGTTGACAAAAATAGAACTAAAAATTTTATGTTAATTATAACAGAAATTTCAACAAAAATTTATCGATAGAAGAAACCATGAAACCATTTATTCTAATCACAAAAATTTTAAATAATTTTTTAGTGGAATCATGACGGTAAATTATGGAAACCGACGGTAAGACGGCGATGGACGTTTGTTACTTTTCTTCTCTTTCGTATACTACCACACTATGCTTTGACGAGATTTGCGTCTCAAAAGTCAATTGAAAATGACATAAATCACACAGTAATGCTTGTAAATAAATGTTACCAGAATTTTTAGAAATAAATCCGAAATTTTAGCAGATGCATTTTACAAAAGTATAATCATATACCATTAAAAATCAGACAGCGAGCACTAAACAAATAATAAATAAATGTGAAAATTTAATTTAATTGAAAATTGTATAGAAATATAATTAATAGAAGTATAACAATAAAATTTAGGAAAATGTTTAACCTTAAAGTATAACAGATTAACAATTTATATTAACAGAAATTCAGATAATAGAGATATAAATGAATGTAAGGAAATTGCAGTAATATTATCGAAAAAATTACAGAAAACACTTTAGGTAATTTAATAAAAAATATTTGAAAAATTCAATGAAAAATATAACTATATAGTATAACAGTTTAACGAATTTTTACCAAAATTCAAATAGTAAATTAGAGATTGTAGAAGCTTTTATATAGGATATAGCAGACGTTTTGTTATATATTTTATAAAAATTAGAATATGCAAAAAATACAGAAGATAGAAAATGTAGAAGATTAAACAGAAATTTTCTAAAAAAAATATTAAGGACTAATTATGGAAAATTCAACGAAATTGAACGAAAGTGTTTAGAAATATTATATGATTGGATATTTAAATTTACAATCTAATAGTAGTTACGGCTTCGGCACAACTTTTAGATCATGGAAATTTCGTAAAATCAAAATTCACATCTCTTTCTTTTTCACAAGCTTTGTATTGTTAAGTTGTATTGTTAAATTGTTAAGTATTTTGTTTAAAATGGTAAGAGTAAAAAATGAAAAATGGTGAGTAAAGCGGTCTTCAGGCTAAGTTTATAGTCCAGTTACCAAAGGTCTCAAAATCTTAAATAGCGAGCAAGTTTATCGACTTTTTAAATCTAGCCAAAACAGTTAAAATCGTGATTGGTAAGAAATTAGAGCAGTTAAGGCATATGTCTGAAGACCATATAAATAGATTGTGAAATGTCTCAGCTAATTGACAGGTATAGTATCTCCCTTTTAATTATGGAACAATATTTATTATAAGAACTATACACTTTCAAATGAGATTTCTATATATTTATGCTAATTTCTGGTACTCGGTTAATCCTACAGGGATTCGAACCCGGGACACTTGAAGAGTAGAGCAAGTTCTTTACGACATAATATTTTAAATTGTCAGTCTTTGTTTGAATATTTATTTGGAAATGCTTTGAAACTTTCTTGGTAAAAAGCTTATTATCCAAACCAGACCGTCTGTCGCCGTCGCTAAAAAATCAACCAGCATCGACATTGAAAATCCATCTAAATGATCGTTTATTTTTCACAAAAAAAAAATCATATTTACATAGGATAATGACGAGGAAGCGTCGAGAAGGGTGTGGTAAAAAAATCCACAGGAAGTGTTCAATATTTTGCGTGTCTTCTTGCCTCATCAGCAATTTTCTATCAGTAATGCTAAATGAACGTCTGTCTTTCAAGTTGCGGTAGAATAAAAAAAAGAGTGCATCACGTCCTGCCCCTAGGAGCAAATCAAGCGAAGCCGACAGGCTCACAAATTGAGAGGGAAGCTCTTGGATCAATATTGGGGGTGTTGACATCCGCAAAACATTAGGAAA
This sequence comes from Phlebotomus papatasi, assembly GCF_024763615.1. Lineage (NCBI taxonomy): Eukaryota > Metazoa > Arthropoda > Insecta > Diptera > Psychodidae > Phlebotomus > Phlebotomus papatasi. The sequence continues at coordinate 65,020,138 of NC_077223.1, forward strand.
TGTCGAAATTGAGGGTGAAAATTTGTGAGGGAGGTGCGAACAAATGGCTGGAGACACTCGTTCTCTCTGGTTGCTCGCTTCGGTGAAAATGAAAGGAAAATTCAAGCGTGGAGGGAATCCTTTGAGGAATTGGTCTGGAACGAATGCCTGGAAAAATTTCCGAAGGGTATTGTAAAGATCAATAGGAAAGGAAAAATTTCAATAAAGTTTCGGAAATTTATTTCTAGAGTAACAATTTATTTCTCTAGTAGTATTCATTCAAATTAACAAAAAGATAAGTCTTGAAAAAGGCAGTTCTAACTTTGTATGGGATTTGCAAAAATGCAGCTCTTGTCTGTAAGAATATTTTAAGAGCCGAATCAACCTAAACATGTCGTGAATCAAGAATCAAGAGCTGTTTTCTAAAACAGATCAACTAAGAGCTGCCGTGTCTTGAGCGAGAGAGAGAGAGTACTGTCTCTCCAGAGAAAATTTTCAGTGACTTCCAGTGCTGTCAAATGACAGACAAAATAATTCACAGTGCAATTAATTCGCAAAGTTGTAATTGTTTTCGCGAGTTTTTTCAATAAAATTATAGTGAAAATTGTGGGGAGAAGCCTCTACAAGTAGTGAAGTGTCTTGTGGTGCAAAAAAATACAGTGCCGATAAGAATTACGTGGAAATTTGGTGAAGTGAAGCTCGAAAAATAGGAAAATATTTTTTCTTGAAAATTAGAATATTGTGCCCCACGAGCTCGCTCAAGTGTCTGGAGTGTTGTGAAAAGGTGGTTTTTTATTTAGAAAAACTTATATAGAGGAAAAATTAAAAGATTTTTGTGAGATGGTTCGGGTGAAAAAAAAAATGTAAACATGTCGGGCATCTCGCTCAGCGATAATCGGATGGAGAAATATCTTCCCAAATGTGAGTTTTTTTTAGTCAAAAATTGATCAATTTCGCTTGGATTTTAGGAAAACAATAGGGAATGTGAAATATTATAAATTAAGAAGTGTATACGGTGGCATAGGGCAATAAAAAAACGTGAAATTCTATTGTGTTTTTAATTGTGAGTGTACGTCAAAATTGTTGCGATACAGCAGAAAAAATCTGATACTAGAATCAAAACTCGTTATGCTTTGCTCCAAGAACTTGTTAGTACTTAAAATTCTTCCAGAGACTATTTTTGCCATCTCTGAAAATTCAAAGACTGTACGTTCTTGAACCAAAGCATATTTTAAAATAAATGCTTTCCTTCAAGTAAAATAGTCTTTAAGCTCAACACACGAATGCCCGTTCTTATATCAAGAGCTAAATTAAGAGCTGTTTCCACAGAGCTCTTTTCTGAGTGTAATTTTTTTGGTGTTTATGAACAAATCTTATTTTTATCAATAATAAAAACACAATACCAAAAGAAAGGGACACTTACATTTGGAAACCATTAGATCTGTATATTGATATCCAATCAGGGGAATCGCCAATAATGACGAAAACCCCTTAATAAAATGAAATGAAATTGATCTCCTTAACAAATTATGATTTACGTATATTTTCGACTATTAAAAAGATTTCTCCCAATAGACGCGACCTCTGTTTTACTATCCTAAATATATTATTATTTTTTTGTAACTATTTCTTTAAATAAATAGAGATAAATAATAAAAAATTACTTAATAATTTTTTCTAATTTAAAGAAATTATATATTTATTTTAAAGATACTGTCAATATAATGGTTATTCTTTCAAATGCTTATGGGTCATAATTGGCCTAAAAGACAAAGAATTCTATTATACTTTTTACTGCTCGAACTCTACAGAGGGAGCAGTGTAATCCCTCGATTTTGAATTATATAAAACTTCGACTCTTTAGAAGACTAAAGAAGTCAAAATGCCTTTAGCTTTTTAAAGTTTCGTATTTTGGTAGAATTTTGGGAATCTTTGAAGTTTCGACTATTTTGACGTCACGCTGTGTGTGTATGTCCGTCCGTCCGTCCGGCCGTTACCATGTCTAGTGACCAAACTGTTAGAGATACAGACTTGGGACCTTTAGGAGACCTCCCTCCCATAAGTCGCTCTTAAGGTAGTTAATATTCCTCTCATTTTCCTCTTATCGCCCTCCTTACGAAATCTTAGGAAATGTTCGAAAATTCGTCTCGTGATTTGTTTCATTTTTAGATATGTTTTAGAGGTTGGCCAGGCGGACATTTCGTCCAAGCACAATAATACCGTTGAACCATTCCTAATAACGGTTTTTCAAGGGAAGGTATATCTCGACCGAATCGGGTCATGTTTGGCTTGGAAAGGTTTTGGAATTTCTGACAAGTCTGAACCGGTTCGAATAAAATATGAACGGGTAATAAAACGATTACGAAGCAATAAGCAATTTTAATCCGAAAAATCAGACCTCATATTCTTAAGTTTTGTTGAAGTAGGGGAAAGCACGCTACCTTCGGACGACTCAAACTCCGGACAATTCATTTTTTTTCTCTATGTTCCTTATATGAATTTCACCCATAGCTCTTTTCTGAAAATTTGAGGCATTGTACTAGCTATTAAAATTTAATATTATAGTGGACCAAATTCATTTATAACACATTGAAAAAAATTATATGTGCGAAGCATAAATCGTCCGAGGGTAGCGCGCTTTCCTCTATCTTTTGAGTAATTTATGAATCGGTTCAAATCGGTTAAGACCCGGTAAACTTTAAGTGATGCAAAGTACTTTTGAGGAACATAATTACAGTCATGAGCTCGAGCATAGTTATTTCATATGAAGTTTGAAACGAAAATAAGGGCACTCAATGGGGCAACTGATAGAGCACTCGCTCTGTGATGTAAGTGTTCTGGGTTCGAATCCTCTTTAGGTCACCAAGATTTTTTCTGCTTCAAAAGTAATTGAATTGCATCCAGTGAGCTTCACAGCACTTGATTTCACGAGGCATGGGACTGACAACTTCATCCCTGTATATATAAGAAAAAATAATAATGGATGTTCCGAACTCCCCTTGCGGGAAGACCTAGTTCCTCTATGGAACGTTGTGCTACCATTATAATTATTATTATTATTTAAAACGAGTATTAGAAGTTATTCCTTTTATTAATTAGTGACAATAAAATGTCAGCCTTAAAAACATTAAGTTTTAGCAAAAATTGAAAAATTTCACACTTTCCAAAAACTTGTAATTTTTAAATCAGGGAGCTGAAATTAACCGAGAAGAATAATGAATAATCGATTCCAAATTGATGTCTCACAATTTAAAGAATAAGACTTTTGTCTTACAGTAAGGTCTTGCTCAATCGGTTCTTTTTCAATCGGGCGCAAAAGTTCGTAGACAATTTTCACGTTTGATTTAAAAAAAAAAGCTTGTTCAAATACGCTGTAGGGTAAATGTTCTAATTCAAAACCATTTCCAGACGCTTTAACTTTGACAGAAAATTCAACACATAAGTTCATATTTTTTTCTAAAGAGAATTACATAAATTTGCTCCTTGACTCTTCTAGAATGTTACTGTTTAGTGAAAATTCATTAGATATAATTTGAAAACTTCTTAAATACAAGAAAAATACGCGAGTGTGAAATGCTTCTATTGGAAACATATTAATCCAAATGGAGACAAGGAAAGTTTCTAATTGGAGACAAACAGTGTAAGTGAAACCGCGATAAAGACTTCTAAAACCTTGTTGAGTTGCTCCTGAGTGCAGGATTTCTTCTTATTCCTGGTCTTTTCTCCCTTCCCGTCTAAAGTCTAAAACAATAAGAAAATTTCTCCAAAAAAAAAACATATTTCCAGGGTTTCCTATTGAAGCATTTGCAGATACTTCAGAAAAAACCTTTTTGTTCACGAAATAGGTATTTATTTCATTTGAAAACTTCACGTACCGTTAACAGTTAAGATTAGCACTTAATTTAACTAAAATTAGCCAGAAATATGACATAAATGTTAAACAAAACGAATAAACAACAGTCAATTTATTTTGTTTTTCATTGGAGAACATGGACGATCGATGAAAAATTCGATGGAGAAAAGGTACACTTTTAATTTTTCTGAGAAATTAACAAATTAAAATTTGTGAATATGAATGGATTTTCGCTTTATTTGGAGTAAAATTAAGTAAATAATGAAACTGTGCTATAGAAAATATATAAATATAATAATTCAGTACTGTATTTATCATGAAAACAATGACGTTTCCATTTGGAGTGGCGAAAAATTTCCATTTGCAGAAGGTTTTGAATTAGATTAATTTACCTTAGTTGTTCTTATTTTATCACGATTCTTTATAATTGAGCGCTTTTTGTGGAACTTACAATAATTTTGATGCCAAAATCTCCCGATAATTTGGTTGACATTTTGCCCCAAATGCCGGATTGAGAGAGTCTACTGTAATTGCAATAGAACTAATTATTATTTTTTTCAATTTTTATTTCAATTTACAATTGAGAAATTTCTTTAAATTTAGCAAAAAATTCTTAGATTTTATTAAATTTTATCAAATTGTAATTTTCATTTCTTCTACATTTCATTTTCAAAATTTCACAGAAACTCTAAACCTGAATCCCTGAATGTAAAAAAAAATCATAATCTTTAGCAGACACTTTGTCGCCAACGAAACCAGAAAACCGGCTGCATAAGAAATGTCTCACACTATAAGATGGTTGTGAATAAGTCTCGAGAATTTCCTTCTTAGCACCTAATTTTGCCCCCATCAAACCACTCCTTTCCCTTGGGAGAAAGGCCAGAAAAAAAGTGCAGTGTGTTGTGGTATGAATGAAAATTCGAAGAAAAATATACACCCAAGAGTACGGGAGCTTTCCTCGGCCTGAAGGTTTTTAAAATGTGTATATAAATAAATAAATAAATATCATCGTATAAACAATAAAATATAGTTACACCTGTGCTCTGCGAGGCGCTCAAGAAAAAAGTAAATAAATAAACACCTCGATGAATTTGGGTGAGTGTGAAAAATATCCTAGATTAATTTTTTTTCCAACAGATCGCTCAATTGGGAGCCACTGAAATTGATAGATTTCTTATGCAGAAATCTCTCCGGGATTCTTATTGTGGATTGAGAAGCCCCCTGAGAAAGACATTAAGCCAATTTATAGAGATTACCACTCATTAAAAATAGAAGAAATGTCCAAGATTTCTGCTGTGTATTTATTTCATTCATCATAAAAAATATTTGTATCATAAATTAAAATTTTAATTACAATTTCAGACTAAATAAATTTAGAGCAGGAAAATGTTTGATTGAGTTCAAAAAGCTACGCATATTCCATATTTTTAAAATTTCTCTAAAAAATTCGTTTTTGGAAAAACTAAAATTATAGTTTCTAAGTTTGAGATTTTACAATTTCTAATTTTAAAGTAAGCCATGCCCTCTTGTTGCGGACATTGGAATTTACTTGAAATGCTTCAAACATGTATCATCGAATACACAAATTTCGTTCAGTTACCGAAACTTAAGTTCACATTGGGCACAGTTTGTGCTCAATTTTAGCAAAGACACCTAAAAAACTTTCTCATTCTTCATCAAAAGCATTCACCTAAAGTATATTCACGTGCCATAGATGTCTCTACTTGTATCACTTCGGAACAGTTTCAAAAAAAAAAGAAGTCAAAATCGTTGATAGAAATCACATGGCGTGAATTATTCGCTCCATTCCCGCGGGAATAAATTGTCTCATGGGAAGCTCTGGGAAGAGGATGAATGCTTCAGCATCAGGGATGAACTGCGTGTGCAAGAGTGTGTCTAATGAGCGAAAGGATGGCCGTTGTGTTTACGTTTGATTCGACTTTAAATGTTTACGAGATGTAAATATTTACATTGAAGCGTCATTTTCGAATTCTTTTACGATCCTACATTTTAATTTATTGCTCCGTGATCTTTTTTAGCTCACCACCATTCGCTGCTCTTGCACTCGGAAATCATGTGCGGATGGAGGCAAAAAAAAGAACCATTGACAGTGGACAGAAGATGCACCAAAACCATAAAGGATAAAAGGATCAGCCAAGGGGGAGAACTTTATAGTTTTCACATGGGCTTTACATGGGGCAGGAAGACAAGTGTAATAAGAATACGTCTACACAGTGTTTTTCTTTCCAACTTTGCCTTTATATCTTATTTTATATAATTTTCCGTACAGAAGAAAACCACGAATTTTTGACTCAGCCTTCATTTCCAGTGGCCCCTAGTAATACTGATGAGGCAGGGATCCATTGGCCGGTGTGTGGTGCAGAGTGGCAGACGGAGGCGTCATCGGAGTAGTGTAACCACCTTTGCGATCCATCAAGACACCACCGCTATTGCTGACTGGAGGCATCGTCGGAAGTGGAGGAGGCATCTGGGAGAGCGTGGGCATCCTAATACCTGCTGACATTGAGAAATTTACTACTTTGATGATGAATAAATACCTAAAAAATATTTTTCAAAGCTTTATTTTTACAAGCATTCGCATATTCGTATGAAATTCTTGTGGTTTGAGAATCTTAATCCAATAAAGATCATAGAATATTTCAGTCCTATAGCTCTTTCTGATTGGTTAAACCTTAAAAGCATTGACAACATTCAAAGATTTCCCTGTAGCCGATCGGTTGCAAAGTTTCGAAGTAACAGAAAATTCCCTGGAATTTATCTTCTATTTTTCCGCGAGAGTTTCCGTGGAAATAAACGCTAATATTCCGCTTGGAATTCTGTGGAGTTATCAGCTTTTTTTCGCGTGGATTTCCTGGAAAAAAAAGTCCGAGAAATTTTCTTGCAACATATCTGAGAGCATTCCCTGGATATTGATTCAAAATTTCCTTTGAATATTCCGAGAATATTTTTTCTGATATCTTTCCGACCAAGTCTCCATGGAAGTAAGCGCGAAAATTCTGCAATTATTTTTCGCCCTAACGCTATAATTCTTGCGAGCTAGATATACTCAAATGAACGATATGGTAGCATAGCAATATTTTCAATTCAAAAGTAGAACAATTGAGTGTTTGTCTGATCGATGAACACTCTCGAAGTTCTAAGTTGCCAATTGGCACTGATCGTCCATATTTGTGGATGTTTTTTTTCTGGAAATTCTCTATGAAAGTTTCACGAAATTTTTAATCAATTTTTGGAATTATTTTGAAGAAAAATATATTTAAAAAATCCACTAGAAAAGTCGTGGAATTCCGTAATATTAAACCACGGAAGCCTCTAAGGTCGTTGCATGGAAATTTCCACGGAGAATTTCGTGGAAATAAAGAGGATTTTTCCAAATTTTTAAAGGGCTAACTGCCGATTATACGCTAATAATCCATAGGAAAAGCCGTGGAAATATTCGTCAGAGAAAAGTCCATGGAAACTCACGGACATTTCTTATTAGACGGTCCTATACAGAGTTCCGCAAACGTCCAAGAAACGCTAGGAAGAAATTTAGCGTCAAATTCCATCTCGGAAGCTCACGCGGATTTTGAGCGGTAAAATCCAGGGAATTCCACGCGGATTTTTAGCGGTAAAATCAAAATCAGCGGACATGGCAGAAAAGGCTGCTGGAAATCCAATGGAATCGCTGCGGGTGTTGGCTATAGGGTTAGCCAAACATAAATCACTTGAGGAAGGCTCTCAGGCTTCGTATGCACTCTGGCTTCGAACACTTTACATTATTCCTACACTGAGAAAAAATGGCGGTGTTATTAACTTTTTTTCATCGTAACTTTAACACCTCTTAGGTGTAAAAATATATCAAAATTTTTTAATGTTAATTTTACACCTTTTTAAGGGTAAAATTAACATGAAAAGGGTAACTTTAACCCCTAAAACACCTAAAAAGGGTAATATTTACACCGATTTTGGATCAATATTGCAGGGTAAAATTAGCATTTCCGGAATGTTATTTTAACTTTTTCGGATTTCTCAATCTCTTATGCACCTGATGGAATTATGCACATACAATTATGCAAGTTTGCCTACCATTGGGAGTCAATTTGTGATATCATTTGTGAAATACGCCTGAATGTATACTATTCTGTGATGCACGAAATTTGAAAACACTATGCTCATTTTTCAGAATAAAAATTTAATTTCTTTTATTAAAGTAAAAATTCTAAATATTCTAACAATTTATTGAAGAACTCTGGTCAAAGAATACTGTTTATTAATGATTTTTTTAACTGAATCTTTTTGATCTGACTACTTTTACTCCGCGCGAAATTCGTGCTACGGCCGATTCATTTAAAAGAAATCGCCTGCGGGTATACAGACTTTTTCGATGCATAAAGCCATTTCGCGCGTTTATTTCGGTCACGAAAATGTGCATAATCCCGGGACTGAGTGTGGGGGAAAGTGCCAATGCTTGATACGATCCAAGCTTAATAATAACTGTTTTTTTCCTATGTTAATCAATAGTTATGACTCATAGCTATATATTTCAATAGCTCGTGCTAAGCCTCACATTTCCTTAAAAAAATTAGGATTCTAGCTCTTTTTTCCTAGTTTCAGGGAGCAAAAATCAAAAATGGGTCCAAAACTGTAATTTCGATACATTATACTTCATAAGTTTTTTCTTAATTAATGCCGCTGTTCAGGAAAACTGCTATCATAGGCACCTAGAGGAGGGTTCATCAATACTAATATTTATGTAAAAAATATTTTTACTTGGGGACACTGTGTTTGTGGTTGGTGGCAAATTCATAAATTCTACCTGTGTCCATCCTATATTTTAAGAAGGATCCATGAATGATAATTTTAATGTGGCAACTCTATCATTAGATGTGATTATTTCATAATTACACCTATTGTAATCTTCCAATTTTATCGACAATTGACATAACCTTCAACCCTGTTGCCTGAATTTTAAGGTTGGAGAGTGACATTTTCATGGACTCAAAGTGAAAAAAATGGTTTTCTCTAGCGCCCTAATGTCCTAAAAGCATGGCTTAGAAAAATTACATAAAAGTGATTTTAAAACAAATAACCAGTCGTACAAACGATTTAAGCAGATAGATTAGAGTTCCGTCTAAATATTGATGTGCAATTTTTTGTATCCGGTGAAATTTTTGCAGTGAAAATGGGCCTCCGAATTGTCGAATCAATTTATTATACAGGAAGGCCCCGGACCCAACTTGTATAAAAATCGCTACTGAATTTCCATTTTCTTCTTGAAGAAAATCTAAGGATTTCTAGGAACTATGTGAGATTGGATTATGAACCTAATAAGTGAGACATTTTTTTTGTCATAGTGGAAGAATCGCTTCGGTTTGTGTGTTAATCAGAAAATAATCACAAACCTTGGACATCATTTTACAGTATCAAGCATGGGCACTTTCCCCTACTGATTTCAAGACCAGTTAAACTTTGACTTTCGAAAATTCAATGGCGATTTTTTTAGATCATGTCATAGGCATGTCTGGACGAAATGTTCACCTGGGCCACCTCCAAACCATTTCCAAAAATAAAAGAAGTAGCCGTTTTCGAGAAAAACCAAAAAGCATAGTTTTGGAGGGGTTGGAGGAGGGAGAGGGAAAAATAAAAATCATAATAATGTTCCTTGGGTCGACTTATGGGGGGGAGGTCCTCCGAAGACCCAAAGTTCATATCTTCTACCGTTTCGCTTCTAGATGGGTAACAATTTTATGGACTGAAAAAGGAATATTAAAAAAAAACATTGGTCATTTACGGGTACTTAACCAATTCATTACCGATTGCGACCGATGCAATCGGATTGGAAATTTCAAGACCTTTCCAAAAACTCCAAATTTAAGCAAATCGGTTGAAAAATAGGCCCAGCGAAGTGGTTTGACCTTTGACTTTCAAAATCCAAGATGGCGATTTTTCTTAGGTTATAGGTATGTTTGGACAAAATGTTTGCCTGGACCACCCCCAAAAATATCCAAAAATAAAAGAAATCAATTTCAAAGATTAATATCAATTTAAATTTGTCTATAAATCGTCATAAAATCATTTCGGAATTGAAAATGGTCCAAGAAGAGAGTATTTCAGAAAGACGTTATTTTAAAAATCATAAATATTTAAAATTAATTATATTTGACCAAATCGATTGAAAATTAGGCCCTTTTGCCCTTTAAATAATTCAGGATAGCAATTTTGAGAAAAGTTAGAAAAAACTCATTTTTTTTACGGATTTTAGAGGGTCAGCCAACGAATGAAGGGGACAGGAGGAAAAAGAAAAAAAATTAGCTCAGAGATTATGTCATTTTAGAAAGGTCATTCAAGACCGTAAGTTGATATCTTACCGTTTGAATTTTATATGGGTCAAAAGACTGAAAAAATGCGAAAAATAGTATTTTCAAAATAGAGCTATTACCGTTACTTGACCGATCCATCACGGATTGTGACCGATGCAGTTGGGTTTAGAATTACAAGATTTTTCAAAAATATCTAAATTTAACTAAATTTGTCGAAAATTAGACACTGAAGTGTAATTGAATTTAGATCTTGAATAATTCAAGATGGCGATTTTTCTGGAGTTATATGTCGACGTCGGCATATTCACCTGGATTATCTCTAAAACATATCCGAAAATGAACGAAATCGTCAGGACCAATTTTGAGCAAAGCCAAAAAAAACATAAGTGAGTTATTTTGCTAGAGAATATTGACTTGTGGGGGGCACCGAAGACCAGAAGTCAATATCTCTTACCGTTTTGCTTTTTTTGGCCTCAACGGCCACCGGAAGTTAAAGACTACCGTATTTGAGGGTCCGGACTTCTGTGATGGCAAATTATCGATTTCCATTGGGGTTTTTGGGCTACAGCGTCAATATGAATGCTAATGTGTATTTGGAAATTCTCCCGGAAAGACCCCTGAAGTCGCGGACATACAAAAATTTCGGTACACGATTCTGGAAGTTTGAACAAAACTCGGCACCGTTGCAGAAATCACGCGCCAAACAAGATTGGCTAAAAAATAATGTTTCTTTTTTCAAATTTTGGAGCACAATGACCTCAGCGGTTCCCGGATGCAAAACCGCTTGACCTCTCCAAAAGAGATATTTTGTTGGTCAAGGATAGGACAAAAAGTAACGAAGTGTCGATGAGCTGAAGACAGCCTTTCACCGTAAATGGCAGGGAATTCAGAAGGCTGGCATTCGTGCAAACTACGATGCATTTTCTGACAGGCTTATGGCCTCTACACACTTGAGAAATTTATGTCCATATTGAAGCCAATTTCCTATGCGTGTGTGGGATATTTTTCAAACATGGAGATAAATTTATCCAGTGTGTAGAAGCCATTAAGAGGAGCTCTTATCAAATATAATAAAAATTTATCTATCGTCAAATAAAATATTTATTTAAACACTTTCCTTAATCTAAGGTGCTTGAAAGGGATCATAATGTATCAAGTGATAGTTCCAGAGCCTCTTCAAAAACCAATTAAAATGGAAAATAATCTCCCAGTAAAATTGTAGCATTTAGAATCACTTCAAGTAGCTGAAACTTGGTGAACGTCGTGATGAAAGATGTAATTTGAGATAATTCAAAAGTATTTTATAGTGTTGGATGGATTTTCAGATCCCCAAAGAAAAAAGGAGCAGAAAGTGTTAGTGAGAAATGCATGAAAGAAATCTCTCGAGAAAACTCATCATCTTCCATGGGTGAAGAAGGACAATCTTCGTCGAGATTTTATGAGGGATTTTTCTCCAACAACTCCATCACTCAGTGTCAACAATTTTCTAATTACTCAAACTATACTTGATCTTCGAGGGTTTAATTCTTGAAATTTATGGCAATTGAAATGGACCCGTTGACATTATGGATTAATGATTATTGGACCACTCTTGCGATCGTAAATTTAAGATATTATTATTATTGCATCAACCACAATCATATTGACAATTTATGAGAGTGCACAATTAATGATACTTTGATAGACTTTGTTGTGGACTTACTGTTGTCGATGGAGTAGGGACTTGGGCTGTAGGAATATCCGTACTCGATCACTTGGGCAGGATTCTGGTTGAGCGGCGGGGAACCATCCTGCATCGATGTGTGCGAAATCTTTTGATACTGTCCAATACTCTCTGAGGCATAGGCCCAATTATCCGTGAAAGACGCCGGAGCAGTGGCATATTCATAAGAAAATGATGGGTAGCAGTTAGAGAGTTCCTGGTGAAGAAATTGAACGATTTTGTATTTGGATGGATAAATTGAATTTGTAAAATTAGGCAAAAAACTTTTATATCCCGTAATTTGAACGATGAGAAATTGGCGCAGGTGCAATTTTCTTAATATGTAATAGGGGAGACTGGGACAAAATTTGTCAAACGAAAATTTCAATATTCACTATTTTCTAAAATAAAAAGGACTGAGGCTTGAAATTTTTATTATAGATAGCCTTCATGAACCTTCTTAACCCTTTAAGGACGATTGGGTCACCGGTGACCCAAAAATGAAATTTGTCCTATGGCCTTCTACACTGGTAAAAATGAAAGGATCACCGAGGATCCATTCGAATGTATAATTTTTTTTACATTTATTTAAGCTAATAAAAACAATGAAAAGTTACATTTGGTGTTCCGTCAGATAAGAGAAATATGTTGTTAGTAACAAGTTTACGATAAAACATGTTGTATCGTGAAAAATATGCATTCAAAGTTTCAAATTTGATCCATCCTTTGTAAAGGGATCAAATTTGATCCATTTTTGAATCAAAATGATCCTCCTTTTTTTACCAGTGTAGAGCTAATGTTTTGTTCTAAAAAGTCAGAAAAAGAGATTTTTTTGAGACCCCCAGTTTTTGACCCTCTCGTCCTTAAAGGGTTAAAGTTTCAAGGGATTCGAGGACAGATTTTGTTAAATAAAAAATAATGAAATTTTGCACCCTATTTTTGGAATATTTAGCTTACAGAATATATCAATACTAAATAGCTCAATTTAAGCACATTTCTCGTTAAGATAGAGAAAAATTATCTTCGACAAAGTTGTATAGGAATAAATTTCCTATAAAAATATGTCTAGGGGAAGTGCTTATAATTTTGGACAGTCTGCATATAAGCATCGATATCCTAAGTTTGAAGTGCCATATTTTCAATACTAATTGACTTTTCTTGTTACTCTCTTTTCAGAAGGATTGTTTAGAAACTTGGCAAGCTATTTATCATCTCATTTTTACTAAAATTAGTTTTAATACGTTTAAAAATGAATTGATATGTAGAGGTGAATTTGACTCTTATTTTGAACAACTTGTTTATTAATTTGTCCAACTTGGCTGTAAATTTGGACAGATAATCCGCCTCAATAGGATGCCCATTGTTCTTCATTTTATGAACCAATCTTATCAAGTCCTCTTCCTGGTCATGTAAGGGAAACGTGGAATGTCACAAGAAGCCCGGAAACTTTCCATATCATTCATTAAAGTGTGTTGACTTCGGTACTCCAAGTACGTGCGGATTCGCTCATTCCCTGACCTTTCCGGGAGCCTTTCAAGGCATTTATCGCTACATCTCTTTCGTAGAGATGATGCTCCTTCATTTCTCCAGGCATTTGTCCAACCTAGTCATCACAAAAGCTAAAACTTCACGAAATTTCGTGAGAAAAACACCTGTCCAAAATAAGAATCATCACCTCACTGGTGAATGTCTTAAAAAAATTCCCATTTTTCACACGAAAAATATAATTCACAAGGCAAATCTCACTTCAGGTCAAATGTACAAATCATCAGTAACGTGAATCAACACAATATTCAATGAATATTCAATAATATCACTCAAAAACAGCGAACAAACTTTGTTAGTACTTCACCAAAACTAAATAAGACTGAAGTAAGCTACGAAGTTCTGTCATATTTCTCGTAAGCAATTGCTCACACTGAATTTTCAACAAATCAATTTCAACTCAAATCATATTCAAATTTTAACGTATTTAGTGTTAAAATATTCTAAAAAGAACAAATATTTAGATAGAATTCATTATTCATCAAATATTGGAATAAAAATCCATCATTTTAATCAATTTATTTTTAGTGTCCAATGTTATCCTCAAAGTGTCTAAAATAAGAAACTGGACAAAATTAGAAGCATTTCCCCTATTTGATATTTTTAACGTTTGCGAGAGTAAAATGTCACAAATTATCCGAAAACTGACAAAATTTGCCCCAGCAATTTTGAGAATCTCCACAAAATCGACTTTTACAAAATGATTCGAAAATCACATTTCTTTTGAGATACAGGAAAATAGTCTTCTGCAATGTTGTAGAGCAGTAAATTTCTTATAAGAATATGCTCATTATAAAACGTTTAAGTTTTCTCAGAACTCGTGAAAGAATTAAATATGCATTTTGACAAGTTTTGCCCCAGTCTTCTCTACCTCAGGTATTCACCATCACTAAAATTACGCACTCTAAAAGGAAAACACTTTTTGGGTTTTGCCCCGAACTTTCGGTTCCCATATAAATCTTCTACATAGGTTGACTAATTGCGTTTTCGCGGTTTTTTTAAAGATTAAATTTTGTAGATTAGGGTCAGGAAGATCGTCAGTACCAGGATATCACTATGGGGTTCTTTTATTTCTCTTATTACTTGTAATTGTTATTTAAATTAATTTTATTATTAAAGATTGTGTTACTAGGGTTTCATTGGTGATATACGCCCAACGCACAATAACTTTTTTTTTGTAAACATGTTCTTGACATTAAAATGAGAGTGAGTGAGATCTAGATCTAGTCATCTCGCTCACTCTCATGGGAAATTTTGAAAACATGTTTACAAACAAAAGTTATTGTGCGATGGGCAATAAGCTTTTAAACTTGATTTATTTATTTATTTTTTAATAACAAAAAGTGGTTTCTTGTCAACCCTATAACACAGTTTTTTTTAAATGCGTAAGAGTAGTGAGATAATTGAATCTATGATAATTATGGTTCAATAAACTCAGGAAGAACCACCCTTCCTCCAATAAGAATTCAGAAACCATGTGGTTAAGCCCTGAGTAATAAAACCGTATTACTCATCAGAGGGTGAAATCAGCCAATAAAACAAAATAAATCAATAAAAAAAATCAAATTTATGCTATTTAAGTATAGGGGAGACCGGGGTAGATTGGCCACCAAATGAAATTTTTATTGCGTATAATTTCTACAAAAAACGTTTGTATGAGGCTGATAAATGTTTCAATGAATAGTAAGGAAAGTATATATTAAGAATAAAGAATGGTTTCCTCAATATTCCTTCGAACACTGAGAAAAAAAAGAGGATGCGATTAACTTTTTTCCTCGTAACTTTAACACTTTTTAGGTGTAAAAATATATCAACATTATTTAATGTTAATTTTACACCTTTTTAAGGGTAAAATTAGCCTGTAAAAGGGTAACTTTAACCCCCAATACACCTAAAAAGGGTAATATATACACCGATTTCGGATCAATAATGCAGGGTAAAATTGACATTTCCGGAATGTTATTTTAACTTTTTCGGATTTCTCTCAGTGAAGGCAAACAATATAACACTATCTGATACTATACGTGACTAATTCTCCCCTGGTCTCCCCTACCTAATTAAACCTACTTTTGTAGTCCCAGCCCAGTTTTTTCCCTAAATAAATCAAAGTTTAAGCGCTCAAATAGACTCAGGCTGATCCTCGAAAATATTTAGCCTGTAAAATTTAGCAGTAAAGATTAATTTTAAATTGTGAAACACTGAGGGTTTAGGATTATGAATTAGAGGTCCTTCACTGAGAAAAAAAAAGAGTGCGATTAACTTTTTTCCCTGTTAACACTTTTTAGGTGTAAAAATATATCAACATTTTTTTATGTTCATTTTACACCTTTTTAAGTGTAAAATTAACATGAAAAAGGGTAACTTTTACCCCCAATACACCTAAAAAGGGTAATATTTACACCGATTTCGGATCAATAATGCAGGGTAAAATTAACATTTCCGTAATGTTATTTTAACTTTTTCAGATTTCTCTCAGTGTTTGCATAAACTTACTGTACCTAATTCTTTAATGCCAAATTTTGCAAGCTAAATATTCTTGAGGATTAGCTTGAGTTTATTTGGACCCTAAAGAGTAACTTGAAAGACTAACATAATTATGACAATTAATGTGAACATCTGTAGAACTTCGTTGCACAATATAACAGAAGGTTAACAGTAGAGTAATACTATATAGAATAGAGATACTGCGCTATATTGCCGATGGATCTATAATAAATTGAGCTAAAAAAATTTAATATCTCCCTTTCAAAAATTTCATAAGACTCCAAAGGATCATTCTTTAGTCTAACGAAAACATAGAGTTATTGTTTAAATTCAGGGTCAAAGGAATATTCTCTAAAAGGTATGCAATCCATTTGAAAGTGGTTAAAAAGAAGTTCAAGTGAGAATTATGTAAATAAACAAAACCATAACAACCATTCGTAAACACTACGACTTATAGAAACATACAAAAGCTGCATTAGATTAAACAATTTATCGTAACCTCAATTGAACTTTAAATTAACAAGGACGTTATACTTTATGCAATATACATTTTTTACTCAGTGTAAACTTACCGTAATTGGTGTAGATTCATACGTGGGGGCTGTTGTATAGAAATTGTTTGGTTGGGGATATGGTGCCGTACTCATTTTTTTCCGGTAGCCTCTGGGACGTCTTCTTTGGCAACTCTCGTCCTGGAACATGTACTCTGATTTGGCCTCAATAGTCCAATAGTGACCCTTTCCTGACTTTCCAATTCCCGCATTCTGTTTACAGAACATCATGATCTACAGTCCATCTTTGCATCATAAATAAAATAAAAAGAAAGTTCTAAGATCTCACCTTTGGCACTTTCTGAAAGCATTCATTGAGGGACAAATTGTGTCTCACAGAGTTCTTCCAGCCCACATAAGATCCCTTGAAGAAGTCAAATCTGCGGGAAATACCATTTATAACTCATATCAATAGTCTTTCTTATCGATTGGACAGTCAGCAAAATGAATCTATCTATGAATTGTTTAAGGCAAAGTTAATTCCTGCTGATTTTGCGTAATATTCTTCTCTCAATGAACCCATCCACTTGGAAGATATTCCCGAGAAAGAGTTTGAAGTCTTGTGCGTTCTGTTGGGCTTTACGATTGTGGGATGTTATTTTTTGTTTAAAAAAAAGTTATACACTTCAAATAATATAAAGGTCAGTATTTTAAATACAATACCTCTAAGAATTTGGGTGTTTGAGAAATGAGATCTTCACTGAAATTGAAGATGTCACTCGAAGAGGACTTTATCAAGCAGGAAACAGAAGTTAGTTATTATAAACAAATTCCACGCCTAATAAATATATCGTAGAATATTATTTTTCAAAAATTTTAGAATTTCATTTCCTTGGAAGACTTCAAACGTTCAAACGTATTTAGAAAATGAACTGTAGAAGAACTATAATTGGGTTTTGAAAATATTCTCCAGGATGTTATAATTCATTTTTTATTCTTTGGAGTATTTGTCAATCTTTTAGAAGTTTTCTACATTATGTTTTTATTTTTGAAATCCTTGAAAAACACAAAGTTATAAATGTTAAACCTGTCTTTCTTTTTTAATAATAAGAAATATTATTTTCTAAATCTAGTCTAACGATTATATATTTGAATAGGTCTTTGTTTCAGTTATACTATTAAAATTACATTAAGTTTAGCTAAGCTAAGGGATATTTAACGGTTTTACCACTTTTAATGGCAATAGTACAAAGTCGTGAAATGCTGACGAATTGTAAAATTCCACAAGATAGGGGAAAGTGGTCTGCCTTTGAACGTAAAATGATGTTCAAAATTTCAGATTTTTTGCAGAGTAAACTACAACATGAGTTTTACTTTGCACTACACCAAAAAATTCTCTTGTTCATTGAGCTTCTATGCTTACCCCATTCAGGACTCGCAAGTCCTCAGTTTTTCCTGGTGAGGAACTTAAATATGTTATGTCGATATATTCAAAGGCAGCCTGCATGGTCTGCCTTTGAATGTGGTTAGGCAGCCTTTGAATCTTAATCTTTCACTGAGAATATTAGGTCTGTAACATTAAACGGCCCATAATTGATTAGCATGAACCCTAATGCACTCAATAAAACCACCACTGTAGTCAAAAGTATTATACAACAACACTTTTTACATTTTTCTGAAGCTCTGTTTTTCATTTGAAAATTTGTAATAAAACGCCATTGAAGTTGCCAATTGTTAGTTTGAAACATCCCGGCCGGAGCAAGATAGCATGTTATAAGTATTTGTATGACATTCGTCAGACCAAAGTAGGAGTTCTATTCTGCTCCCGGACAGGAAGCTGTCAGATGTTTCAATGTATGAAAAAAGAGGATTCAAAGGCACACAACATTAAGATTCAAAGGCTGCCGCAGAGCAATATTTGCAAACTTTTATCACCCACAAAAATTGTCTCATCTGAATCAAAATGTATTTGGAGAAATACCATCCAAGAATAACCTTCTATGATTCACAATAGAAGATTTGTTCGAAAAATTATTTTGATAGTGAAAAAACACATGAATTGTGGAACATCAAAATTACAGTTTAGAGCACAGTTTCGTTTTCTTGCCCTAGCACCTAGAAAATAAGAGCTAGGGTCTGCATTTTTTGATGACTTGTGAGGATTATGAATAGCTATCTAATAGTTAATAGAAAAGAATTTATGCTTTAAAGAAAAATGAAAAAATTAAAATATTCAAAGGCTGCCGCATTCAAAGGCAGACCACTTTCCCCTATATATTTCATTTGCACCACGTATAATCATATTCTTACGATTAAACAATTGATGGTTGATTTAGATAGTTGGTATAAAGCTAGGAGTTTTTCAAGTCAGTGAACGAAAGTTATGAAAGACTCAGAAGAGAATACCGAAAGTTCCAAATCAATATCTCTAACCGGTTGATTTTGGAATTGGTATCAGTTAATAACATTAAAAGCTAAGCAGGAAATTTCTTTTTGAATACTGCAATCAGTGTAGTGAATAATATAAAGATATTAAAAATTCTAGGGATTGGCTTGGTCTCTTTTTGAGTTCGAGCAATTTAAAATATTTTATTATAAATAAAAAAAAATCATTTACGGTACGAATACATTTTAATCGTCGAATTTGATTCTTATATACCTACAATATTCTAAGTTGTTATTTGCAATTACTATTTCACTCGTTAAAAATTGTCTCAGGTTCTTCTTACTTAACAAAAGTAGTTTAATTGACATTAAACCTGGAATTTTACATATTTTTTCACAGTATTTAAAATTTTTCACAATTGTTTACAAAATAAGTGAACTATACTAAATAATTTTTAGACAGAAATGTAGGAATTTCAGTGCATGAATTCCTTAATAAAAAATGTTTTCTTGATTGCATATTCAATTGAAATTGGGGAGGGTGGGGCTTTAATGCACGGGTTGTTTCAATTTTTGCATATTTTTCTTAACTTTTTTAATGGAATGGGACAAAACCTTTTAAAAAGCAAAACCTAAGCCCCATATTCACAAAAATTAGTAATCTTGTAAGGCTTATCTTTTGAATTCTGTAGTTAATTATAATAAACTGCATCAAATTTAATTTTTTGAAGGGATTATTATCAGCAATTTCTGAGCTATTAGAGTTATCCATCGAAACAACATAACTGTAATAATTTACTACTGGTTTCATAATAACAATAAAATATTTCACTGAAAAAAAAAACGGTGCGATTAACTTTTTTTTCCTTATAAATTTAACACTTTTTGGGTGTAAAAATATATCAACATTTTTTAATGTTAATTTTACACCTTTTTAGGACAGAATCACATTGACAGTAAAATGCTCACCGTATTTCGTTAATTTTTGTATTTTTACGCAAATTCTCAATTACCGTATTACCTTATCTCATACTCGGAGGCAGTAGGTGAAAATAATATAAGAAAATTGAAGAAATAAAACGAAAATACGATAAAAAAGTGAGCAAAAAAGATTGTAAGAGAAATTAATCGTAGTTTTTTGGACGTTTATCGTATTTTCGTTTTATTTCTTCAATTTTCTTATATTATTTTCACCTAGTGCCACCGAGTATGAGATAAGATAATACGGTAATGGAAAATTTAGGTAAGAATTGCAATGAAAATGTGTAAATTAACGAAATACAGTGAGGCTACGGCGAGCATTTTATTATCAATGTGATTCTGCCCTTAAGGGTAAAATTAACATGAAAAACGGTAACTTTAACCCCTAATACACCTAAAAAGTATAATATTTACACCGATTTTGGATCAATATTGCAGGGTAAAATAAACATTTCCGGAATGTTATTTTAACTTTTTCGGATTTCTCTCAGTCAGTGTTCGAATTGGATGAATTTATTCTAACATGGTTCTGACAATTTAGTTTTAACTCTTTCGCGTCCCACTTTTATTCAGCAGATGAATTCATGCAAAATTGAGTTTTTCCTAATGCTTTATGATCAAATATAATAGTTCAGAGAGGAAAAAAATTTTCCATTGCGTGAAAACTCGGAAAAACCCCGGGTCATATATGACCCTGTTGTCCTCAAGGGAAGTGTATTTACCATTTTCAAAATCTATATCACGGGCTTTTTAAGAGTTTTTCTTGCTTGAAGTTATTAATTTGGCCAAAACCATGGCAAACTGGATTGTTGTGATGAACACTGTACTCCTGGTGTTCAAGGAATCTTCCTGGTAATCCCTTGAACAGTCACTGTCACAATATTTTGAGTGGTATTTGGCAAAAATAAACTTATCCACATATTTATTCACACACAATACAATTGCACAATATGAGACGCTTGCAGAATACTCTAAAATATTGCAAAATATGTTATAATTCATCAGATATAAGATGAAATGTCCAGGAGCAAGATGTCCCACCTGCATTTCACAAAGAAAAACAATGTCCCAACTACATTTCGCTGCAGGTTTGGGACGAAAACACTGTTACCCTTGGGGACTATAGGGTCATATATGACCCGGAAAATTCTACACGCTTTTCTGGAAAATTGAGAGTAATTTATTATATCAAAATATGCAATATACAATCTTTGGATATTCTATTTTGTATTTCTAAAGAACTTTTTGCTGAAAAAAATAAATGAATATAAAAAATTTTGAAAAAGAAAAGTCATTTCACAAAGTTCGAAATTCGTGATTTTTGATCTCAAATATTTTCTTTTCCTGAATATCTGGAGTCTTGAGAAAATTAGCCAAGAATCTTACATCCTTCTATTATGATGTCGTGCACAAACCGATAGATTTCAATTAATGTAAATAGTCAAAAGAAATTGTTTTTTCCCCGGGTCATATATGACCCTAATGACGCGAAAGAGTTAAATCCTGAATGTACGTGAGAGCCGTTTCGTGTAGGCCAATGCAGAAGTCTTTTGAGGCCAATAAAATTAACTATTTTAAATCAATAACAACTTCAAATATTCATTGAAGAGATTTTGCTAGCTATGTTTGAAGATAAAATTCGAAATTTTAAAAATATATTTCCTAAAAGCAGATTTGAAAACAATGAAAAAAAACACAAATATTCTTTTCAATATTTTATAAGTGCTTTCAAATTGTGAATTTAACTGCAATAATAATTTTCACAATATTTTTTGCAGAATATTCTTTACTTTTAGTGCTTTTAGTAATATTATGAGAATTCAAAATTTAAAAAAAAAAAAATATTGAAAAAGACACCATTATACTAAAAGTGATAATTTCTGAAGCGTTATAATTGTACAAAAGTTGTTTCACACTGAAAAACATATTCCATTCACAGATAAAATTAAAAAAATTGAACAAGGAGATATGAGAATATCTTTAAGTTTCCGGTCTTATAAAAAAGAATAGTATTAAAATTGTGTAATAATTCTTTTTTCGATTATATTTTTTGTGCTTTAAAGTTAGTCTTAAAAATACTAAATTAAATCCATTGTGGTATTTCAAGTTTTCAATTAAACGCAAATTTTTCATTTTTAGAAACTTCCTCATAAATTTAGAGTCAAAATTCCTATTACTAGGGGGTAGTGGGTGTCAGTTTTGAAATTGGGATTTTTCACCTATTTTTAAATAAAATTGAGCCTTATCGTGATATAATTTAGCTACACAAACAGATTGAGAAGCTAAATTACATTATGATGTGGCTCAGTTCCACTTAAACATAGGAGAAAAATCCCAATTTCAAAGGTGCCCCACTTCCTCCTACCATTAAAGAGCAAAAGTAAATTGTGAAAATATAAAAAGAAATGCCACCGTTGTCTTAATTTAAATAAATTAATTTTAAATAATTTTTATATTTAATACAGTGCTCAAAATTGTTTATGCCATATTAGGTGTGATTCCTTCTAATCACACCTATTTAAAATGACGTAAATATTATTATGTGTAAACTGTGTAAAGTGTAACTGTGTAAAGAAACCTATTGATAAATTATAAAGAAAATAATTGCTATAATAAAATTGATTTAAAAGTTAATAAAAATATTAAGATTATAAAACACATAGTTTTAAATTTTTGGATATCACGTCACTTTATGCAAAACTGTCATAAAATGCAGTTTTTCAAATTATAGTTAATCTAAAAATTATAAGTAGCTAAATACTTTCCTGAAATAACCGTTAACAGTTTCATGAGTGTTAAAAAATTTCTCGGTGTGAAGATTTATTAAACTCTCTTACTGGTAGAAATGAAAGAGTCACCGATGGTCCTTTGAAAGGGTCACTGTTTTGGCATCTATTTATCTCCGGAATAAACGAATAAAAACAATGAAAAAGTCATCTTTGGTGTTCGCACAGATGAGAGAAATACGACAAGAGTAATAAATTTGCGATAAAACAGAATCTCTAGTGATAAATGTGCATACAAAATTTCAAAAGATTCAAGTGAACCTTTCAAAGGATCAAATATGATCCATTTTTGTTGAAAAGGGTCAATTTGACCCTTTTATTTTTACCAGTGCTCATTATCTTAATGCTTTCCACAATTTACTAAATTTAAAGGATTTTCAAGCTTTTTGCTTATATAATTTATTTTAAACACTCATGATAATATTTTCGACCTTTATTTCAAATTAATATTTTTCAATTTTTCATTCAGCACAATAACTTACTTTTGTTGCAGAAATGCGTAAATCCCGCTGAGAGTTAGCATCTTATCTGGAGACTCCCTGATTGCCATTGCTATCATATTAATATAGCTGAGATTTGGCTTTTCAGGACGTCGTGTATTGGTGCTTTTCTTGGTTGTGTCGGGTGCAGCATTTTCCGACTGTTGAACCTTCTTGGAAGGTGATCCGAATCCTGATTCGGATGCATGAACTCCATTGGATGTCTGGGCAGAGACTCCGGCGGAGGAGGAAGTGGGAGAGACACTGCTGGTGTCCGGAGTCGGCGGGGGTTGATGTGCAATGATCTCCATTCCTGTGCTGGTGCAGTACTTGATGTTGGGAGAAGTGATGTGTTGGCTAGAGGAGATGGCAGGAGGTCCAAGGGTTGTTAGATAAGGCAGAAGGGGTTGACGAGATGGGGATTTATTTTGGGATGAATTGCAAAGAACAGAGGATGAATTGGAAGTGATTGTGGGGGTCATCTGGATGGCTGTACTGTGGCTAGGGATAAAGGGGCTATTGAGTAGATGGCGATTGAGATAGGCGACTGGAGGTTTCTCGTCAATGCCCAGTGAACGTTCGATGATGTTTTCACCGGCGGCTGATACCGAAGGTAGCGATAGGATCGTTGTAGGTGGCATAATATGATTGGGTGTGGATCGATTGTAGATATTGGAGCTACTTGAGTCCACATTCTCCTCACTCTTTATCATTTTCCCTTGTCCACTAACACAAAAAGCACACTTTGCACAATTTCTCCTGACACAGCGAAATCGTCCTAATTGCGCGAGGATCACTAAACTCGCGAGATCACTAATTTCCCTAATTTCCGAGGATAGTTCACTAACTTAGAAGACTGCGTCCATTCGGGACGATTAGCTAATTTCAACTGATGGTTGATTCAAGACTGCTTTGAGATGGTCTGGCACTTGGGATGCTGCCTGAGATCGCTCCCGAAGAAGTAACATCGAACTGATATATGCGCCACACATGAATACACTCGAGATTGTATTATTGGATACTGATGATGAGGCCAGAGTAACTTGAGGATGCAAAGGAGAGAAAAAGTATACCACATGCCAATGTTTCGTACTTTGGTCTCTTTTCAGCCAATGCAGAGCATTTTTTCCCAGATTGAAAGTTCTGGATAAAAATGAAAACTCCCATAAATGTTGAGTCACAGATGTGAAGGAAATTTCAGTCAAATCCCAGAAAGGGGTAGCAAAGCATTCCATGAACTGTTAAATGCTCGAATTCATGACTTTAAATGCTATATCTTAAAAATACTTTCGCAACCTTTATCGGTTACCGATTCACAACCGATTTTACATAAAGGCGTCTACACATTGGGAGCAATTTTCGTCAAAAATTGCGTTTTTGACAGAAATTTGACGTTTCCCCCTACAACGCTGCAGGGAATTTCCTTCAAAAAAGCAATTTTTGACAAAAATTGCTCCCAATGTGTAGAGGCCATAATTGAAAAGTCTCCCAAAATGGGTTAAAATAATGCAATTCATTTTAAGATAGAAATTAGTTATCTTTTCATCATCGGTTCAATACCGGTGAAAAACCGCTATTAGGAATGATTCAACAGTATTTTCGTATATGGACGAAATATCTGACTTAACAAATTCTAAAACATATCAGAAAGGGGGTTGCAAAGTTATTTCGCATCATTTAACGTTTACCGGTTCTCAACCGATTAAAACAAATCACTCAAAAGATTCCACAAAATAGTTTTAGCATTAATAAAATTGATTTTCGGACAAAAATTATTTATCGATTCATTAGCGGATAACAACCGATTTGGACTAATTTATAATTCACTCAAAAAACTTTCCAATTCATGCAATTGAATTTTGGTTAAAAATTAATATTTTGGTTCATAAGCGGTTTATTACCGGTTCATAACAGATTAGAAATTCAGACTTTTCTAACTAGCAAACATGATACCATTTGGTAAATAAATACGTTGTTTTAAGACTTTTTAAATTTTGATCTTAAAAAATCGTTATTAATGGCTCCGGCACACCTTTTAGATCAGAAAAATTTCATGAAGTCGATATTCAAATCCCTTTCTTTCTCACATGCTTTGCATATGTCTATCTCATTCTCTCGCACTCTTCTTCATCTTTTAAACATCACACCAAATTTAATTTAGCTCAATCAAATTTGGTATGCAAAAGAATGAGATAGTCATGTGCAAAACATGTGAGAAAGAAAGGGATGCGAATTTCGACTTCATGAAATTTTCCTGATCTAAAAGGTGTGCCTGAGCCATAAGGATTAAACGGTATTTTCAAATATAGACTAAACACCCAGCGAGCACCAAATGTTAACCGATTTCAATTCAGCTGAAAATATTTGTATATTTTATAATTTTTTTTTATAAATGCTAACCTTTAAACGAAACTCGCCAGGCAGTGCCATTTTCGTAATTTGGTTAGCACATTTTGTTCGAGAACTGCTGAACGGTCAGCATATTTTTTCTGACCAACTCAGCAAAAATATGCTGAAAACGCTACGTTTTTCAGCTAACTGTGCTTGCTAGGAATATCTAAAACTTAAAAAAAAAACGCACGACGCGTTTTCAAGAAATCTAAAAAACATAGTTTTGTAAGGCAGAGGTGTGCAATAACCGTTTGAAACCGAAAAAATGTCAAATAAAGCTTGTTCGCCAATAATGGTCAAACCGCTACCTGAGCAAACTTATTTTGACGTTTATTCGGTTTCAATGGTTCTTGCACACCTCTGTTGTAAGGGAAGAGAAGGAATTGGTGAGGGAAATGAGAGGCATGTTAATGGTCCCATGGTCGACTTATGGAGGGGTCCTCCGAAGATATCAAGTCGCTATCTCTAACCGTTTGGCCTGAAGAGTTGGTAACATAGAAACGGACGGACGGACATACCTCAGTTATTGTCAAATAATTCATCTAAATCTTTAATCAATTATCCCAACAACTCTACCAGGAGGCATGTAATAAGTGTGGCACCAATTTAGAGACTCTGATGATGATGTGGAAAATGATGCGATCGTGTGAAACGTGCGAAGGAAGAGGATGTGCCTCATGCCTTCGACTCGTGTTCTGTTAAATCGTAAGTTAACTGTGGGCGTTTCCAATACGAAAAATCCGCTCTTTTACGCTTGCGGAAAATTGTGTGAAAATTCCACTAAAAAAAAGAAGTCGTCATACGGAGATTTTCTTGGATGGTCGATCCATGAATGTGATCATATTGTTGGGGGATATTTAAAAGAAGATAAAATCCACAATGCCATGTCGACTCTTAAGTTGAAATACATCCTTTTTTATGAGTAATTTATTGCATGGTCAGTTGGAAGATGTTTGGGTTATTTTATGTGCAGAATGGGGGCTGGGGTGAAGTTAGACGGGCTCATTTTTTAATGGTCTCTATTTTCTCTTCAACAGCCATTGGGGAAAATCTCTAAAGCGATTGAGAAAAAAATCTTGTGCGCTGAACCGAAGAAAATATCTTCAGCACTTTGATGTTGACTTTTATGATTGCTTCTTCGATCTATTTCTATTGGTTTTTTTTGTACTTCCAGAAATCTCCCATATTGTCTTCCACGAAAAATCCGTCAATCATGAAATGAAAGGAAGGTCAAAAAATTCAAAACGATCTTGTCAAATTCGTTGGATTTTTATTGGGAAAAGACTAATTATAAGCCTAAATCAATTTATTGTAGGTGAGATTTTTAATATGAACCGTTTTGAAATGCCTGAAAATTCGATTTAGAGTTTATGTCAGGGAACGTTTTAAACTAACTTTGAATAATTCGTAACTTCATGTCAAAATGACATTGACTGATATAGATGTAGACTAGAATGTCCTTCATAATTTGCCAAAATATTAAAACTTATCGGTTACTTATTCCCTAGACACACTTACGACTTAAGCCGAGAGACGGCTTAGTGGAAAATGATAGAAATGTGGTTTTACCATTATTTCGAATACAATTACGCTAAGTCGCTTCTCGGCTAATCCTCAAGTCTGTCAAGGCCCTTAGGGACTGTAGTAATTGTCGTTATTAATTTTTAAACGTTTTTTCGACAAAATTACCTTTAATGGTCTAACTGTGTTATCACACTTGCACATTAAAATTTTAATATGATTCACATTAATTGCCGCTGGCGAGAGTTCAAATGTGTAATTTGTGTGTTTGAATCATTTTACATACAAAATTTGATCTGTTTGTTGATAAAAAGGTAGACTTGGCCCACAAAATTTGATATAAATTGATTTATAGCATTAATGCGAAAAATTAATGCGATTTTCTCTTTAATTTTTTAATGTGAAAAATATTTATGCTTTAGGTAAATTTAAATTTATTTTTGCAGGCGAAGTCCACTTCTTTATCAATAAATAGTAAAACTCCAAATATTAAGTGACTCAAAGACACAAATAACATATTTGGACGGTCACAAGCGACAATTATTGTGAATCACATTAAAATTTTAATGTGCAAATGTGATAACGCCGTAATGTTTATGGAATTAACTTGAATTACCTGAAAATTAATAATTATTAATTCTTTAAAAATATTCTGAAAAGTATATTTAATTTATACAGTCAAGCAAAAGCGGCCATATCGGCATCTACGTGTTATGACAGCAATATTAAGGAAAAATTCATTTTTTTCATACAAACGACAAAATCGAATAGCACAATCTAAGCATTCACAGCCAGAGTTTTCTCATGAGAAAACACATTCGAAGATCGGTTTCCAAAGCCAAAGAAATGATAGTTTTACTTCTTCTTTTTCCGCCTTTTGTCTGAACTACTTCCTATTCGAATTTTGAAACAAATAGGGTAGAGTGATACAAGTTGGACACAATGTTACAAGTTGGACAATTCGCCGGTACAAATTGGACATCGCTTTTTTCTTGATAAATACAGTACAAAATTTGTTTGTAAGCACAAGGAACCAAATTATAAAACTAAAGCATTAAAAATATACAAATAAAAATGAAGTACTAAATGTATTAAGAAAAAGCCCTGTCCAACTTGTACCACTTTACCTTATCGAAATTTCGGATCAAAAACCAGAAGAATGGACAGTTTGCTTTCGTGATGTTTCACACTCCTTGTCTCTGGTTCTATTGAAAAAAACAGAAAACCTACTACACTTTATGGAAATATATTTGCCTAAACTATATTACTAAAAAAATCATCAAATTGCACAATGCTGATTTGAGGAAAAATGAATTTGAATTCCGAAGTTGTCGTTGAGGAAATAAAACGGTGGTCTATAAAATTATGTAAGGAGGGAATGCATAATCTAACTTTGGATTTTTATATCTAACATATCTTATATCTAACCTTATTCTAAAATCGAAAATCGATGAATCTCTCAAGTTTAAGAAAAATCAAACGGTATAAAAGTTTGAGCCTGATCGGAGGACAACAAAATTTAGCAGGATTTATAAGTAAGTGAGATTATTAGGAATCCCACTTCATATTAAAATTTTCTCACCTGTTTCCAATGATTTTTTTCCTTGTATACAAACATCACGATCCGATAAGATAATAATCAAACAAATTATGTTTACGTGTGCATAGATTTTTCTACTATGGGAATTTAAACAAAGACATAACTTAGATTTTTCTCGCGTTGATTTAAACAAGTATCATCATCAGGTAAATATTTTCCTCTCAGGAATTTTCATTCATGAAATTTTTGCGCGCGAGATTCCTCTCGGATTCATTCAAGTGCTTCGGGGGAAAAGGAAGAGTACCTCTTTCACAGAGGCATCTTCTGGCACAGAAATGTTAATAATAATATTGTGTTTATTATTGAGGCAAAGTTGGGAAAAAATGGGGCATTCCCCAAAGGCCACACTATAAACTTTTAGGAGCAAATAATAAAAAGAGAGATTCACTGATCTGACCAAAGAAGAAATTATCATCAAAATCACTATTTAATATAAACTGTTTACAAAATTTATATTAATGTCATAGTATTTGATATTTCCACTATATTCCAAGTATAATCCAAGTATAATATGTGTTTGATATTGTTAGCAGTAAAATTGAGTGCGAAATGTTTCGTTCCTGGGCTCAATATTTGGGAATTCGGAATGCTGTGTAGAAATTCAAAAAAATGCATAGTGAAGGACAGGCTCTTTTTCCTAATGTAAAAAGCATTGTGGAACTCTGTTTTACTCTGTTACTCCCTCTTCCTCTACAGATTCTGAGAGAAATTCTTCCTTACTTAAAAGAATTAAAATATTTCCGCTTCAATAAAATGCCTCAATAATCTTTGCCGGCTCCATTCTTATAAGGAAGAGCATGGATAAAACTGACTACGTAACTCTCCTCAATGATTTTATAAAATACAAAGAATTTAGAAGGAATATATACGCAGATATTTAAAAAGTACTCTTATTTTTTTGCCTCTCCCCCTTAACAAAATGCGTTCCTATGTCCCTGATTAACACTCTTCTCAAATAATCCACATATTTACGACTATTTAATTATAAGAGTTACGTATTTTGATATTGAATACTGAGCTAGCGTGATGGATGTCCTAATGAGGATATTTCCGGTGATCGCCAGTACAACGCTAATTCTGCGTAGTAGTTTTCCTATAGTATAGACTTAATCTAATAAAGTAATCTTAATCTTTATTCATATGAGATTCGGTGAGCGTCGGGGGTGTAGGGCAGCTCAGAAAAAAAACAGATTTTTCCCAAAACCTTCCCCTCGGTCTCCAAGCTTTTGGCTTTGGAAAATCTGTTTCTTCTGAGCTACGTACACCCTCTACCTCTGAGCTACCTGAACTACACCCTCGACGTTGTTCGGGTCTCATTAGAGTAGTTTATTCATCGGCATTCACTAAAGATGTTACTTTAGATCATGTTGGAGCGCGGTATGGGAAAATGAGGTACCTTTGAATTGAGACACCTTCGAAATAGTAATTTTTCTCCTATTTTTAAATGGACCTGAGCCTTATCATAATATAGTTTAGCATTTAGCTTCACAATTAGTGTGTGAAATTAAATTATATTTATTTATTTATCTTAATTTTATTTTGTTTTATTTCGTATATACTGTTTTAGAGATAGAGCTCTTGAATGATATATAAAATAAATTTAACTTGAATTATTATATGACAGTAAGGTACGTAGAGATCGATTCAAAAAAAAGAAGCAGAAAACCAAAAAACACTTATATCAAAGTCGCTTTAATTTGAATGTATACCGGGTATACCCCATTGTCTTTCTTATAATTTTCACTATTTCGTCTCTAAAATCATATTTTCGGTAGTTTTTTCGAAAACAGCTTCAATTATTTTGGCTTTGAATATTTTTTGTAACTTCCGGGCGAACATTTCATCTCTGCACTTTTCGCAACTTTTCGAAATAGAATTTTTCAATCTTGAATTTAAACGAAAGTTTGTTACAGGGATAGAGACCAAATGGTAACAGATATTGACTTTCGAACTTCAGACTTTCCTTCCCATATAAATCGATATTATCTTGAGACTTTACTCCTTCGCCTTCTTGTGGAAAAACTATATTTTTTGGTTTATTTCGGAAACTATTCTAAGAATTTCTTTCATTTAGCGAAATCAGGCGTGTATTTTGTCAATGTCAAGTGAGAAGAAGGAGTTAAGTTTCTTTTGCGTGAGAGGTGTAAAATCCAACTACGTATTTAAAATTTCGTCCTGAGCCATTCCATAGGTTTTGAAATATTTGACTTAATTTTATTGAGAAAGAAATATTATAATACCTAAGATAAAATAGAAAATAATAGAATATTCATCATTTTACGAAATGGAACTTGAAACTTTCGAAATTGACCTTTAACTGAAACTTTTATTTTTTTTTATAAAATTTCGAATGAAGTATGAATGGTGTAGGGGAAACTGGGGCACCACCAAACACGGGGTACCACCAAACACTGCGATTTTTTAATCGGATATTGGATATCAGAGGATAAGACCGATAGGAATTTATAGGCACTATAGGGATGCTTGTCCACTGAAGGAATGGTCGAGATAGTCCAAGTAGTTTAGAAATAAAAATTAGTGTTTGGTGGTACCCCGTGTTTGGTGGTGCCCCAGTTTCCCCTACACCATTCATACTTCATTCGAAATTTTATAAAAAAAAATAAAAGTTTCAGTTAAAGGTCAATTTCGAAAGTTTCAAGTTCCATTTCGTAAAATGATGAATATTCTATTATTTTCTATTTTATCTTAGGTATTACAATATTTCTTTCTCAATAAAATTAATTGTCGTTATTAATTTTTAAACGCTTTTTTGACCAAATTACCTTTAATGGTCTAACTGTGTTATCACACTTGCACATTAAAATTTTAATGTGATTCACATTAATTGCCGCTGGCGAGAGTTCAAATGTGTAATTTGTGTGTTTGAATCATTTTACATTCAAAATTTGATCTGTTTGTTGATAAAAAGGTAGACTTGGCCCACAAAATAAAAATTAGTGTTTGGTGGTACCCCGTGTTTGGTGGTGCCCCAGTTTCCCCTAAGACAAAAATATATTACAGTGTCAGCTCTCTTATTTGAATCGGAGTTATTCGGATGATATTTTGACAATTTCACTTAAAATGTAGTTTATTAATTAATTAATCTGTAAAGTTTTTGTTTAATAAATTTATTTTATAATCAAAGAATTTTCTAATACTGTCTTTTCAATTAATCTTTCTTTAAAGTTTTTTTTTCTAAACAATATAAATTCATAAAAAATCCATCTGAATAACGAAACGAACATCTGATATTTTAATTTCGAATTAGGGGAGACTGGGGCAGAATAGCTAGCAAATGAATCTTTTTCTTTCTTATAATTTGTGAAAAATATTTTGAATTATACCGATAAATATTTTAATGAATAGGGAGGGTTGTTAATTCTGAATAAATTGTAGTTTGCTCAATATTCTTTCTAAGGCAAACTAGAACATCCTACTGTATAATACTACCCCTGACTAATTTTACCCCGATTTTCCCTACCCGTATAAGAAAGCTGCCACTATATCTGTAAAATAAATAAAATCAGTAAAATAACTTCGAAAACATTTAAAAAGATAAAAGTACTTAGGGCCGAAGGAACTCCTGTCCTCTAGAAAACGCTTTTTGGTAATTTCATCCAAATATTTGAATTTATTTAATGCATCTAATAAAATGCAAGTAATTTGACATTTTTCATTAATCTATTTTTTCCTATAAGAATAGATGTTCGAATTTCATATCCGAAATTGTACAAAATAGGGCGCCAAAAGATCATGGATCATGACGCAAGGTCTTAAAGTACCAATAGGTGGTCATTCGACTTTACTTATATGTATTTTACTTCTCATTTCAGTGCTATGTGAAGCTTCTAAATTATTTTTTAAATATTTACTATTTAATGATCTGCAGTCAATGAACAATCAGCTGATCGAGAGAGGGTGGTTTGTTTGAAAAATCAACTCCGGAAAGTGGCTGTAATTGAACAAAAAAAAATAGCTGTGAATGAAATTTGTTGATAAAATCAACTTGTTGAATTTCATTTTAATTACTCCGTCGGCATGAATTAAAATTTCACTAAAGTAGCTACTCAATGGAGCACACACATAATTGTGAATCTCAATAAAATCTCCTCAAAACATTGTTTGTTATTGTCATGGAACCCAAATTTTAATAAATATTTACACCAGTGCGAAAGAGTCTCAATTTCACACCCATTTAACTAGTCTTAAGTTGAAACATCAAGTGCTGAT
Source organism: Phlebotomus papatasi (assembly GCF_024763615.1). Taxonomy (NCBI): domain Eukaryota; kingdom Metazoa; phylum Arthropoda; class Insecta; order Diptera; family Psychodidae; genus Phlebotomus; species Phlebotomus papatasi. Next base: position 65,052,888 of record NC_077223.1, read on the forward strand.
CTCTTGTTTTTTTTTCTATGGCCCCCTTGAGGGACATTGAATAGCAATTGATTACTCAATTGTAAGAGCATAGGATAGTGCATTGAGGGGTGAATATCCTTAAAAATTACCCAAGTGCACTTCCTTTTGCTACAAAATTCTTCCCTAAACACAAACACAAGATCACTGGACGAAGTGCTTATACAAAAAAAGATCGCCTTGTATACAAGTGAGTGTAAATATTTTAACTTTAGATGAAAATCGTAAACAGAAAACGAACTTTAATTGTCTAAATATTACCAAATGGACTTGTTTAATCATGCATGTGTGAATCTAGAGATCATCATGCTGTAGGTCATGGTTGTGTTTTCCCTCGAACCCAAAATCAAAACAGAAAGACAATTTTTCTGCAATTTTCTCATATTGAACATTTTCTTGAAGATCATCCGAGAGATCTGGGAAACAAAATGGTCTTCACCATGCACTCAATCTACCGTGAAATATTCCACCAATTCCACGGAGATCATTGGGGAGTGTCTTGTGGTTGGATCCGCCTTCCAAGGAGGAATCTCTCAACAAAATAGAAAATGACGAGAAGCCCACGATCGAGCGAGAGAAATGACATGCATATGGTGATCGCGTGAAAATGATCATCCCTTTAATTTATGAAATATGATATTGAAATTGAATGGTAAAAAATAATACACATATCCAGAATAAGACCACAAAGTCAAGCCGATAGAAAGTCGGTGATATGGCCTTTGAAAATAAAGAGCATTTTCTCCCTTTTGTCATTCTTCATCAAAACAAATTCGTCAGACGCATATGGGCTTCAACTTTAGAGAAATGTTATGATGATCACCCCTCTTTCCAGCTCTGACAATCGCTCTTCCAGCTCTGAGACATCGGGAGGCATAAAAAGGATTTTTTGGTGATTCCAAGTGCATTTGAGCATTTTAAAAATACTGACTAATAACGAATTATTTCATTCTCATTCTAAATATTTGATGAAAATTTGAAAGAAAACGGGGGATTTTTAATAGAGAAGGTTTTCTTGTTTTTATTTCTTATTTTTCAGAAGTATTGTTTGAAACTTAGTAAAATATTTTATATTATTTAGGGTGGAGTAACCACTTATCGCCACTTTTAGGAAAAAGTAAAATTAACTGTATTATAACTTTTGACCCCTTATTATCAGATAACTCAAATTTGACACAAAGCTACTTAGATATATTGGCTCTACATTCGTCAAAGCAAAAGTCCTACAATACAACGCGGGAGTACATAAAAAACTGATTTTTATTAACAATGCAAAAATAACCACTTCATCGCCACTTTTCACCACTTTTCGCCAGTTCTGTAACCACTTCTCGCCACCCACTTGGAAAGGTTCAAACTCGATTATTTTCGGCAATGTTATGAAAAATACACATTCAGCATTTTTTTTCTCATGATCACCTTATTACCCTTATTATTATTCACATTAAATAATTTTTCTTCACTTTTATTTTAGAAATCAAATTATTAGATTATTGCACAAGTTAGCGTCGCCTATTGAAAAGCAATGGCGACAGATGGTGAATCAATTTTATAATATTACCACTTTCCGCCATGACTCATTTTTACATAAAAATAATATAAAATGAAATATTAACTAACTAAATACAAATTTTATGTATTCGCCGAATGTAATTAATTGTTCAATAGATAAATTATTTATTCAAAATCGTAAAATTAGTTCGATAAAAGTTTCATGACACTTACTATATTTGGTAAGAAATATTGGATTCGATGCGCTTGCTTAAAATATTCCTCTAAAAAATGCTTAAACATTTAAATTCAAAACAAAAAATTAGTGTTTTTCGACTCTACAAATAGGAGAAGTGCTTATAATTTTGGACAGTCTGCTTATAAGCATCGAAGTTCCAAGTTTGAAGTGCGATATTTTCTATACTAATTGACATTTCTTGTTACTCTCTTTTCAGAAGGGTTGCTTAGAAACTTAGCAAGCTATTTATCGTCTTATTTTTATTAAAATTAGTTTTAATACGTTTAAAAATGAATTGATAAGTAGAGGTGACCTTGGCTCTTATTTTGGACAACTTGTTTATTAATTTGGCCAACTTGGCTGTAAATTTGGACAGCTAATCCGCCTCAATAGGATGCCCATTGTTCTTCATTTGATGAACCAATCTTACCAAGTCCTCTCTCTTCCTGTTCATGTAAGGGAAACGTAGAATGTCACAAGAAGCCCGGAAACTTTCCATATCATTCATTAAAGTGAGTTGACTTCGGTACTCCAAGTACGTGCGGATTCGCTCATTCCCTGACCTTTCCGGGAGCCTTTCAAGGCATTTCTCGCAACATCTCATTCGTAGAGATGATGCTCCTTTGTTTCTCCAGGCATTTGTCCAACCTAGTCATCACAAAAGCTAAAACTTCACGAAATTTCGTGAGAAAAACACCTGTCCAAAATAAGAATCATCACCTCACTGGTGAATGTCTTAAAAAATTTCCCATTTTTCACACGAAAAATATAATTCACAAGGCAAATCTCACTTCAGGTCAAATGTACAAATCATCAGTAACGTGAATCAACACAATATTCAATGAATATTCAATAATATCACTCAAAAACAGCGAACAAACTTTGTTAGTACTTCACCAAAACTAAATAAGACTGAAGTAAGCCACGAAGTTCTGTCATATTTCTCGTAAGCAATTGCTCACACTGAATTTTCAACAAAGCAATTTCAACTCAAATCATATTCAAACTTTAACGTATTTAGTGTTAAAATCTTCCAAAAAGAACAAATATTTAGATAGAACTCATTATTCATCAAATATTGGAATAAAAATCCATCATTTTAATCAATTTATTTTTAGTGTCCAATGTTATCCTCAAAGTGTCCAAAATAAGAAACTGGACAAAATTATGAGCATTTCCCCTAACAGCAGTAGAGATAGAAATAATTTTACGGCTAATTTATTTTACAAATAATGGAAAAATTGCGATTTCAATATAAATGGCGAAAAGTGGGGCACTGGCGAGAAGTGGTGATTCCACCCTACTTAAAAAAAACTCTAACATTCTTTAATATAGAATATGTACACTTTGCATTGGATAACCTTGTCGAAGAGTGAAAATCTATTTTGTATGAAGCATCGTGCAGTTTTTGGACTTTCAAAATTCTTTAAGCTTATTCCCGGACGATCAATTTTTAGTATACGGACAACTCTTTTAAATCTCGATAAAAAAAATCAATGAAATGATCTACAAATTATGATAATGAAAAGTCATACGAATTGAGGAGAAATTCGTGTGAAAGTGTTCGAACTTATAAAAAACTGTTTTATCCGGGTATGCTTGGCTGGTCTGAATTTCAAATTTTACCGCACATTTAAAAAAAAATTGAAGTGTTTGTAGATATTCTGTGAATCAAATCAGCTGTAAATTTTTGGAAACATAGCCCCACTAGAGGCTAGTGACAAAAAAACACTCTTCTAAAAATAAATTAAGACAATCTGTTATGAATAATGTAGTAAAAAGTATAATTTTTTAAAAATATTGACGACTATTTTCTGCTTTACCTCAATCAGACAATGCAAAAGTTGCAAACAACATGAAACTCTATCATTTTTTTATAAAACCGTTATCACAATAAACTAAAATATTCATCATCACTATCATTTTAGCTGAGATTCTTTACAATCTCAGCTTTTGTGTTCACATATGTAATCCGACCTCGTTATAGCGGGCCCACGATAGTCGATTCCCCGCTACTTCAGGAATTACAGCCACATCAAGAACCAACTACAGCCGTTCCCTATTCGCCACATGGGACGCGCCCGATGGGTACCCGACCGAACCGCACGAGATTATTGATACATACGTCGTACAGTTATGTCCATGAAGGCCTCCTCGGTATTGCTTGGTTCGCCACCATTTGATTTCTGTGTCACCTATTTGTGCCTAATCTTGTTGATTTGCAGGTTCGTCCAGAAATTCATTGTAGTCTGGATCTTTCAATTTATTCCCGAAATCTACGATTACTGTACTTACTTTTCTAAAGTTTTCATTTGCGATTTTTTCCGTTTTCGTTGCTATTTGCTACATCCCCAGAACTAATCTTCTCTCGAGAGACGATAAATCTGTCCTTAGAATTGGCATTTAACTTCTACTTGAAAACAGGTTCGATGGGATTTGTTAATGAAGTCTAGCATCGAGAAATTTATTTGTGTACTTTGAGACGATCCAATAGATATGCTACTGTGCCTTGTGATTCAGACAATACCGTAGTACATTTTGCCCAGATTTTCTAGCTCATCCTGTGAAAGACCATAAACGTTCTTTGGGACAACACACAAAATCCTCAAATGCATACACTGGAAAAAAAAGAGGGTGCGATTAACTTTTTTTCCTCGTAACTTTAACACTTTTTAGGTGTAAAAATATATCAACATTTTTTAATGTTAATTTTAAACCTTTTTAAGTGTAAAATTAACATGAAAAAGGGTAACTTTAACCCATTATACACCTAAAAAGCATAATATTTACACCGATTTCGGATCAATAATGCAGGGCAAAATTAACATTTCCGGAATGTTATTTTATCTTTTTCGGATTTCTCTCACTCAGTGTAATCGAAGTTGTTCTTTTCCCTATAAAAGACACAAAAGGTGGCAAAAGCATAAAGAAATATTTACCAAAAATTAGAATAGGGAGAAGTGGGGCACCTTTGAATTGGGGCAGCTTTGAAATTGGGCTTTTTCTACTATTTTTAAATGAAACTGTACCTTATGATAAAATGTAGCTTAGCAAACCAGTTGCGAAGCTAAATTATACCATGGTAAGGATGGTAAGGCTCAATTCCATTTAAAAACAAGAGATAAAAGCCCAATTTCAAAGCTGCCCCACGTCAAACACGCCCTAATTCCCCCTATAAGAAAATTACTTATCACTAATGGCATTCTTTATAAAGTCAGTTCTTTAGCTTCCCTTCCAAGTGCACCTCATCTTGAACTTAAATTACAACTTAAATAACTGGTCCAATGAATACGCCGAAGACACTTCTTAATTGGATGGAACCATTAGTGGAATATCCTGAGAATGGTTTTTTTTATCTTCATAGTTTTCAGTAGCCTCGGATCACCATACGAGCAATAGCCTACGATTTTAATATTTTCCTTTTTGAACTTCTATTCCATGTGCCTTCAACGGTTGAGAACGCCTTGAGTTTTGAATGCCCTTTTGGTGAAAAATAATAACACGCAGAAGCATCAGAGCGTTGATTCCCATGACGTTAATGATTTAATGCGCTTTGAATTTATTCTCCACAACTGGGAGGCTGTTTGTAGAAATTGGACAATGTTCTCCAAAATATCTAACTCTTTGAGGATGAAATATTGATTTTTAGGATATTTTCCAGATTAAGCAAATCCAGATCTGATGTTTGTCTCAGAAAACTCTTGGATATAGCCTCCGCAGAAATTCAAACAACATTGTAAATCCTTATTCGGAGACCAGGGGTATATTCCTCTATTCGGGAGTTTCTCACATGAGTGTGTTTTTCGATTTTCGTACTCATGTGAGAAACTCCTGAATAGCAGAATATACCCCCAGTATTGACATTCTATGTCATCCAACGATGGAATACTGCTTTACATCTTGCTTTGAATCGTTCGAAGACCGATATGCCTAATGGCTGAACTTTATGTGTAGTGTGAGGTGGGAAAGACACCAAGTGTATTCCATTGTCCCTGCAAAAGTTTACTGCTTATAAAGAGCTGTGTGGAGCATGGTTGTCCAAAATGAGAAGGATGGGATTCTTCTTAGTAGAAGACGTGTGCTTCCTAATGTGATTAATAGTGTGCAGAAATGTCTCCTCATCCATCCATCCACTGCCGTTGAAGATTGCAATCGCTCCTTCAAGACTGCCTTCCATGTACTCCGCACGAGGAAGCTTTCGTGGAAAGAAGTCCACCGGTCGATGGTGCCATTTCTCCAGCTTCATTTTTTATCTTTGGGAAATTTGGCCACTTTGGATTGTAAACGACGGAAAAGACACGGATTGACCTTACTGCTTTTCTCTCCTTGATTATCCTTAAAACGTTTCGGAGGCTTGTTTCCTACTTCCTCAGGTATGGAAATTATTTGGGGGGAAAATTGTTTGCCCGGAATTCTCTTACAGTGGGTACTGGGACTTTCACATTGGACATTGACATGCACACAGTCCAACACGAACTGATTAAATTAATATTAAATTTTAAATTAATATTAATTTAATCAGTTCGTGTTGGACCGTGTGAATGTCAATGTCCAATGTAAAAATCCCAGTGCCCACTGTAAGAGGATTCCCGCCAAATAATTTTCCCCCCAAATAATTTCCATACCTGAGAAAGGAGGAAACAAGCCTCCGAAACGTTGTAAGGATAATAAAGGAGAGAAAAGCAGTATGGTCAATCCGTGTCTTTTTCATCGCATTTTTTATTCTCACAAATACCACTTGTTGGCCCCTCTCGTTTGAAACAGCTTGCCCCATTTGTTTGACACCTATCAGCGCCAGTGTCTTTGGGACTTGCAGCACCTGCTAAGATCGGATTCATCCAGATTCTAGATCCTATTAGGGGAAACTGGGGCAGTAGTGAACATGGGATAGCTAAGAGTAAACATTCCTATTTTTGTAATTAGATATTAGGCTTCTTTTTCATTAAAGAAATTATCAAAATAAATCCAAATAGTGTAGTAATAAAAATCAGTATTAACAACTACCCAGTGTTTACTACTGCCCCAGTTTCCCCTAGCTCGAAAATTGTGTCGTGCCATAATTTAATTCCTCACGAGACTTATATTCTCTGGCTTTCGCAGAGATAGTATTCTGCAGCTGCAGGAATCAGGAAAGGGTTAGAAAAATACAAAGAAGAGGAACATATGTAGTTTACCGGTTTCTTTTTAGGAATCATATATAGCCAATTATTTCCTGCTTTTTTGTTGTTTAACCAAGATTCAGGAATAGTCCTCCAAAAATTTTCTGCATACTGGAAGGCCAATTCTCTTAGCTGATCCATGGTCATACCATAAAATAAAATGTGTCCACGATAAGATTATTCCAAATTATTTGATATTTTTATGATAGAAGTCACTAGCTCCACATTTTCGTGGTATGTAAATATTGTAACACGTGTTTTTACCTTTCTTTTTGGTGAAATTATCATCAAATTCTCTTCATTTTTCACTGAGATACGAAATTATAACGGAAAAAAGAACGGAACTGATCGTATACACGTATCTAAAAAAATACTGGAATCAATTACGCGGACCTTGAAAAACTCACAAATACCAGACCGTCCGGAGGGTGATTCTTCGATTCCTCGACAGTAAAACCACTGCCCAGAAACCTGGATGTGGAAAAATCGGGGTATTGGAGATCGAAATTTGGAGAAAAAGGTGATCATGTGCTACAAGAACAAACCTTCGACATCTGTGAGGGATATGGCTAAAAAAACTTAAATGTTCTCCCAGTCTTGCGCACAAAATCAAACAGATTAATGGACTGAAGACTTAAGGCCCAAGCAGTCCCTTATCGCACGGGTGCACAAAGTAAGTCAGCTAAAACACGAGCCCGAAGACTGCACGATCAGATGATATCTGGCTTTAGTGGGTGCATCTTGTTGGATGATGAAACATACGTAAAAGAAGACGTCAAACAATTACCAGGACAGCAATATCGTCAATTGGATCAGCAATTGTCGTAACTTCCACATCGAATCATCAGCACATCTTCTAACAACATGGAAATACACATATTATGCAAGAACTGCTGATGAGAAGATGAGGAAGTTACGAGAATTGCTGATCTAACTGACGATATTACACCGCAAAGTCTCGCACAGGATGTAGAAAAGAGTACAGGTACAAAAATTATGAAAAGTTTCCAAAAAATACATGGTTTTGATGTCGATCTGCTCATGTGGACGTCAAAGCAAGACATTCTTCATGCAGGGCAACATAAACTCGTCAATTTACATCACGGAGTGTCTCCAAAAACGCCTGTTGCCTCTGTACAGATGCCATGACATACCCCCGATCTTCTGGCCAGATTTGGCGTCGTGTCATTACTCAAAAGCAACCAAATAATTGTACGAGGAGAACGACGTTCGTTATGTAACCAAGGAGATTAATCCGCCAAACACTCCAAATCTCCGTCCAGTTGAAACATATTGGGTTATTATCAAAAACGATTTGAAGAAGAAACTAGGCTAAACGCGTCAAGAAATCGAGAACTTCAAGAAAAAATGGAATGAAACAACCAAGAATCGCGGTGATGATCTTGTACAGACCTTGATGGGAGGACTCAAGAAGAAGATTCGAGATTTCGACAATCAAATACTTGAATAAAAAAAGTAATAATCTAATAAATCTACAATGAATTAAAGTTTAAAAAAAATATTTTTCTTTTTTTTATATAATGTAGACTTCATTTTAAAAGCATTATTCTTTGGTGCAATCTTAAAGTGCACACGCTTTAGCCTCGAACATTTTATCAAGTATTCGGTGAGATTCTTTTCCTGTTCAACTGTGAAAACTTGACAGTTGTGTATGAATTCTGAGATTGGTGAGTTACTCACATGAGAAATTCACGGCTCTGAGATCACTTTTAGTAAGCGTTTTGTGAAGCTTTCGTAAAAAGTATACCGTGCTTTCTTAGGTGCTGTAAGAGTTTTACATGAAAACTTAACGAAACTCTTGCAAAAAAAAACTATTTAAATGCCGTGAGTTTCTCACGTGAAACAGTCAGAGATATCAGAATTCGCACCCTGGAGTGTTTGTTGTTCAGCCTGAGATACGCGCGTCTCAAACATGCAGGACCTCCCCTATATAAGTAGAACTGTGACAAATTTCTGACAATTTGCAGGGATTAGGAATCGAAATCTAATGCAAAATTGACAGAATACGGATCATATATCGTCGTTTTGTTAAGTAACTGTGCGATCTGCATTTACTTTTTATTGATTGCTAATGATTTATCGGATTTATCGTTTGTTGTTTGCGAAAAATGTATATAGCAAATGCAAAAAAATGCAGTTAGCATAGCTAATGATACGATCGACGATATCGCCGTTCGGAAAAAAATCAAGCCTAAATAATTCTCCAAAAGTATCGCGGAAGGATCAAATTAAGCTTTCTTTTAGTGTTTTCTTGCAAACTTTTTTCTTTAAAATCCCTAAATATTGCAAAAAAAGAAAATACCTAATTTAGGAATTCAATAGCCTTATTTTTAAGCTTTCTGGTTATAGTTTAGCCACAATAGTAGGTTTAACAAACTTAATTTTGGTGCCTAACTGGTGTCTTCTCTAGTGGATGACAATTTATGAAATGTGAGACAGTGAATGGAAAAGGAGTTCTTGATCATAAAATTAAACACGCCAGAGACAGTGGGAATTTTCACGATGAAAAATCCATAGAACAAAAAAAATGTAATGAAGGGAGAAAGAAAAGTGAGACATGTGAAGATCAAACGTTTGGGCACGTTGATTATTTTAGTAATTGATGATGGGGAAGTCATCGTTTCTCTTTTCCACCGACGATGTACACAAAAGATCCCAAAAAGCCACACGCATGAGACTCTGTGCCTTCCTCCTGCTCCCCCTCCAAAAAGACGTCTCGATCTTGTGTTTATATCAAGAAAAGTGGAGAGGGATTCAATATGCACCAAAGGAGATGATCACACGATCGCGCCTTTTTTCAACTCCCATGGAAATCTTTTATGCTGGGAGGAAAGGTCAATGTTTCGAAGCGATCTTACACAGTGCAGATGATCACATGTCTCATGATCTCTTTGACTTCCTGAACCGAAAGACTTTTTTTTCTGCTGTTTGTGGAAATTCCTGGATATCATAGTTAAGTGATTGACAATAACCTTCCGGATCATCATGCATATTACGGAGAAATGATTTTGATTGAGTTTATGGTTAAACATGTTCATGAATGACATTCTAAAAACTGATCTAAAATTATCAAATTTTCGCATGATTTCTCTACCATGGATTTCCTGGCTGCCACCGAGGCGCAAAAAAGCCCAGACACTATGTGGTGCCAATTCAGTCCACCAATGAAATCAAACTCACTTCAACTTCATCAAATCACTGAATATCTCTCTATTGATCGCGAGCCAGTATTTTTCCCGCAATTCCGTAATGATCAGGTGAAAGATGATTGTCAGATCACTCATGATCATACGCAATCTTATCGCATGATCAAAAATTCTAAAAAAAAAGTTGAAAAAAAATTGTCTCAAAAGCCAGAAGAGGAAGCAATTTTTCATGCAGGATCTTAAGTGGAAAACACCAAAATCGAGAGGCTTCTTGAGCCATGAATATTCCCTCAATTGCACAAAGTTCAGAGTTTTTCCTATATGCGTTAAATTGAATGTGTTGATTGAGACAAACAAGAGATGATTTAACATTTTATCACCATTTCACCTCGCATTGGAGTGCCGTTTTTCATCTCCATTCTTGACTACCAAATTCGATTATTTATCTTTCTTCGCCACACTTAAAAATATTTCTGACTCATTGGGTATTTATACAATTAGTTAATGAATTTTACCATTTATACATACGAAATTGAAATGGAGAGAAATAGTATTTTTCTCACTATCAAGAGATTTAATTGCCAAAATTACAGGGTTTGGAAGTAAATAAAATTTAATTGGCTGTTTTCTTTAGTATTCGTTATTGCTAGTTGCTGTACAACTTCAATAACTTCTTAATTTTACAAATTACCTGTGTATTGATAGAAAACCTTTGAAATGTACGGACTTTAAACGTACATAGGGTTTTTAGTCAAATGAACGTATCAGGCAAGATTTTTATGAATTTATTGCCTTAAGCGACTAAAGATTGATTATTAAGGGAAAACGGTCTATTTGATTTTGATAAACCACTAAAAATGTTTGTTATTTAGGATTTTGAGAGTCCGACCAGGCTAAACCTTCAGTTTAAAATCCGTGTTATACGGTCTTCAAACTAGAGGTTTAGCCTAGTTCCCGTAAAGTGGTCTTCAGACTACACGGTAAAAAATTTCGGCAGATATTTTTTCTAAAATTAGCTCGTCTACGGACACCCAAATTTTTGGGACAAATTTGTGTCTATTTTGGACAAATTTGAATGTATTTGGGATTAAAATGTCTTCTTCAGATACAATTTTGTTTCAAAAATATTTGTTCCAAAGTAAATTTATTCCAATATTTCGGTCAGTGGCCGAAAATTTTCACCGTGTAGAGCTATAGCCTAGTTCCCATAGGTCTCAAATTGGTTTTTGAGAGCTTAATAGGTTATTTATCTTTAACAATCCAATCCTATGTTAAACTTTTCCAAAAAATCATGATGGATAAGAAATTAGAGCAGTTAACCAATTTGGCTAACCCTTAAGTCTGAAGCCTATATAAGTCTCACCTTTCTAAAAAGCAAATAATTTTATTGCAAAATTTTGCAAGAAAAATTGAATGATAAGAAATTAGGAAAAATAAGTTTAGGGTAAAGTATGATATTTCAGGACATTTTTTTTTATCACTTTACAGTTTCAAACATCTTAACGACTTCTCAAATTATTTTTTGAAATAAATATGAAAAATGTATATTTCTTTATATTTACAATATCGCAAAAGATTGTGGAAACTGCTCTCTCTCTTGGAGTTCGGGCACTTAAAATGTCAAGAAGTAAAACTGGTATATTTCGGAACAAACAAAACTGGCTGTCATGCAAATATATTCCAATGAATCTGATTACTTCCTTTCGAGTAGAAGGTCTAAACTTCACTCTTTTATAATTTTTTTAATTTCACATGTAAAGAGGCTTAAATCGAAAAGAAAAACACTTAATAATATTACTTATTGATGGTCTTCGCCGATCCGGTTTACCATGTCAAAGTATATAGGGATATCATTTACCAAGAAATGTACAAGGATCCTAAGAGGATACTTGTAGTTTCAGTCATATTCAATAAAATGCAAATAGCGGTATTTTGCAAAAAACGACTTTGTGAAAATGTTATCTTAAAGTATATAATTCCAAAACCGGTTTTAGAGTAGTAAATTGTCGAAATTGTCTAAATCTGTTCTCAATTTATGTGGATAGAATCTATTTCGGTTCTGTTAAATTTTTTTATTAAAATACCTTTTTCACTAAGGAACGCAACGGTCTTTCTAAAGTTTTTATTAGAAAAGTACTTGAATAAAAATTATAATATGGTGCCTTAAGGTAATATGGCCGAGATCTATAAGATGGCATGGCCGCCATTTTGATTTGATATTTTTGTTCGCCATTTTGAATAACTGTCAAAACCAAAAACTCAACCGATTGAGCTGAAATTTTAGTATGTATTAGCTGATGTCAAGACCTTTTCAGAACAATATAATCCGACCTAGATCAAGGGACTGTCTAGATACAAGAGCTGAAAGTTAAAAATCTTGACACTCTCTTGAACACATAATTAAGGGGCACTTCCTTTATTGAGATCATCATAATAATGTCATAATAATAATAATAATCACAATAACAATCAAAATAACGTTAGGCGATAGGTCTATAATACAAAGAATGAGAAAAGAAATGTTTTTGCTTATAACTACTGGATAGGTATTATTTAAGGATCTGAAAAACTGTTGTTACATAGATTAAAAAATGATTATATATTTTTTCGCTTATATTTCTTTATTTAAATAAGAGAAAATAAATATATAAAATAAAAGCCTCAACTATTTTTAATGCTTACTGAGACTTTTCGTTTAGGTCTCAAATATTCAAAATTAAAAAAAATAAAGACCACCAAAATATGAATATTTCAATATTTTAGACTTTGAGCCTTTGTATCTAGGTAAATGCTTGACGTAGACTGGAACATAGATTCGGTCTAAAAAGGTCTTGACATCGGCTACAACATCCTAAAAGTTTAGCGCAATCGAATGAGTTTTAGGTTTTGAAAGTAATTCAAAATGGTGGACAGAAACTTCAAATCAAAATGGCGACCACTTATCTTCTCTATCTCGTGAATCTTACTCTTAGGTTTGAAGATCTTCATTTTAATCTTTTTAATAGAAATTTTAGATTTTTTAGTATTTATTAAAAAGTGCAGTCACCCCTATTTTATTCCAAACGCAAGCTTTTTTCTTAATTTTTTTTAATATAATAAAATTTTATAAAATAAATACTAGTGGCACAAAATCCATTCACCAACAACTGAATACAAATAATTTTACCCATTCACCTTTCATTTTAATTTTTCTGGCGTTAAAGGGGTTCGAATTGCATGCAGTGAGCTTCACTGCACTTGATTCCACGGGCATGGGACTGACGACCCCATCCCTGTATAAGGAAAAACAATAATGGATGTCCCGAACTCCCATTGTGGGAAGGCTTAGTTTCTCTATGGAACGTTGTGCCACCATTATTATTATTATTAATATTGTAAAAAAATTATTAAATTAATATTAACGACTTACCACTAGCCTCAACCTTAATTCCATAATCTGTAAAGTACTTTAATGTCAATTTTCATAAAATCTTTCGGAATGTAGAATAGATACTAATTTAGTGCTATTTAGACAAATTGCAGAGGACCTCCCTCAATTTCGGAGGGACGGCAGCAATTTACTCTCATTAACTGAATCTTTAGTGTAGAGACACACTTGAGGAGAAATGCGCATAAATTAGAGGATTCAAGAGGATTCCTCAGGGGAGGACCCAGAAAATCACTCTCTCTTGGCTCAAATATTGTGACAAATTGGCCTCAAATTTCACAAGAACGAGTCCCAAGGATTGGCGCCATTGAACACTCTGTGGCCAGAGTATCAAGTTCAATTCTTCAGGCCAATCTTGAGTGTCTTGTTTTTTTTTTATCTGGGCTTCCACAGCCGAAACGATCTGGGTGATTGTTGACTTTGGCAGAAATTACACATGTTCACAATGTTTTCGAGAGGGTGGTCCTGGGTTCAAAATTAATTGGCAATGAGTAGAAATTCCTCAGTGGAATTTCTCTTCGGCCACTGCCCGTAATTTTCTGTTACACTCCACAAATTTTCTTCTGGGGGGCCATGAATCTGGCTTTTCTTCCTTCCCCCCATCTTGGCCCCCCTCAAAAAATAAAACGATCCCATAGTGATCCCCTGCTCCCGTGAAAAAGCAACTTCATTTGCCACGGTACGCATTTGGCTCATAAAAATAAGATCGTCTTGGCTTTTGCTCCCGAAAAGTCAATGAGGGAAGCCTCTCTGGGATCGTGAAAAACCTGATCCTCCATCTCCGAGGAGTAGTACAGAGATCTGGTACAAGAAAAAAAAAAGATTTTATGGTGATTTTTATTCTCTGCACACACAAAACACATGTTCACGATCTCTTTTTTATCTTCACATCTCATTTACATGTGTAAGCCCAAAAAAAAAAAACACAGAAAAAAGCATCGATGATCTCGCCCTAATATCTCTCCTTGCACCCGAAATTATGAAAAATTTTGAAGGATGTTTGGGAGCACTTGAGAGATGGCAAAACGTCTGCATTAGAGCCTTCCCACCCAAAAAAGATTCCTTATCAAAATTTTGAAAAAGAGGAAAAAACAAGTCATTGGGAAGCATTTACACGCATCATTTATTCACTTAGCACCTCAAAAAGGCTTCCATTTGACTCAATTAATGAGCTGCTGAGAGACTTTCCTCGATAAATTTTACCAAGAGAAGCTCTTGAGGCACAGACACCCAACACAAAAAAAATCAGGGCAAATTTCACAAGCAATTACCAACTTTGTGGCCATTTGGAATTTCATCTCTTTAGAAAAAGAACATCTATAATGCTTAAGTATCTAACTGTGGAAAATCTTGCTTCATTTCTTTTTTTTTTAGTGGAAATGTTCGGCAGTTTGAAACGTTGAAAATTCATCAAAAATTACATAAATTATTTTTCTGCCAATAGAGTTTGAAAAATGTTGTTTGGTTTTTTAAAATAAATAGGTGAGATTATTAAGAATTTCACCTGAAAACAGACGTTTAACCCATCTTTTCGATCAGCCTCCACTTCTACCCAAAAACGACCAAGTAGGGTAAATTAAGCTAATTCAAACCCTGCTCCAAATGGAAATTTTTCACTATTCCAAATGGAGACGTCATGGTTTTCATAATAAATACAGTACTAAATGATTATATTATTATATTTTCTATACCACAATTTCATTATTTAGTTAATTTTGCTCCAAATAAAGCAAAAATCCATTCATATTCCAAGATTTTAATTTGTTAATTTCTCAAAAAAATTAAAAGTGTACATTTTCACCATCGAATCTTTCATCGATCGACCAAGTTTTCCAGTGAAAAACACAATAAATTGACTGTTGTTTATTCGTTTTGTTTAACATTTATGTCATATTTATGGCTAATTTTAGTTAAATTAAGTGCTAATATTTATTGTTAACGGTACGTGAAGTTTTCAAATGAAATAATTACCTATTTCGTGAACAAAAAGGGTTTTTCTGAAGTGTCTGCAAATGCTTCAATAGGAAACCCTGGAAATATATTTTTTTTGGAAAGATTTTCTTATTGTTTTAGATGGGAAAGTTGAAAAGACCAGGAATAAGAACAAATCCTGCACTCAGGAGCAACTCAACAGGGTTTTGGAAGCCTTTCGTCGCGGTTTCACTTACACTGTTTGTCTCCAATTAGAAAATTTCCCTTGTCTCCATTTAAATTAATTTATTTCCAATAGAAGCATTTTACACTCGAGGAGCAAATTTATGTAAATCTCTTCAGAAAAAATATGAACTTAATGTGTTGAATCTTCTGTCGAAGTTAAAGCGTCTGGAAATGGTTTTGTATTAGGACATTTACCCTATGCATTATCCGCATGAATATTTATTTCCCAAAATATTTTATTTAGTTCAATAGCCCTGCATTCTAGAGATAATTGTTAATGTTTCATCTCTGCGATTACGAATAAACAAAATATAGAGTAATATTTTCACTTACTAATGTAGGGGAGGGTAAGGCAGTTTCAATTCTTACTAATTTTTTTTATTTCTTTGAAAGGAATGAGATAAGACATTTATGTCACTAAAGTAGTACTTAAAGCCGCATGTTCAAAAAATTATTAATTTCTCAAAGCTTCTCGTTTGAGTTCTATATAATTGATTTTATAAAACAGCAACAACGAGAAATTTTTTGGAATATATTGGGACATAATAATGTGGATTTTTTGCGGAATTTCCGTGGAGTTTCTACAAAATGTCTGTAGAATTTCTGCAGAATATCAGCGAGGTTTCTGCAGAATTTCTGCGGAATTTTTACAGAGTTTGAAAATGCTTTCGCACACTTGTAAAGGATAATTAAAACTGATAATATGCCAAATATGGAGACACTGCAACTAGTATTATGACAAGTTTTAACGACCTGTCGGGGAGTTCTGAAACAGTATGACAATGTTAGAAGATAAATTTTGAAACTTTTATGTGGTAAATTTGGCAATAATATTCAAAACTGTGAGCCATATCAACAATTGAGAGGATTATAGAGCTGCTTGTAATAGCAATTCGATACTCATTGGCCTTAAATGTCGTCTTGCTCTTGAATTTAACCACAAAAATTTGTCATATGACAATGTCATATTGTTATAGAATTCCCCTACTAAAGTTGGTTGTACTAGTTCCTCAATTTAAAATCCGCCGTTCACAGATGGATGGAGATTAGTTATCTGCCTACAATATCTAGTTACAATTCCTAGATATATCTCAACTCAAAACTAGTATTTGTTGGATGTGCTATTTTACCACTTTAACTAGTAAAAATAAATCAGCAAAGCACGTCATTTGATTAAAAACGTGTATAGGGGAAGTGAGGGATGCTTCGCACGCGCGAGCCTTCGAACAATCCGAGTTTTCTCTTTGTTTGAAAAGTGCTAGTTCCTCATTTCTTAGGCATTAGATAGATAATCATAAACCTCTTCTTCATTGCAAAAATAGGCAACCTAGCCCTTCTTTCCTAGGTTCTAGAATCACGAATGCAAAAATGGCCTAAACCGTGTAAACAGACGGAATTCCCACGGGAATTCCCATGAGATTTTCCATTCCGGATGGGAATTCCGGATGGAAATTCCCATATTGAACTGTCAAATTTTTACCATCCGCTCTATGCGCCTCTGGTGGACTTCAAGCGCAACACAAAAATGCTCCGAAGATTTGAATTTCAAATTGTGTTTTTTCCGAATATAAATAACGGAATGTGTATTTAGAAGATATTTTACGTACTTTATTTTATTAAAGTGGCTTTATTATACCACAAGGATATTAGTAATATTATCTATTAATACATTTCATGGAAAATCTTTTAAAATTTCTCGAGAAATGATTAGAAACGTTGTTATAGCGTAAATATCTTGTCAAAAACCCTCAATTAAAGTGGATAAATCAACGACAGGCTTTGGATATCTTTGCTGATAGGACCTATTGATTAATTTTCGTTTAATTGTAGTGCTGATAATTTAAAATTTTATAAAGTGTTGGAAGAAAATGTATAAAATATCCCTGGGTCACCAAGCAGTCAATATATTCGGAACAGAGATGTTTACAAAAATTAGTTAATTGTATAATAATTGAATACAAATTGTTTTAAAAAACAAGAAGACTGTAAAATATTTTAAAATTTTATTTCCAAAAAAAAGTAAACAATAAAAAATATTGAAGTAATATTTTATATCCGAAAAGGCAGTTTATACGGTTTCTGGCTATAATTTTCATCAGTGAACTTCGATAGTTCTTACTATTCTTTGTATTTCCTTATCTATATTATTATATTCTTTACATTTTTTAATAATGGGATTTATTGAAAAAGATAAATTTTGAATCTGCCTTTCCAATCATTTAAACCTCTTCTGAAATGTTATTGATGAATATTTAATTTAATCCAGAAACACTAATCCTTTCAAAATTATTATAAATATTATTATTCGATTTCAAATTTGCTTTTAAAATCAATGTTTTGATCACTACAGGAGATCTTACATGTTTTTTTCATATATTATTTGCTTAAAAACACTCCAAATTAAATTTTCGGAATTCTCCGGAAGCAAAAAGCTATCTCGAGCGAGATAGCTTTTTTCCATTTTAGAAAATTGAATATTTCACCCTCCAACGGAAAATTTCCATTTGAAATTCAAAATATTTCAAGACATTCGGGCAGTTTCGTGCACTTTTGCAGAGGGCGCTTGTATAGCAAATTTACCATTTGCTCGTGGGAATTCCCGTGGAAATTCCGTCTGTTTACACGGAAAATGGGAAATTTTGATGACTCACATTTCGTGCGATTTCTCACAGTTAAATTGATTTTCAGAAATAAACACTTACAGCAATAGATGAAGGGTTAATCTGGGTTGATATTTACGTAATATTTTTTGCATCGGAGGAAAATTATTTTCCGAGTGGCGAAAAAATCCTAAATTCTACACTACGTATTGGTTCAACCACTGAAAGTGTTATGGTTCGCCAACTCATCAGGTAACTCCAGCAGCTTAAAATCACTACATGACCTCAAAGAGGAAAACAAAGGAAAAGGAAGATGAAAAAAAGACAGCTGATAAATTTTTAGGGTTGTCACATTTGAAATTTTCATATTTCAGTCGATTTTTCAACATAAATTTGCAAGAAAAACAGTGCTTCAGAAAAATTAGAAGAAAACTGTTTTAGATACCTTCTTTTAGTAACATAATGGTTTCCTTGGATTCGTGGAACTTGAATCTTATAATCGGTAAATAATTTTTAATTGTGAGCAAGAGTTATTCCAGGAAAAAATGCAATGACGAACCTTAACAACCCATCGTGCGAATCTTGCCTCCACAGGCAAGGTTCGCACAAATCATCATACTTTTTTCATTTTCCTGTCCAGGAAGAAGAACAGATTTTACGGCAGTGAATGAGGCACGCATAGAAAGTTAAAAGACCACAGATTCTTGTGGTGTAGCGCAATTGATTGTCCATTTTACCGTTCAGCCAGAAAAAAATCTTAAATATTGACTTCCAAAAAGCGTGCGAACCATCCCTCACTTCCCCTAACGAACAAGTTATCGAAAACCACCCAAGATAATTGATTAGATGCGTCATAAATGGCGATTTCCACGCAAAGAACAATCAAGGGCACCGACCTGGAGACGTTTTTGGATTAAGATCATAATATTAGCTTTCGGAGTCATTAAACATGGACTCAGTAAAATATTTTGAAACATATACAGGGGAGTTTAGGCATGGTTCGCACACGGTGAACCCTAAAACGATACAAATTTTCTCTTTGCAAAGAGCTAGTTCGGCATTTCTTAGCCATAAGAAATCTTTATTAACCTCATAAAACGAAACCAACTCTTTGCAAACAAGGAAAAAATTCGCATCGTTTGAAGGTTTACTGTGTGCAAACCATGCCTACGTTCTCCTACCATTGGAAATACTAAAATGAAGGAAAATGGGCGGCGCATGACTTGACTAAAAAAAAAAACAGACTAAAATTGAAAAAAAGAAATGTTTCCGATATTTTGGCGTTGCGGTATGAAAGAAGGATTTCTCAGCATCGAAGTGGTACAGGTGATGAGAAATGGCTATTGTTTTTCGAGTATCCTACACCCAAAATGTTGTAGCTCTCGCCATATGAAGGATCAAAATCGTGAAAATGACCAAATAACTCTAGAGAGAAAACAATACTCATCAGTTTGTTTAGCTAAGCAGCACTTTATCAATTTCAAGGAAATGTAAAATTGAGTGTGTTATTAGTTTTGATCCATGAATCACTACTAGGTGAGATTCTTAACAATCTGACCTCAATCCTACCAAAATTTCATGTTCTCTGATCGAGCCCAAACTTTGCCAAAATGTGTTTCACTTAGTAGCAGTTTTCCGAGTAAATAGGGTAAAGTGGTACAAGTTGGTCAGAATGGTACAATTTGGACGGGGCTTTTTGTCTTGATAAATTTAATACTTCATTTTTATTTGTATATTCTTAATGTTTTAGTTTTATAATTTGGTTCCTTGTGCTTAAAAACAAATTTTGTACTGTATTTATCAAGAGAAAAGCCATGTCCAACTTGTACCGGCGAATTGTCCAACTTGTAGCACTAATTCTAAATTATATCACTTTACCCCATAGCTTTTTATTCTATTTCTAAGTGGATTTTGACGAATTTGAACAAGTTTTACAAATACGTTCTCATGGACCTGAGTAACTTTTTACTAGAGCAAATTGAATTTTAAGCTTGAGAACAATTTCCCAAAACGATATTCTGACTTAGACCAAAATGCCCTAAATCAGAAAAAATCTTATTTTAATTTGATTTTGACGATGTTATATGGTTCGAATAGATAATAAGCAGCTTTGATTCGTTTTTCAAAAGGATTTTTTTTAAGGAAAAGGGATCAAGAGCAGCTTCAATTTTAATTTAATATTTTTTCTGCTTGAAATTCGTCATGAATTTTCACATGTGGGAAAAAACTCTAGAACGTCTAAAACACTTCCAAACGGGTTGTTCCTGGGTTGGAAATTCCGATAAAAAAATCTTTTCTATTTTTTTTAATTTAAAAATAAAATTTAAATTGAATTTTTCGGCGAATTTTGTAAGCTAAGAGCTTACTAAAACCACCAAGAAGACATTTCCTTCAAGAAAATAGTGAGAATTTGATCAAAAATGGAATGAAAAACATTCTCTACGAATCTCAGAAGGTTCTTGAAAGTTTCTTTCAAAAATTCAATGCTAAATCTAATTTGATTATTTTGGGGCCTGATGTACAAAGGCTTTAGCTACACTGAGAAAAAATGAGGGTGCGATTAACTTTTTTTCTCGTAACTTTAACACTTTTTAGGTGTAAAGATATATCAACATTTTTTAATATTAATTTTACACCTTTTAAAGGTAAAATAGGCATGAAAAAGGGTAAGTTTAACCCCTAATACACCTAAAAAGCGTAATATTTACACCGATTTCAGATCAATACTGCAGGGTAACATTAACATTTCCGGAATGTTATTTTAACATTTTCGGATTTCTCTCAGTGTATGTGCTTTCCTCAATTCTTCCGGTATTCGTCAGAAAATATTCCTCTTTCAAATCAAAAGAATCAGGTTTTTCTCCAAAGCTTTCGACCCTTGGTGTAGGTCTTCTTCAGTGGGTCAATTTAAAAACTTTCAAAAATTTGAAAAACGTCTATCGCCTAATTAACAATTACGCTTCGCCAAATTTGCTCTTAATTTCCCGGGGAAATTTACTATTTTCTTCATTTAATTTCTAATAATTTATTTTCATTTTTTTTAGACTTTATTTTTAAAGCATTATTCTTGGGTGCAATTTTAACGTGCGCACGCTTTATAATCCGCCACTGGGGATGGGTTAGATTAGAACTTTAGTAATGGTAAAGAATGTTACCTGTGATAATGAATGATAATGTTTCTGCGATAAGTATGAGTGATAACCAAAAGGAGTCCCTGGACAAACCTGTGATAGATTTATAGAGATTAATATTCGGCGAAAAAGACCGATTTTCACGTTCTTCGGTTCAAATATTTTATTTCACTTATAAATTAACACTAGGTTAATAAAATTGTAATTATAAATTAATTCAAAGATGCCTGATGGCCAAGATGATGTGTGATATCTTGTGTGAATGATAAAAAATGCGTGTTGATTGATAGTGAATGTGTTGAAGAGATTTTTACGGTGTGAAGTTGTCTTAATGTTGAAATTGGAACAGTGATGTGAAGTTAGATGATTGTGGTTTTTAAATATTAGTGAAAGTAAACCAAGTAAACTGATTCTTTAGTATTTCATGGAGCTTCGTTTCCAAGTAAAGAGAACATAACAATATTATGATTTCTGCTATGAAGGCAGAGGTATCAGAGATCATTTGCTTTTATGTCGTCCCTGTAGCTGTTTTATAGGACAAACCCGTTTCAAGTTCTTACCTTATAATAGCCTTTTACAAGGCTTACAAAATGTGCATTTTAGAACTTTAATTCTTGGGGAAGTTTCCGGTCCTCGAGCCCCTAAGAAAGGGTAATATGATCGAAGGAGTAATAATCTAGCTTGTGTAATAATCTAGCCTAGATTAAAAATAAAAGAACATTCTCAGACCATTTTTCCGGAAGTTTTCTTAAGATAGCGCGTGTTGTGTCTTTAGCTGTTTTTTAGGATGAAAAAGTGCACAAGTGCACAATAAAAAGACAATGAGAAGATACAGATTGAAAATCTTATCTCAATGTGCCGAATGAGCGTCTCGCACAGACTCTCTTCGTTTGTTTGTTTTCGCTGCAGACAAATTACAATCTCACATAGAAGAAATAATAAATAGTGACGATTCTGTGTTTGTGTCTTCCTCTCAAAATCCTCCACAATTGATTCTTCCACTCACACTCAATTGTCTGCATTTTCTCAAGTGCCTTCAAAGTTGGGAGGAAAATATGGCTTTTTAGCCATTTGGTCAGCGTTTTTTTTGGGTAGTGTTTAACAACAAAGATTAAATAAAATTGAAGAATAACAGGAGGAAAATTTTGATAAAGAATAAACGAATACTTGCAGAAATGACGGAGTCAGAAATCCGTTGGAGGTAATTCACTTTGAAATGGAAATTTGCCTAATTCCAGGAGTTTTTCGATGTATTCCCTGAAATTCATCGATTCTTCATGTGTCTCAGCTGTGAAAAAATAGAAAATTTTAAAATAAAAAAATAAATAAAAATAAAACCAGAAAAGAACAACTCAATGAATATTCTTACAGGAAGAAAAAACATACAAAAATATCCTTGAATACTTTTATTTTGTTCATCAAGTATTGCATTCATAACATTTTATAAAAAAAATCGATTTTAAATTAAATTCACCATCATAATACACTATTTTTATACTGTATGTTTTTTCTCATGTATTTTTTTCTTTATCATCTAAAAGAATATATATATTTTTTTTAATTATTATCATCAAAATACTAAATAATAAAAAACTGACTAATTTTTTTTAATTATCGTATAAATTATAGCAATAAAAAATTCAATTAGGAAAATGCGGTAAATACATTTTCAGAGAAAAGTATAAGATTTTTTCATTAATTTCTTTCACGTTTACACCAAAAAAATTGTTTTTTTTTTTTGTTAGCAATGTAGCGAATTTTTTCCATGCTTTTTTTTAATGCGAATTTTCCTTGCTCATTGCGTGTTCTTCCATTCTTTGTTATTCTCACCAATCTAAGTGACGTAATAATACGAAACAGCCATTGTATTTTTTTCGCTAATAATTTTTTGTTCTCGGTATAAAACACGTTCAATTCTAAATTGAATTGGGCGTCATTTTGAGGTTTACTTAAGAATTTTAATCGGTTTTTTTTTCACTGTGCAAAAGTTATATCTTTCTAGTTAGGGTTTTTTGTTCTAATAATTATTTTCTCTTTTTTTTTTAGAAAAAGTTTCCTCGTCCACAATATTTTTTTGTAGGTTTGTTACTATTATTTTTCACGTTTTTTTAAAACTATTTTTTTTTACTAGTAAATTTTACTGAACTGTTTCTTGTTTTTTTTTTACTATTATTCCTTATATTTTTTTATTTTTTATTTCTTTCAAATGAAAGAATATTTTTATGCGTTTTTTTCCATCATTATAATTGTTCATCCGGCAGTAAATAAAATACTTGAGCAATATTTCTACAGAAATTTACTTCATTATCTTTCTTTTTTTTTGATCTTTTACTTTAAAAATGCTTCTTAAAATTCTATTCAAATGATTTTATCAGTTTTTTTGTCAACTTTCAATGTGTTGAGGCTGTCTTTATAAATTTGAGTGTGTGGGAAATCATTTTGACGATGATCCGCCAAAAGTTTATGCGCACCTGTTTGAAGAGAAAAAGAACAAGAGAAAAAAAGAAGAATTTTAATTAATATGCTTCTCTCTTCTCTTCTAAAAAAAAAATATGAAAAACAAATAAAAATCACTTTAAATATGATTCTATTCTGTTTTAAATTGAAATTCTATGGCAAATGAATTCTTTTGTCAGTGGATGATGAGAATGATTTTTTTTTAAATAGAAAATGTAGAGATGCTATAATTTATTTGAGGCGGAATTGTGAGTTACATTCATTGCTCTTGTGCATAATGAAAAACAAAAGTTGCCAAATAAAATATAAGACAGTGAACAATAAATGAATAAAATTCTAACTTGGCAAATGTTGTTCCCAAATCAAGTGATACAACTACAAATTTCCTTTTACTTGAGAATTTATTTAATTTTTCTTTTTTTTCTTTAATGGTCTACTTATTAAAGTACGATTTTTCTGTAATTATATCTTTTATATTTCTTCATTTTGTTTATTTACACGTTTATAAAGAGGGGATAAATGCATTGCTAAATTTACTCTAAAATACCCATTTTTAAACTTCACAATGGAAACACATTAATATAGAACTTGAAAATTAGAATTTTTTTTTGGAAAATAGGGAACAAAAGGACCCTTTTGAGCCTATGTACTTGCTTTCTTGCCCAAGTCTACTCTGAAAAGAAAAAGATTAAGCGAACAAACGGATTTTGTTAAAATCTTATTTGACAATTTCACAATTTTTTTTAACATTTTGTATGGAAAAACCCCGTTTTGACAAACTTTTAACAAGATCCAGTTGACCGCTGTTTTAACAAAACTTTCCCATGTATGGAAGAATATCTTTTTGACAAACATTTCTTGTAAATTTGACAAAACTTTTTTCCTTTAAAGCACAAAGCCTTATCGATCTTTCTCAACTAAAAGAGTCGAATTGACCTATGTTTGAATGCACGGATTTTACTGAGTAATATTCATTTCGAAAATATTCTCCGTTATTTCGATTCAGGAACAGCACTGAAGCAGTTCTCTCATGAAAAATTGGCCACGCCCCTTTCAAAATTTTTGTTTGAATTACGTAAGGGAAACTCGGTAGTTGCAAAAAAAGGGGCGGTTTTAATTACTGCGTTTTTTTTTTAATTAGATATTATAAACTTCAGAGAACGAGACCTATATAAATTCCTAGATACTATAGGAATCTTTGTCCACTTAAGTTGACCTAAATTCAAGTACTACGGACCTAAAAGGGGGTGGCAAAGCGTCCCAGGCTTTGCGAAATGCTCGAACTCGTGACTGAGATGCTATACCTCAAAAATACTTTCGCATCATTATTATTCACTGGTTCTCAGCCGATTTTAACCGATTTATAAATCATTCAAAAGATCCTCCAAAATTGATTTAAAAATAAATAGAATTGATTTTCGTATAAAAATTATTTATCGGTTATGAACCGGTTCATTATCGATTCAAAACCGATTGAAACCGGTTCAGTTTTGTCGGAAATTCCAAGACCTTTCCAACGAGCCCAAACGTGAACCCATTCGCTTGATAAATGCGCTCTCTAGTGTCTTTTTAACCTTTGACCTTGAAAAATCGTTATTAGGAATGATTCAACGGTATTTTCGTATATAGACGAAATGTCCGCCTGGGTAATCTCTAAAACATATCCAAAAATGAAAAAAATTGCACTACACGTATTCAAACAATCCTAAAAAACATGGTTTTGGAGGGGAAAAGGAAGGGTGAG
Source organism: Phlebotomus papatasi (assembly GCF_024763615.1). Taxonomy (NCBI): domain Eukaryota; kingdom Metazoa; phylum Arthropoda; class Insecta; order Diptera; family Psychodidae; genus Phlebotomus; species Phlebotomus papatasi. The sequence goes on from NC_077223.1 coordinate 65,078,477, forward strand.
GGGTAAAATAAGGGCATGTTAACGATCCTTGGGTCGACTTATCCCTTTGAGAACGAGAAGGTCAAAATTTGGGGGTCAGAAAAAATAATTTTTTCTAACTTTTAAAAGCAAAATACAACTCTAAAAGGCCGTAGGAAGAATTTCATTTTTGGGTCACTGGTGACGCGGGTGACCCAATCATCCTTAAAAGGTTATGGTGGGTCCCCTGAAGGACCCAAGTCGCTATCTCTTACCGTTTGGCCTCTAGAGCTGGCGACAGCCAGACAAACAGCGTGGCGACTTTTTTCAGAAATCGTCTGATACGTGAAGATTTCTTGTGGAAGGTGGAAATTTTGGGAGCTGAAAAAAAATGAGGGATTACCTCTCTCTCCGTGGAGTTCGAGCAGTGAAATGTTTTTACTACCTCTAAAACTTTCATTCTAAAATTCTAAGCGTATGACCCCATTTCCATCATCGCATTTAATTGAGACTTGTTTTAGTTTTCATTTCACGTAAACGGCAAATTCAATATGATCCCTCGTATCCTATTGAACTGAATTTAATCTCCTATATACAGTAGAGTCTCGCTATAGGCCATCGCTCTATAGTCCACAATTTATTGACCGTTGATTTCAAAACACTGATTTTATGTTAGGTTATGTTTTTTAGTATGCGACATGCATAATTATTTTAATATTTTTGGCAAACTTTATTAAGTAGTTGTGATAATTGTGATCCACAATGAAGAGAGCAAGGACAAGTACCACAATCGCAAAGAAAGTGGAAGCCGTCGAGCAATTTCAATACTAAAAATCGTTGATAATTTTAAAAAATTACATGGACTATAGTGCGACCCAAGTGTCAAATTTGAAACCTAATATGGACTATAGCGAGACTCTACTGTATTCCAAAAATAGGGCTCAAAATTTCATTATTTTTTATTTTACATAATCCTTCATTTTTTCAATTTGACAAACTTTTTCGTTAAACTTTTGTAAATAGTTGATATTCTATTCCGAAGGAAAAGATCTGTAAACATGGCCAACTGAACCTTGCTAAGTTTTTCAAGAAGATTCTCGCAATTTAACAAACTTCCTATTGACAAACTTTGAAAAAAAATAGTGACATATCTTTTCATTACCATCTTGTTATGTTCTTTAAATAAATTACAAAATATTTCGGTAAAAAAATTGTCGGATTGTTACAAAAAAACAGATTTTTTGCCGGATTTTTGGAAAAGTTGCGTAAAAATTTTTCAAATTGGTTTCTAAGTAAACAAAAAACCATTTTTAGCAAAATAATTTGAAACTTTTTTGTAGTACACAGAAAAAATATTCTGTAAACTTGTTCGTAAATGTTTGTGGAATCTTTCTGGGAAATTCTGTGGCAATCTTTCGTAAGTCGGATAACTCAAAAAAAGTCCGAAAAAAATTGTATTTTTTCACAAACTTTGTTCGTAACATGATCACTTGATGAGCATTTTTTGTTCTTTGACAAACATTTGTTTGCAACAAAAAAAAAATTCTGAGTTCAAATTTTACTCTGTACAAAGAAAGATTTTCAGTAAATAGGCAATTTTCTTATAATTTTTTTAAGGGTGTTTAGGGGAGTCTGGGTAATTTTAGACAAGCACAACTTTAGAAACTCTTTCTTTTAGTTGAAAAAAATCTCGTAATAATGTAGGGAAATTGTGTTATGCATTTCCAATCAGCCAATACTCAAAGCGAATATGAAAAAATGTCCTGGAAGAAACTACCCCGTTTTTCCCTAAGGAATTAATATTGTCAATATTGTAAAAATGAGGCTAATTACTTTTTTAAACGTTATAACCTTTTCCGTAAGCAAAATTATCGTTATTTATGTTACTGTTTCACTATCTCAATAAATAAAATCCCATTTTATGTCGATGCTAAAATTCTATGTTAAGGTGTTTCCATTGTTAAGTAGCGAGTATAAAAGAGTTAAACTATTTTATTACTCAATTTATTCATTTCCTTTTCAGCTAAATACACCCATATTCACTGGAAAATTATTGTTTTTGTTTTATTTCTTGCGGTAAAAAAGAAATTTTAGCGAGTCTCCCTGATTTTTATTTATCTTGTCTAAAAAAGATATTCTTTTTTGTTCTTTTGCAAAATTTGTACACCAAAATTTCATGCTTTAGCAACTTTTCTAACCTCATTCACTCAAAAATTTTTCTTTTTTAAAATATTTTTATTACCTGCTTTTTTATTTTCTTAATTTCTTTTTCAAAAAAACAAAAAGAAAAACGAACTAAAATCCAATTTCACATGACTGGCATATAAAATAATTTAATTTTGCATTTTTTGTTTTTTTTTAATTAAATAATTAACATATACACAGGGTTCTCATTCCATTTTTTTTGTCCTTTCATCTTACTAACTGTACTTTATGGTTAAACATGTTCTATGCAAAAAATTGTAGTTAATTTACTTTATAAAATGCAGATTAAAAGTGATTATTGTGTTCTTTTTTTTTATACAGTGACATTCAAGTTTTAAAAAATGCATTATAAAAATTCTATATTTACGTTTTTTCTCAGTTTTTCTTTTCTTTTTTTCATTAATATTAGTTACTTATCTCATGCGGTTTGTTTTTTTATATTTCCCAAAATTGCATAGTATTTTTTGTAGTGTACTTTCCTAAATTTTATTATTATTTTTTTGTCTTGAGAAAATGCAGAAGGTTTTTCCTTGAAACTGATCAAGTAAAATTGAAAATTCAATGATAAAATCTCTTGAACCAAGAATTAATTTTTTGTGTATAATGTGTGAAAAAAAATGTTATGATATGAGAATATTAATATTTTCCTTTAAATATTATGTATTAAAAAAAAAGTCAAATATAGCAAATAAAGTGAGGGATGATGATCCAACCAAGAATGATTTTTTTTCTTTAATATTAAAAAGAAAAGAAATGTAATAATAATAAAGAAGATTTCTACCAGTTAGCCATTCCCGGTTTGTTCAGTGTCATAAAGTAAATTTGACACGACGAAGCACCTTTGGCACTGCTAAAGAACACTTTGTCGTTCCTTTCGCAAAGGAACTTGAGACGTTGAGCTTTCTTGTGCATAAAAACACCGTCCAAGTGTCCACTTTCCACTGATCGAATCTACATACACAAAAAACAAGAAAAAGAATAGAGAAAAACAATTCAACACTGTAAAAACAAATATCCTTAGACATATTTTTCTTTTTGGCTTCCTGACTCACTTCAATTGCTTTGTTGCCCCAGCCCATGATTTGTCCTGTTCCGATATAAGCCACAGAAGTCGGCATTTCTCCCCACTGAAAGACAAACACAAATGACTCAGCAGGAATGCCAAGACATTCTAAACAATCTGCACTACTCACTTGCAGAACAATATTCTTTGACACTTTCCCAATGGTATTCACATAGACGCCCTCATTGTCATAGCACAGAAGGAGTTGCATTCCATTCGAATTGGGGAGCGTAACAATGCAGTGTGGAATTATTGGGCCCTGAGTCTAAGTATACAAAAAAAATACAGAAAAAATTTACAATCAAAAAATTGAAAATTAAATTTCTTATTTAGGGTAAATTAAGCTAATTCAAAACCTGCTCCAAATGGAAATTTTTCGCTATTCCAAATGGAAACGTCATTGCATTCATGATAAATACAGTACTTAATTATTATATTTATATTTTTTCTATACCACAGTTTAATTATTTAGTTAATTTTGCTCCAAATGAAGCAAAAATCCATTCATATTCACAAATTTTAATTTATTAATTTCTCAGAAAAATTAAAAGTGTACCTTTTCACTATCGAATTTTTCATCGATCGACCATGTTTTCCAATGAAAAACACGATAAAGTGACTGTTGTTTATTCGTTTTGTTTAACATTTATGCCATATTTCTGGCTAGTTTTAGTTAAATTAAGTGCTACTCTTTATTGTTAACTCTCTTTACTCTTTATTTGTTATTTCGTGAGCAAAAAGGGTTTTCTGAAGTGTCTGCAAATGCTTCAATAGGAAACCCCGGAAGTATGATTTTTTTATTAGAGATTTTCTTATTGTATTAGATGGGAAAGAAGAAAATACCAGGAATAAGAACAAATTCTGCACTCAAGAGCAACTCAACAATTTTTTGGAAGCCTTTCGTCGCGGTTTCACTTACACTGTTTATCTCCAATTAGAAACTTTCCCTTGTCTCCATTTGGATTAATATGTTTCCAATAGAAGCATTTTACGCTCGCGTATTTTTCTTGTATTTAAGAAGTTTTCAAATTATATCTAAAGAATTTTCCCTAAACAGTAACATTCTAGAAGAGTTAAGGAGCAAATTTATGTAATTCTCTTCAGAAAAAATATGAACCTAATGTGTTGAATCTACTGTCAAAGTTAAAGCGTCTGGAAATGGCTTTGAATTAGGACATTTACCCTAGTGCTATTCAAATATTCAAATTCAAAGTTTTCACATAATGTTCATAAATAAAATAAAAACACAAAATAAAGCGTTAAATTTTAGTTAAACCTTAAATTGCAAAATATCAAATTTCTTTTAGTTCTCTTTGAACTAAGTTAGATGAGATTCCTTACAATCTCAGCTTTTATGGTCCTAGATGCAATCCGACCTCGTCAGATCGGGCCCAAATTCTAGATATACACGTGATCTATGAGATTGACACTCATAGATCACGAATATCATATGCGCTAAAAATAATTTTCGTGGACGTCTCGTCCCGTCCGTCCGTCCATCCGTCCGACCATCCGTCCGTCGTATAACCACTTCAGAAGAGAGAACGGAAAGAGATATCGACAAGCGGTTTTCGGCAAAGGTTAAATGGCGATGGGCGGCTAGAAGTAGGTGATATCAGATCCACCCCCCACCCCCTCTTACCACAATTTTGAAACACCACCAAATTTTGATTTTCTCAATAACTCAGCCCCTATGGCATCGATCAATCTCAAATTTTAGTATGTTATAGTTGGGCCTAAGAGCTTTCGATCAATATCAAACTTAAGGTCGCCCGACCCTCCTGACCCGAGCTAGAAGGGGTCAAAAATTTAATTTTCGAATGGCCATATCTTGGGTTCTAATTATCAGAACTTGAAAAATTTTAGTGTTTTGGAAAGCTCTCATTAAGTACTACAACCATTCTGATACCCCAATTTCATCCGATTTAATCGAAGGTGCGATTAATCGAAAATTCTATATTCGATTAATCGATCTCGAATATTTCGAAAACTAGAAGATGCTTTTTCTTTAAATTTTAATATTTTGTAGCTGAAGTCGAGACCTTTCCAACGGTAGATCGTTCTCCTCCTTCGATGTTTCCTGACCCGAGCTATAACTACAAATGTCATGACCGGACTGCATTTTTGGTGTTTTTGAAGCGATTTTGACAAAATTTTTTGTATAAATTATATCTGAGATCAAGATCTTTCTAACGATGGATCCCATCCGTCTTCATCCCAACCCACTGTACCCCGACCCTTACTATATCTATATGGACCGGACTCTGTCTCTAATATTTATTAACCGATTTCAATGAACTTTATTTTCTTTTGTTGGTCTTCCCCACTCAGACTATTTAAAATAGAAAATGACCAGTGATAAGCCCAGATAAGCTTATGGTAGCTGATATTCTTTACAGGTGACCTCGAAATGCGTGCAACTCGGGGTGCTTGCAACTCGGAATACGTGAAAATTCGATTGTGAGTTGAATTTTGTGGGTAAAGAAACGCGTCGAGCCAATTTTATTCATTTCGATCGACAAAAACAGTTTACTCGACGCGATTATTTACCCCCAAAATTCAGTTCACAATAGAATTTCCACGTATTCCGAGTTGCAAGCATCCCGAGTTGTACGCATTTAGAGGTCACCTGTAAAGAATCTCAGCTACCATAAGCTTATCTGGGCTTATCACTGGTCATTTTCTTTAAACGGCACAACTGGTTACGATTTTGTAATGTGCTGGACACACCTACGACTGAAGCCAAGAGACAGCTTAACGTAATAATCAAAATATTGATTAGACTACATTCTCATCAGTTTCCTACTAAGCCGCCTCTCAGCTTAACTCTTTCCGGACCATAACATGTCCAGAATTACAGAATTTATGTAATCTGTAATTGTTAGTTATCATACTTATTGGCCCCGAGAGGTTTTTTCTTATTCTGGTCTAAAAATATAAAAAAAAAAGTCAGGATATCTGCAAGAATATCTGCAAAAATATCTAAGCTCAGGAGTTAATTGGGATCCTGCAAAAAATATCCTAGATTTGGACATCCTTGTAGTTTGTAATCATCCAGAAGAATCGGATTTTTATCGATTCTAGATAGTCTAAAATAATTGTTGTTACCATGGGTACCAAGAGTCCCAAAGGAGACGAAAGAGTTAAAGTGTAAGGGCCTTGACAAACCTGAGGATTAGCCGAGAAACGGCTTAGCGTAATTATATTTGACATAATAGTTAAACTTCATTTCCATAATATTCCACTAATTTGTCCTTCGGCTTAAGTCGTAAGTGTGTCTAGGGCATAAGTCTGCCTAGGGCATAATAATGATACGACTTATTGGCCTTTAAATGACAACTGGATTAACATATGATAAGTTCAGATAAGGCTTAACTGCTCTGATATTATATTGATCAAGATTTTCTTTTTGGATTGGATTAAGGGCAAATGAAATATTCTGAAAAACTAATAAATTTAGTTGATATTCGAACATTAAAACCTTTGGGAACTGGGCCAAATCTCTGGTCTGAAGACCGTTTTAAGTCAATTTCGGAGATAAAGAAATGCATTGAGTTTCTGATCTGGACGATCAAAGTTAATAAAATTGGCATGGCGCAATTCTTTATATAGCCATGTAGAAAACTAACAAAAGGAAAAACCAGTAATAAGCCCAGATCGTCGAGCCAATGTTATCCGTCGCCGAGAACAGTTTGTTCGATACGATTCTTTGCCCCTAAAATTCGACTCACAATCGAATTTTCTCGCGTTCTAGGTTTAAAGGTACTCCAAGGTCGTCTGTAAAGATTCCTAGCTACTATAAGCTTATATAGGGTTCTTGATACCCTGAAGAAAGTCCTAAACAAGGACCGCAATGTCCGTCGAATAACAATCAAAGAACAGTAATAAAATACCGAAATTCTAAATTAATTAGAGGAAATTTAATTAATTAAAATTAAGTAGAAACACTTTGAAGAACCAAATAAAATTTGGAAATGATGGGAAAGTTTGTGTGAGAAATTTTATAAGTCCCTCATATTCTTCATATAAAATATATATTATAAAAAAACACTATTAAGATTATTAAACAAAACTTCCCCAACACACAAGAAAAGATCGATAGCAAACAACGCAAAAAAAAACGAAAGTAATAAAGACAAAAACTTACATGTTTAGGAAGATAAATGTCATAAACTGAAGCTGAATCCAAATCGACAGCATGGAAGCCTTCAGCAGATCCATATATCACTTTGAGACGCGATGACTCCTCAATAGTTAAGTCCACGAGTAATGGTCGATGATGGAGTTCTCCAAAACTCTGTTCATATAAAGTTTATTCCCATTGGAAATTTTCACATAATTTTCAAATACAAGAAAATGAATTTAGAAAGGGGAAGAGACACTTACCTTAAATGCCATGAATTTGTGATAGGGTTTGGGAGCCCATGCATAAATTTCTATCGAGTCTTTCAATGCAATCACTAAGAACTTGATTCGTTCATATTTAACGATTTTGAAATGAACAGCACCTTGTAAATCACCAACATTAATCCATCCATTGCGCCTCTCAACTTGCTGCAATTCCACATCAATGACATTTAAATAAATTTATTCAAGGACAATAAAAACAAAAAAGTATTGAAAACTTACATCTGAGAGACCATCTGTACGGAGGATCTTGGATTTCAGCCATGACAAATAGTAGACCCGAACACGATTCTTCTTTCCGGAAATTGTCACCAAGATATTTTGTCCCTCGAGCACTTCCATCTGCTGGAAGCGACGCCTCGAGATGAGTTGATAGACCTTCGAATTGAACAAATTATTTCTTTTTAAATAAATCCGTTTTTGATTCCTCCTTGTCGTCTACACATTGGTAGAATTTTTTTTTTAAAAAAATGCCTTTTTTAAAAAAAAAATCTGACGTTTCTACCTACAAGGATATGGGAAATTTGCTTTAAAAAGGCATTTAAAAAATATTCTACTAGTGAGTAGACGCCTAAAAATAGTTCGAGATTACATTTCCATCAGTTTTTGACTAATCCGTCTCTAGGTTTAGAGCCTAGAAACGGTTTAGTTAGTGGGAATGTGATGGGAATTTAGTCAAACCAATATATTGATTATAACAACGTTAAGCAGTCTCTGGATTTAAGTCGTAAGTGTGTCTAGGGCATAAAGCGTGTGCGCGAAGAGATTCCCCATCGCTTGACATAAAGTTTAACGTAGTAGGCTTTGGATTTTATTTATTTTCTTTATTGTCGTTTAAAGAAATTCTAATCAGCTTCATTTTGGTTAAATGCGTGTAAATATTGATTTGAGTAATTGGAAAAAGATGGAGAACTTTCGGAGATTAAGAGTTGACAGACAACTTAAGAATCCAAATGCGAATTATGTTGACAATGAGAAATTAACCGGGATGTGTGCCACTCTATCACCCGGAAGACTATAATACGGTTCTAAAGGAACTCAATAGTCAAGACTGTTGCTCAGAATCCAGAAGTATAAGGCCGAAAGCCTGGGATTCAGGTTGATAATCAGCTTTCTAAGCTCTTTATACTTTTGACTTTGAAAAACCGTTAATAGGAATGATTCAATGTTTTCGTATATGAGCGAAATGTACAAAAACATGTCCAAAAATAATGAATTAAATCACTGGAATGATTTCCATTAGTTTTGCATGTATTTTGGAAGTAGGTCATACGAATATGACCATAGACACCCATAATCGAAAAATTTTCGATATCGAATTTTCGAAAAGTTCAAAGTCAAGCCATTTGGGTCGGTCTGTTTCACAGTCGATTTGTTTAAATTTGAAAGTAAAGCGAAGTAAAGTTTAATGGACAAAAAATAGCACGAGAAGGTGATGCACGGAAAGCTCTATCAAGTGAGTTCGAGTATTCCGCAAAGCGGAGAAGCTCTTCCACCTCTTTTCTTCTTATTTCAGATATTTTACAAACCTTTTTGTTTGGAAATAGTGACAACTCGAATATCTCAAGACTCCTTGAGATAATTCTATATCAAAAGATTATAGAAATAATTGATTGGTAATTTGTAGGGGAAAATATTCTCCCTTCGAACGTTCATGCGTTCGAATAATGTGAATTTTCTTATAGTTTTTAAGAGACTTACACTTTTCCATTAAATATTAGTTGGCTTATGATGAATTGTTGATAATTCCGTGATAATTCAGTGTAAATCTCTTACGAAAAGCAAAAAAAAAAAACATATTCACATTCTTCAAAGGCATGAACGTTCGAAGGGAGAGCACTTTCCCCTATATACTATGAAAAAATTCTAATAGTTAAGGTATCGATAATGATTATTATATTTGTTTGTGCTGTTTTGGGAAAGAAATTACCTTTATTTATCTTTTATCCATCGCATCACAATTTTTAATTTTTTTGTGTATTTGCTATTTTGTTTTTCATTTTAATCAGATTTCCGATTCTAGTGAAAAAAAATCCTCTAGAAAAGTCCCAAAAACATGCTTAAGAGTGACAGTCCTGTGACCAGAAATTTTGAAATTTTGAATTTTTTAAGGTTCAGCCACACTTGGTGGACTGCCTATTTTCCAACCGATTTGATTAAATTTAGATGTTTTGGAAAGGTCTTTAAATTTACATCCTGGGTGCACCTTTTTCAAACGGTAATTAATCGGCAAAGTACCTACTCGTAATTGATTTATTTTAAATAAATATTTTTTTGTTACTTTTCATATATTTTTTTCGATCTAGAAACTGACCGGTGCCTCATATCAATTTCCGATCTTCCGTGGTCCCTCCCCCATAATCTATATTGCTAGAGGAGGAGTCTGTTTTCCTTTTTGTCCGCACCCCTGTCCTTCACTACACCAAAACCATGATTTTTTTTGGTTTTTTCGAAAATAGCTCTGACATTTTTTTTTTTTTTCATTTTTAGACATGTTTTGGAGATAGTCCAAGGGAACATTTCGTCCATTCCTGTCCGCAAAATTCGTCATTTTGAATTTTCGATAAGTTTTTAAGCTTTTGATAAGCTTTTTGTATGAGCTCATCAAAACAAAATCGAATTTAAACAGGATGATTTTTAAGTACGGTACAGTATTGGATAGATTTCAACTTTTCAAAAATTAGTTTTTAAAAAATGATTAAGCCTAAAAAATTAATGTAGAAAAACTTATAAAGTCACTGACAAAAATAAAAGGATCAAATTGATCCTTTTGCACAGGATGGATCAAATTAACATGCCCTATTATGATAAATGTGCATTCAGAGTTCGGAATTTGATCCATCCTTTGCAAAAGGATCAAATTTGGATCATTTTGATCCTTTTATTTTTACCAGTAGTGGTTCAATTTAAAGCCCTTTCTTCAAAAATGCAAATTTGTTAGTTGCATAACCGTGCTATCACACTAGGAATTTTTTCAATTTGTAAATTCAATTTAATTTTCAGATGAATTGTTCCTATGCGTTATTTTGCATTAAAAATAATTTGAATTAATAGATTTTCGCTTATTTATTGATATAAACTAATACTTGGACCACCAAAACATGTTTAAATATGCTAAAATAGCATAAATGTGGTTGCTCAAATTAATTTCAACTCAGCAAATTAAAATGTTAAAATTGCTCAACAATTCCAATTTTAGGCGATATAGGCACCCTCATTTTCGTTGTTTTTTTCTGCAAATGAGGTCTAACTGTGTGAAGTAGTTGCTCAAATTCTTCAGTAGCCATACAAAGAAAATTGTTGTGTCCAAAAAAATCACCAGTTGCGATATCATCATACATTTTTTTCAATGAATCCGTGGTCAGATCTCTCTTGGATCCATTTTCTGGCCCACAATCTCTTCCTTTTACCTTGAACCACATTTTTATTGAACATGTATCTTACATAAAGTACGAAAACTTCTTCCTCATCACTGGACTCAGTCATTTTTCTAATAATGTAACAAAATCACAAATGACAAAATAAAACAACTGGCAATCTGCGCGGCTTTTTTGAATTTAGCAAATTTCTCGCAGTGTGTTCTGGCTATGAAAAATTTCATGTGGTTCTCGGAATTTTAATGCTCAATTTGCTGAGTTGAATTTAAAATTAAATTGTGAAAAATCCTAGTGTGATAGCACTGTAACAGTAATTAATGGTTTCAAATAAACAAATTTGCGATATTATCTTGTATGAAAACTCGAATTATGACATCTTACGACCGTACGCACCGGTTTTAGAGATTCGTTATATTCGAAAGCTGAGATCAAATACATTAGAAAAACTATAATGGAACAGATTGTTCAGGGTAAATTCAGGACTTTTTTTTGTAAAAACGTGAAATTTAGCCATGAACAATACTAATTATCTCATACACCACACCATTTCCTTTTAATCCAAGACACTTTTCTCATCTCAAAAGAGGATTTAGCTACATAAAATACAAACATTATCTTGAAAAAAATTATTAGGTTAAACTTGTGAATTTGAACTCAGGACTATTTAAAACATCCACCGCGTGAATATGAGCTTTATCAAGGATAATTGACTTAATTACAGTATCACAATAAAAATGATAATGAAAGAATATCAACTAATTGCTTCAATGTATGCCTTTCAAAACTTCTTACCTTTCCCTGTCCGGATCTGTCAAGTAGCATCAATCCATTCTCCGATCCAATGAGCAAATTGACACCCCAGAGAGCAGCACAGAGGATCTCAGAATTGAAGCGTTTCTTGTACTTCCTGATTTCGGGCGTATCGCTGGCAGCATCATGTGATGTTGGCGTCACATTGACATTCACATGACTCTCGCGCCTCGACGGTCCCGAACCGCCAGCCCCAAAGCCAAATGTGAGAAAACTGCGCTGTTTCTGTTCCAACGCAATGGCATGGGGTGGTAAAGAAGGTGGTGAGAGATTATTTGATGAATTGCTATTGCTTATGCCACCATTCCCACCGCCCTGATGGTGATTTCGCACCATCGACTGACTCGGACTATGCTGCAAACCCTGACCGTGATGGTGAACAGAGGAATTGGACATTGTGGATTGTGGGGAGGAATTTGTGGTGGCAATAAAAGATTTTGAGGGTGTGGAATGAATTGAACTCACGGCTGCACGATACTGCAATGAGACAAGTCAAAATACAGAAACAAATATAAGTCACGTGATAACTCTGTAATCTGTAATTGGAATTTAGTAGGTCCCCAATAAAGTTGGTCTATTGCATTCGTGATATTACAAGATTTTTTTTGGATAATTGTATAAAATTTGAATGGTTTTTTTTTCTTAACTATACAACTTCAATATTTATAATGTATATCACATAACAAAATGTAAAGTGATGGAATAAAGTGTTTTAATCTTACCATGCACATAAAGAGTTTGCCCAAGAAAAAAGCCATTCGAAAATCTAAATCAAAATACACTTTTGTATTTCTCGTTTCGGCCGCGTAGTGGATCAAATATTTTCTGTGCGAATTTCGAATCGAGTCTCAATACACTGAGTGAGATCTTCGATATTCGGGTGATTTGGGCCGGGCCGAAAATGACAGATACACACGTGCAGAGATTTTTTTTGACTTCCAGTATTTGACAGCTAAAAAGTTAAAACAACTCTATGGCAGAGTTGAATTAACTCTACAAATATCGATGTAATTGTTACTCTTATTCGTTGTAAATTTTAGTAAATAGAGTTGAAACAACTCTTCGTGCGAGTTGAATTAATTCGGCGGATATCGATGTAATTATTACTCTTTTTCGATGTAAAATTTCATCTCGACTGAAGTATATGCTTAAGTGTTTTCGTTTTAAGAATATACTTCAGTCAAGAAGATTTTCGTGTGACAAATTTCATATGGAACATCAACTAGAAATATGCCTAACAGTGTTTTATGAAGGCATGTGCGTGCATTATATGTGATATTTCGCTCGAAACATAGGGAACTTGAGGTCAAGAAAATAATAATAAATTTATAAGATTAAAAAAAAACATAAAGTTTCAAAAATATTCATTTTGGGATTTGAAAGAGTTATTTTAACTCTAAAAACAATTTATTTAGCTCTTAAAATTAGTTATTTTAACTTTTAAAACGAGTTAGTTTCAGTCTTAAAAAGAGTTACTTACACTCTGTTGTCATGTAAATTTTAGGAAAAAAAAGTTAAAACAACTCTTCCGAATATTACACCTAAATAGAAGTAAAATCAACTCTAAAATATAGTTAATCGAAAATCAAAACGAAAAAGAATTAATTCAACATCGATTCGAGTAAGTTTTACTCGATTATTTTTCTGAGTGTAGCAAAATCGAAAAGCTGAATTTTGTAGAACTCTCTGTAACTGTTAGCGCTTTGTTTTTTTTTTGTTGTTGTAGGGAAAATCAAAGTAACAAGATTCTTAGTACATTGTGAGAAAACCGACGTTAGGGAAATTAGTAGAACGAAACCGGAGTTCGTCGGAAAGTGGAGTCACTCTTAGAAAAATGGCAACTCTTCCCAAAGCTTTCGGCTCGATCTCCAATCAGTTAAGTTTATCAGTGTTATACCCTGTAAACTTCTGGACAGATTGATATGACAAAACTATGGAAATTCCTTATTGATTCGACCACTGATGAAGGCTTGGAGACCGAGTCGAAAGCTTTGGGAAGTGTTGCCGTTTTTCTAAGAGTGACTCTACTCTCCGACGAACTCCGGTTCCGTTATTAGTACAATAAACTCTCTCAAATTCGGGCATTTGGAACAGAAATGTCAACCGAATTATGGAGAAATTCGAGTGTGGAACTCTTTGAAATTCAATGATTTTTGTTTATTTACATACATTTATATTAAATTTACACACTTATAACTGTTGTAAATTTCCTAAAAAAAAAAGAACCCTTATATTGAAAAATCATAATACAGGTAAGAAAAAGTTCAGGAAATACGAACGTGTATTTGCATCAAATAACAAGAACTTAACCACACCTGAAAATTGTCAACAAACTTTTTTCAAATGTAACTGCCGCCCAAATTGAAAAGGGGCCCGATCCGAATTATCGGGTCTGATGTAATAGTTCCCAGTTATAATTTCCCTCATGATCACTAAGGTCACTAAGTAATAATTTTAACAGGTCCCGATTAAAATTCTGAAATTCCTAATTACCGGAATACAAAATCACGAATAGGTCAAAATACCGAAAAACGAATATCCTGAAAAGGCCAATGTACCAAAACTCTAAATCCCGAAATTCCAATATCCCGAAAGATCAAAAATCTTGGAAGCCAAAGTCCCGAATGGGTCATAATCCCGAAAAGCGAATATTCTGAAAAGGCCAAAGTATCAAAAGCCCAAAATCCCGGACAGATCAAAATCCCGAAATTCTAAAATCCTGAAAGGGTCAAAATCCCGGAAGCCAAAATACAAAATGGGTTAAAATCCCGAAAAGCCCAAAGTACCAAAAGCCAAAATTCCGAATTAGTCAAAATCCCGAAAATGCGAAAATACCTAAAACCAAAATCCCGAATAGATCAATATCCTGAAAGAGCCCGAGAAGGGCAAAACACCTAAAACTAAAATTCCGGAAAACCAAAAATTCCGAATTCCTTAAAGTGTCATTCTTAATGTGATTCTGACCATTCGAGATTTTGATGTTCAGGATTTTGGCTTGCGGGATTTTGACACATTCGCCCAGTTTCAGTAATAAAACCTTTCGAAGAGATAAAGCCATTTCAAATCCAAGCCAAACCTGGCCAAACCTATTCGAAAATCTACCGGAAGTCTAAAGTGCAAGTTCATATACCCGCCAATTTAGTGCTGATTGTTCTTGCATTTTGAATTTCGATATTCTTGACACTTCAATCGTCAACAATGTGCAAACGTTTGCTGTAAAAAGTGAATTTTTGTGTAGTTTTGTGTAATTTCAGGATGGTAGAATGTTTTAATTGTAAATTTATTAAAACAAATGTCCTGTTGATGAACTTGCGTGTAACTTTTGTGTAACTCGTAGGTGTTTAAGCGTTCGAACTATTCTGCTGTTTCAGGACAAAATTGTCTTTCCGATATAGTGTCAAAAGCTCTGGAACCGTTTTTTTTAATTTTGGATTAAACCACCCCACCGACACTCACCGGAAGGACAATTTTGTCCTGAAATAGCAGAATAGAAGTCTCAACGTCGGTTTCACCTACCAGAAATTATAAACGTTCGAACTTCCAACGGGTTTTTAGGTAAGTTCTCTCTCTGATATACCTTCGAAACGGTAAAGGAAAAATCTCAACCGGAGAGATCTCTCAAATCGGGATGGTTATTACTGAACGAGAGGATTTGGGATTTTGACCCATTCAAAAATTTGGCTTGGTGGATTTTGGCTTTTTGGCAATTTGGTCTTATGGTATTTTGACCGGAATTCTGGATTTTCGTGATTTTTCCATAGGGGATTTCGATTTTTGAATTTCGATTTTGGGGATTTTGGTCAGTGCTGATTTTATCGACTTTTTAATGTGATTTCATAAACTTTCCCTACCTTGTGCGAAAAGGTTAATTTGAAAATTCGAAATTTACGTTTGAATTTTCGAACATCAACGACATTTTGTGCAAATAATGTTTTATCTGCCTTTTAGTTGGAGTATCAAACTCCACTTGCAAGCGCAAAAAATCAGAAAGGTTTATAAAGTATGGTCTCTTAAATGCAAACGTTTAGGGGGTGGTGATATAAATGACATTTCCTACTTCGCAAATTCAACAGATATTTTCAAAAAAAAACTCCTACTTATAAAAAAATATACACAGTATTCCATCACTTTGATATATGGTTAATAAGGAAAATTAACAGCTGCATGCTCTCCTCTCTTTCATCGTTGCAAAAAAAAAAATAATGTAACCTGGGAAAATTGGTGAAATTAATTAAATTACATCACTACGAGTAGCCTGTTAAAATTCTATTGATTTACACCGTATCAAAGTCATCATACAATAATTTTGTTATAATAATTAATTTATTATTTAAGGAGGGGAAACTAAAAAAAAAATAGATTAGTTTTTCCCATGTTATTTTGCCAAATTAATTTTCTACACTGAATAAAATTAATTATCTTTTTGCATTACCAACTAATAACAACTGATTATATTTTTGATTCATGCCAACAGAGTGGGTTATTCACATTCATTAAAACAAATTATTTTAAGGAAATACTGAAGAAAAGAAAATAATTTTAGTGCCTTAAAATAAAAGGTTAAAAAATGACAATTTCTGCTTCATTTTACAATTTTTTTAGAGGATGAAAAATAAAATACAGAATTTATCAAGACAAATGAATTCTTTTGCAGTAGCAATATTTTTCCAAATAAACCTTCTACTGTTACAATAAAAAAATGAACAAATAAAAATGTATTCACAGAAAAATTATTTTTTTTCAAAAGTTCAAAGAATAAATTGTAATAGCAATAGGAATAAAAAAAAATTGAGAAAAATAAATAAAATGTTATAGTCTCTCAAATAAAATGAAGTTTAAATTGAAAAATGAATTAGTTGTGTTTTTTTTTTTTTTGGTAAACCAAAATTAAAATAAAGAAGGAATATTAACAGAGAAAGTGTTTTTTGCTTTTCTTTATACGATGACATTAAAAAATTATGATGATGCTGAAGTAAATACTTACACAATGCTTTATAAAATTTTAAGAGCTAATACGTTGATGTACTTTTTATTTGAAGGCAGCCATCCGAGCTCATTCGATTTCCCAGGAAAGACAAAATACAATACAAATAACAGATTATATCTTTTCTTCCAAAAACGTTACTCTTCAAAAAACAATCTATCTATTGGCATTTTCATCTCTTTCTCTAAATATTACTGAAGTTATAAAAGAAAACTAATTTACTAATATAAAAAAAATACTATTTCTTTTAATATATCGAAAAACAAATCAAAGTTTTTTGCATTTTGTCCTACTTTTCAGAAACATTTCATCCCACTGAAATCTTATTGTTTTTTTTTGTCCCACTTTTGCAAGTCTGTGAATTAACATTTTTTGGAAGGAGTTGGACAAAAAAGTCTTAATTACTTTATTATACCGCAAAATATTCTTCGTCTACAGAAAGTAATTTGTATTCTCTTTTTTTTTGTTTTAGTTATAGATATACAAAGGAAAACATGTCTTTTAGTAAATGAGCAATATGCAAAAAATAAATAACAAAACTACAGCAAACAGTAATAAATGACAAACACAAAAGCCAAACTCCTTGGTAAATTATTTATTAAGAAAAAAAATGTTAATTCACACTCTCTGAAGATTATCGTTAGTCACAAATGTATCTTGAGTATAAAATTGATTTGACGCATAGAAAACAATTTGTAAATCAATATTAGCCTTTACAGGCAAATTCAACTTTCGAGATTTCTTGATTTATTAATTTTAAAATAAAACAATTAAAAAAAAAATACTGCTGCATAATATGCTAAGCACTATAAACTAGGCTTTTGAGTACGCAAGACTTCCGGACATGCATTATTATTTCTTCTTAAATACGAATCAAATTCGATCGCTTTCAATGAAAACATTCTGGATGATCTGAAAGAGATTCGACTCCGGTATACTTACAAGAACGAAAGCTCTTATACTTAACCCATTGTGTTGGGCTAACTTATAAAGAATTTACATGAGTAAGCCCCGCCGAAACCAAATTAGATTGAAAATATGGTCAAGCCCCCTTTACCCACAAAATAAATAATGAATAAAAATCGTTTAATTTCATTCAATAATTCAAACAGCATTTCTCTAAGTAACTCCTTGGAGCGTCGTTTATAATAGCAATCAAGGATTTCGGAAATCTGAAATAGTGGAAAATCTTCAATACAAACTTTTTGAAATAAAACCGGATTATAAAAATGAACAAAATTCTCTAATTCTGTAATAATCGAAAAATCCTTAAAATTGTGAAAGTGCGATATAATGAATCAGCATCAAATTTTAGTATATATTATAGCTCTGCATCTTATACATAAATATAAAAAAACTCATTCGATATTTGGACATGAACTATTGGGGTTCTAAGTAAATACATCCCATCATCATCGTTTTCTGTCCTTTTGGAACATCGCCAAATATTGTTCTCTCGATATTTCAGCCCCTATATGGCATAGATCGACCTCAAATCTTCGAATATTATGGTTAGGCTTAATACCTTTTGTTAAAAAAAAAAACTTGAACGCCCCTGAATCGGGCTATATGTCCTCTCCACACTAGAGAAATTTATATCCAAGTTGAAGCAAACTCCCTACGCTTGTGTAACAATAACTGTCAAATGTGGACATAAATTTCTCTACACAGAAAAAAAATATTTTGGAAAAATGTTCGTAAATGTTTGTGAATTCCTATGGGGAAGTTACGAAATGCTCGTAAATCGTATAACCCACAAACAAGTTCGTAAAAGTTTGTACTTTTTTTTCACAAACATTGTTCGTAAACATGATCACATGATCACATTTTTTGTACTTTTGCAAACGTTTTTTCGTAAATGTTCGTAAACACACAAAAAATGTTCGTAAAATTTTGTCATTTGTTCGTATTTTTTGTTTATCTGACGAATATTTTACGAACATTTACGAACAAATGACAAAGTTTTACGCATTTTTTGTGTGTTTACGAACATATGTTTGTATAAGTACAAAAAATGCTCGTCAAATGATCATGTTACGAACCATGTTTGTGAAAAAAGTACAAACTTTAACGAACTTGTTTATGGGTCATACGATTTACGAGCATTTCGTAACTCCCCCATAGGAATGCATAAACATTTACGAATATTTTTACAATATATTTTTTCCGTGTAGTGTGTAGAGGCCAATAAGGGGTCAAAAAGTCAATCTTAAAATTACTATAGCTCCGCTCCTAATTGACGGAATTTGATGATCTTGGGTGATTTGGAAAGGTCTAGTTAAATAATCGAAAATCGAAACTGTACGATCATCGCTAGGCACGCTAAAATCGAAAAATCGATTTTCCAAAATCTAATGTTTGATATCTCAAAACTTCCATTTCATTTTCGATAATTTTTTTGGTTGGTTGTATATCTGATAGTAGAGACCTTTCTAACGATCCTTTGTCCCAAAAAGTCAACTCACAATAATTGAATTTTAAAGCTCTCCGAGTTGCGAATAGTTTGATATCGAAAGTTAACAATTTCAACTTTCGTAGATTCGGGTGATTTTGCACCCTTGCTTTTTATAAGGTTTTCTTTTATTCTAGCACTTAGGGATGGTTTTTGCTCAATACTCCCCAACAATAGTTAGACTGGAACAGATTCTGATCTTGGGTTACCTTTTAGGTGAAATTTTAAATAAAATAGAACTTGTGAATGAACTTGTCCATTCAACTTCTTCTTGAATTCAAAAATCTTGAATTGAAATTGGTCTTGAATTTTGCTACCAGTTAGTAATAAAATTTGATGATTTTCTTGGCAATTCAAGCAAAAATTTTTTTGGTGCCTTAAGGAACTTTTCAGCTTACGAAGTACGCCAGATTTAGCAAGATCAGATTTACAAAAAAAAAAAACATTTCTAATTAACAGAATTTTCTCAATTTTTATTTCGTTTTCGTTGCCAATTTGTGCCAGTGAAAGCCAATTTGGAAATGTTTTAGAGAATTTGTGTGGAAATGTTTTCGTCTTTACAAATAATTTGTGATTACGAAAATCGTTATGGAAATGGAGTTAATACAGTGAATTTTTAACCAAAAGTTCTTGTAAAGTTTTGAAAGCTTTGCTTTCAATTCTTTTTTTTTTATAAAGATTACTATATTTGAAAAATTAATTAAAAAAAAGTGCTATCCAATACCACTTAAAATCATCAAAATCGGATTAAAATATAATTTATTCTGATTTTTCTCAACATTGTTCTTAAGTTTAATTGCGAATTCCTCCAACAAAAGCTACTCAGATCCATAAGAACGTTTTTGTGCTTTTGTCTAAATCCGGCAAAGATTATAGAAGTAAATTTCCCAAAAGGACAGTTCCGAATTGGAACTTTTTGTCCAAAACATCTAAGAGTTTTTTGATTTTTCAATAAGCTCAATTTCACGAAGAATGGATTAAAATTAGAATATAAGGTATTTTTCAAAAAAATTCTAGTGTTTTGCATTCGGAAACGGTTAAGTTTAATAGATAATTCTCTAAAAATATTCTCTGTAAATACCAACTGACATAATTTCAAATTTGGCCCGTCATTTTACCAAAATCCTGGTTACGCTTTTGGTTTACCACCGCTAAGACGGCGATGGACGTAATATAACAATTTTTACATAAACGATATTGTCACTATTGATTAAACAATAATTCAGAAATGGAAAAGTAACCTAAAGGTCTTTTTGGGCAAAGCTTACTCAAAAGTCAAATACAACCTCAATAATAAAAATAAAGTGCGGAAATTTAGGATTCCCACTTTTTTTCAATATCTTGAAAAATATTCCCATAATAAAAAATTAAAAACAAACTCTAGAAATATTAAAAAAAAATGAAATTTTATAATTACTCGCATGTATCATTTTCTACTGTAGAAATCTCGAAAATTGAAAATACCTGTTAGTTTAAAAATCAATTAATAAAAAAAGTTACAACAAAATAAAAATCTCTTTCAAATGCTTCTTGTTCTTTTAACTAAAAAATAAAATAATGAACCCTCCACATTTTCCGTGGGGGTTGATTGTCAGAGAAAAAACTAATTGTATAGTAAGTTATATAGCAAATCCTGGAGAAACTAACAATGATACAACAGAATAAGAATAAATCTTACCTCTTCACTTGATGATTTATCATGACGTGGGGGAGTTGCTGGTGAAGCTTGACTCAGAAGATCTGGCAAGACACTGCTAGTACGT